>NC_061093.1:19396468-19456468 GCF_015104395.2 Macrobrachium nipponense | reverse complement strand
AATAGACAATAAAAAAAAACAAAGCTTTGATGGTACGATATACTAAACACACAGCACCAGTTTTTATAGAACAAGGAAAAATACAGAATAAGAATCAAAAGATTAGATGAAATTAAAAAGGACATTTATTAGTGTGTTCTATTTTCTATGAAGTGTAGAGATATAATAAAAAAAATCCAATTTAATATGATGATTATAATTTTCCTCCCCCCTACTGTATCAAATACCACCCCTTTAAAGGTAAACGTATATATAGTTCACTCTTATTCTGTGGTTGACTTATACTGAACATATATTATTTATGAATGACATACTGTATATATTGCTTATATCTTCCCCTTCTCCTTTTGGGCCTTTCACGATAATTTGTGGAAGACATAAATTAATCAGTTTCTTAGGGGCAACTTATGTATTTTAAAGTTGATTGGTTGTTGACAGAGCTTGGTAGCCCCTACAAATGGCAGCTTTATTTTGAAAATGGAAATCAAGTTTACTCAGTGTTAAAAAACCAAGTTTATTCCCCCACGTAGGTGGTCGTGCCGTCAATGCACCTCATTTGGTGCACTGTAGGGATTGCTTAAGGTCTTTACAGCGTCCCTTCGGCCCCTAGCTGCAACTACTTTCATTCCTTTTACTGTACCTCCGTTCATATTCTCTTTCTTCCATCTTACTTTCTTTAGCCCTCTCCTAACAATTGTTTCATGGTGCAACTGCGAGGTTCTCCTTTAACACCTTTCAAACCTTTTACTGTCAATTTCCGTTTCAGCGCTGAATGGCCTTAGTTGCCCCAGTGCTTGGCATAATGCTAAAAATCTATATAAATCAAATAAAATCATACCAAGTTTATTCCAATTCTTTCATGTGTTTTACCTGTGACGAAAGGCTGATATTAACATCTGATTCGTGTTGGGGTTTTATTCATTCCCTTTCTAAGTATAAATTAAGACGTTTAGGGACTAAAAAACCGCAGTAAATATGTATATGTAAGATGATGGGGCAATAAACGTAATCTCATTTGCACGAGTCTAGGATGCAATCCCTAACCCAGAAACATATTCCTGAACTGCAACCGATCGCCGGTACCTTCCCTGAAAAAAGCGGGACGCTATATCTTGAAAACTAACCATATAATCTTCTTGAAAACTAACCATATAATCTTCTTGAAAACTAACCATATAATCTTCTTGAAAATAATCTCATTACGTTTCCCACACCTAAACTAAATTGTGGAAATATTTTCACTAACCTGACCTAACCTACCCTAACCTAGGGTCATGGCAAAATAACCCCGGCTGGTGCAATACTAGTAGACATCTCAGGAATTTGCAACCCTTAGTTGAAAAATATTAAGCTCTATTGCCAACAGCAATTAAAAAGCTCATTTGCCTTCTGTGTGTTGACATACAAGTAAGTTCTCTTTTTTTTCATAATAGATTTGCATTTGCTAAATTAATCTACACGAAATAATCTTTTAACCATTGTAATAGGAATATAAATGGAATATGAAGAACTACGTTGGTACAGCTTACCTACAGACTAAGATTTTAATAGGTTTACGGAAGATAGTTGATAAGCGTCCTCGAGACTCAATACATGTAAGGATTTTAATTATTATTATTATTATTATTATTATTATTATTATTATTATTATTATTATTATTATTATTATTCAGAAAGTGAACCCTATCATATGCAACAAGTCCAAAGGTGCCAAAAGACTCGAAATTCAAGCTTCTAAAGAATGCGGTGTTCATTTGAAACCTTTAGCAGAAGGTAATAGGATATACATAAAGAAGAGATCAGTGTTCAGAAAAGGAAAAATAAATTAACAAATTAATAAATAAATAGATAAAAATGTAAGTAAATTATAAAAAAAAAAAAAAAACTTTTAGGGTAGTAATGTATTGCATCTTCGCTAGGACTTCTGAGGTTTCACAGGGTGACTGTTCCAGAGTCAGACGGTGTGAGGAACAAAGGACCTCTGGAACTGAGAAGTTCGAGGGTGAGACACTTATACTGCACATTGGTGCTGCTCTTCAGCGAATTTGGTTGCTCTCTGCAGGAGAAGGGGATCAGGGGTCAATTGTGAATGTGAAAGATCTCAATTAAGATACAACTTTTGAAGAAGTTTCCCAGCAAACCTCCTTTACCTGGTTCTTGCCTTTGATTTTGTATAGTTCTAACTTCTTACTCTCTCTCTCTCGTAAGCCACAGCGAGACGACTTTTTGTTCCACTCGACCCTTTCAGTATGGAAAATGAACCCTTATTCATCGGTACAATTTGAATATTTTTCTTGTGTTATTATTGTATAATAATATTCCCACATGTGTCAGGCAAAAAATTTTTTCTCGGGTATTTTGCTCCACCTGTTTAACCTTGGAGTTTTTGCTCTCATGCTCCTGCCATTGTTGTTTTGATCTTGTAGACCCCAAGAGCTGTAAGTCGCCTTGACATTGGTGTTTTATATACTATATACATATATATATATATATATATATAATATATATATATATATATATATATATATATATATATATAAATTTATGGTTAGAAAAGTGATCTCAAGTCTCTAGTAAATAATAAGGAATTGTAGCGGCGACTATTGAATAGACATACTTGGATTGTATCCTCTCTCTCTCTCTCTCTCTCTCTCTCTCTCTCTCTCTCTCTCTCTCTCTGTGTAGGAAGATGGTTAAAAGAATTTTTACACAACAGAAAACAGATAGTTATTGTAAACGATGAGAAATCGGGTGAAGCTAAGGTAATATCCGGTGTGCCACAAGGTACGGTGTTAGCTGCATTACTGTTTGTTATTATGATTGCAGACATAGACAGTAATGTTAAGGACTCGGTAGTGAGTAGTTACGCTGATGACACAAGAATAAGTAGAGAAATTACTTGTGATGAAGATAGGAACGCGCTACAAAGAGACCTTAACAAAGTATATGATTGGGCAGAGGTAAATAGGATGGTATTAAACTCTGATAAATTTGAATCAATAAATTATGGAAACAGAGAAGGAAAGCTATATGCATATAAGGGGACCTAATAATGACACAATCACAAATAAGGAAGCAGTTAAAGACCTTGGTGTGATGATGAATAGGAACATGTTAAGCAATGATCAAATGGCAATTCTATTGGCAAAAAGTAAAGCAAAAATGGGAATATTGTTACGGCACTTCAAAACAAGAAAAGCTGAACACATGATTATGCTTTATAAAACATATGTTCGTAGTCCACTTGAATATTGCAATATGATATGGTACCCACACTATCAAAAGGATATTGCACAAATGGAGAGTGTACAAAGGTCCTTTACAGCTAGAATAGAAGAAGTTAAGGACCTTGACTACTGGGAATGACTGCAATCCTTAAAATTATATAGTCTAGAAAGGAGAAGAGAACGCTACATGATAATTCAGGCATGGAAACAGATAGAAGGAATTGCCGAAAACATCATGGAGCTAAAAATATCAGAAAGAGCAAAATTGTACCAGGAAAAATAAGGAAAGCACACAGGACATTAATCCACTACGCACCAGCATCGATAATGCAGCGTCTATTCAATGCGTTGCCAGCTCATCGGAGGAATATATCAGGAGTGAGCGTAGATGTGTTTAAGAATAAGCTCGACAAATATTTAAGCTGCATCCCAGACTATCCAAGATTCGAGGATGCAAAATATACCGGAAGATGTACTAGCAACTCTCTGGTAGACAGAGGTGCCTCACACTGAGGGACCTGGGGCAATCCGAACAAGATGTAAGGTCTGTAAGGTAAGGTAAGGTCAGGTCTCTCTCTCTCTCTCTCTCTCTCTCTCTCTCTCTCTCTCTCTCTCTCTCTCATTTCATATGGAAGTACCAATAGCCCTGTGTAGACATGTCATATACTTGTTCCCTCCCAATTTGTTTTATTTATTTATTTATTTATTTGTGACGTGTGAGAGGTTCTTTCCCTTTCTTTTAGAGTGTTTTGCGAATGTCTTGACTAAGACTAATCGAATGGGAATTTTTTACGGTTGTCTTAAGAGGGACGTCATTGGAAGAGTCTTCATGGGCACCGATCATGAGTTGCATGATGAAAATTTACCTCCTTGGTGTTGTTTGTTGGATTTTATTAACGAATGTGTTGTTTTAAGTAGTTAGGAATGCTTGGTTGGTTGTTTTAAATAGTACTGAATGGTTGGTTGGTTCTCAAGCGATCACTCCGCGAACATAGTTGCGGACACAGAGGAGCACAGCCTTTCAACTTTACACAGTTTTACTTCATACCCTTTTCAAGCAGTTTATTACATTATTTACACTAATACTGAATTTCCTTGTTTTTTCTAATATTATAATATGTCGTTAACTTTACTTTATTGAAAAGCATATTAGAATTTTTAATTTAATCCTTGACCATTACTACCCTTTACAGCAACAAGATCCTGAAGAAGTTAAGAGATATTTCTAAATTAGTTATTACCATGGCTTCTTCTTCTTCTTCTTCTTCTTCTTCTTCTTCTTCTTCTTCTTCTTCTTCTTCTTCTTCTTCTTCTTCTTATTATTATTATTATTATTATTATTCTATCACAGTCCTCCAATTTGACTGGGTGGCATTTATAGTGTTGGGTTCCGGGTTGCATCCTGCCTCCTTATGAAGAGTCCATCACTTTTCTCACTATGTGGCTGTTTCTAGGAGCACGATCTTCTGCGTGAATTCTGGAGTTACCTCGGCATTTAGTTTTTCCAGATTACTTTTCAGGAATCTTGGGATTATTATTATTATTATTATTATTCTGAAGCCGTCAAACATCTGATTGATATATTTTATAAGGACTGAGGACAAAGCAATATTAAATTGCAGTGTGAACATTAGTCTGAGAAATTAGCCAATTTTTTTGTCTACAAAACAAATGTAAAATGTAGAAGTTTTATGTCGATATTTTATTTTTCTGTCAGAAAAGTCTAAATAGTCCGTCTTCACTACATGAAATTATATATGTAATTCCTTGTGGAAGTAAGTTATTACTTAGGTACAATGAATTCAGTATTTATTTGTTATGTGCACTTTTTTTGAATATATATTGACAACAATTAAGCCTCAAATATAATTTGATATCTAATTCACTGCAGCAAGTTAACAATTGATATCCAAGGGGGAAATATTAATAAGTGGGACTCAAACCGTTGCCTGGTTTATAAACGCAGTGTATAGTGACTTTGACCACTGAGCCATCTTTTGTCAAAGTCACTGTACACTTATTAATATTTCCCCCTTGGATATCAATTGTTAACTTGCTGTAGTGAATTAGATATCAAATTATATTTGAGGCTTAATTGTTGTCAATATATATTAAAAAAAAGTGCACATAACAAATAAATACTGAATTCATTGTACCTAAGTAATAACTTATTCCCAGAAGGAATTACATATATAACTTCATGTAGTAAAGACAGACTATTTAGACTTTTCTGACAGAAAAATAAAATGTCTACATAAAATTTCTTTATTTTACATTTGTTTTGTATACAAAAAAAATGGCTAATTTCTCAGACTAGTGTTCACATGGCAATTTAATATTGCTATGTCTTAATTCTTTATAAAATATATCAATCAGATGTTTGACGGCTTCAGAATAATGATAATAATAATACTAGGGACGATCCCAAGATTCTCGAAAAGTAATTTGTTCGAATCCCATAGATGGCGAAGTACTTTATCAGTGATAATTCACCTTAGGTGTAAGTTATTCTCGAGGTGTACGTAGTTATTTGGATATTAAACAACCTTTGTTTATTAATATTTGTAAAATTAAAAAAATTATCACGGTTTATGTCACAAATATTATATTATATATCTATATATACATATATATATATATATATATATATATATATATATATATATAGGTATATATATATATATATATATATATATATATATATATATGTTGAACTTGGATCTTATGGCTTTTCAGTGACAAGATATCCAAAAATGAGCAAAAAATTCTAGAAGTTAAGAGGGCATTGTAGCTATTACTGTTGCATATGTATCTGGTAAAAAAGTGACCAGTAGATTCTACATGTATATACATATATATATTAATGTATATATATGTGTGTATATTATATATATATATATATATATATATGCACACACACACAACCACAAAACGCATAAATCTGTAATGCCAAACTCAGCCGCGAGTGACAGATGAACGAGGAAACCACCAAAGGGCAATGAATAACCCCGGAGAGAATAAGCAGTGCCACCGTAATGACAGTCGTGATTGATTTTCGGGTTTCATTTCTGGCACCGCCCGCCCCGGATGCAAGCCCGCGCCCCATCACTAATGTTGGGTTGTTGAGGTTCATTTGCAAAATGATCAGCCTCGGTGAGTGATCGTTTTTCATTCTGATTCAATGAGAGTTTATGTATAGGTTTATTTTTTCCCTTTTTTATTTTAGTTTATTTTTGTAATATGAGCTGCTGCTTGTTAAAGTATGTGGTTGTTGTTTTTTTATTATTATTGGTAGTGTGATCTGAGGCTTGTTAAAGTTTTTTTTTTATGTTAAAGGAGGACTTGAAATACTTTCGAATAAGTTTCTCTCTCTCTCTCTCTCTCTCTCTCTCTCTCTCTCTCTCTCTCTCTCTCTCTCTCTCTCTCTCGTAAATTATGTTCCTGTGATAAACTGTACAGGTTTCATGAAATATAATTTCGTAATTTATTATCAAAATTACATTATGGTGTTTAATATACAATCTTTAGGTTTTATATAGACAGGAATACACACACAATAATATATATATATATATATAAAATTTATATTTAGTTACATATGTATACATAATTATATGTATATACTATATTCAATATATATATTGAGTATTGGTTGTCAGTCAGGTACATACATAAGTCTCACGCACCCAAATGAATTTGCTAGACGAAGGGGGAACGGCAGAAGATATTGCGCCCAGTTGAACCAGTCGTGAACCAAGTGGCGATAAATGATGCCCAATTTGTGTGCAGCATCCAGCCATCTTAGTTCATGAATCTCTGGACAGGCATGAAAGAGAATGTTCGGTGTATTCCAGGTATTTGGTTGGTGGAAATGATGAACTTTAACTTTAACTGATCTTACCATTATTTAGCTGTAGCCGAGCTTCATTAGGGCGTCTGCGTCAATCTGGGTTTCTTAACAGTAAATGTGATTTCGTTCAGACACACACACACACACACACACATATATATATATATATATATATATATATATATATATATATATATATATATATATATATATAATGTAAATATCCTTTCATGCCAAAAACCCGAGAGCACGTGTTGAGCCGTCCTTCTTAAAAATGCTGTATGCCACTCTTGTCTTTCACTCGCTTTGCGCCAAAAGGAAGTAAAGGCCTATTTGTATCCTCACATCTTTCACGTTTTTTTTAGCGAAAACTGTCCCTGTTTGCCTCTCTTTTCCTCTCTCGTTTACCAAATTAGGGTCGTTTCGTGAGAGGATCTCTTGAGAGAGTTTTGATTAATTATTTTATGTGCTAAAACTGTTTGTCACATATATTATCCAGAAGTGTCTCGGCCCTTTCATCCTATTAGGATTCATGTATAACTACATCAACTACATGAACAGTTGAATTGATGCATTTTTTCACATTTCACAACGTCCAAGCTACTCTTCCATACTGGCAAAACTACTTAACTTGCCATGTATACATGCTGACTTTTGTTTCCTTACTCGCTCCTCGTCTCATCCAAAGCTTCTGTCGAACCCTTTCTAGCTTTCATGTTTTATCTTTGTATGGATCAGCCTTTGCCGTTCTTCTACCACCACAGTCTGTTTCTCATTCTTCCTCGATGCCAGATGGTTGGATAATCTTCCTCTTGCTGACTTTCTATCTCAATTTTATTGTCTTGTAAACTACGCTTCCGAACTGTTAACGCTTTTTCTCTTCACTATCATCAATTAACACTGGAACATCTCCAGACTACAGACTTGAGCCTGTGTCTTGTGTCATAGCCCTGATTTTTCCCGCAATTTCTCTTCACTATCACCAATTAACACTGGAACGTCTGCAGACTACAGACTCGAGCCTGTGTCTTTTGCTATATCCCTGACGTTCTCTATTCACTCACTCCACCCATAATTATTCAACTCTGACGAGCAGAAATAACTGGTCTGAACCCACATTTATACCAAATTCTCTCTCTCTCTCTCTCTCTCTCTCTCTCTCTCTCTCTCTCTCTCTCTCTCTCTCTCTCTCTCTCTAGTTTCTCAATTACATTACATCTCTATCAATATTTGCCATAAGTTTGTTTATGTTCTTGTATTCTACAGTTAGCCTTTTCAAAACATTGAACTTTTCTCCCAGCCGATACCGTATCAATGCAAACTCTTGATCACCTTTTATAAAACCGCACTGCTCTTCCACTATAGCAGTCCTATTTTCTGTCGTACTTCTTAACCAGATCCTTGCTAAACAACTTCCCTGAAATTGCCAGTGGTAGGTGATTTCATAATTTTTACAGTTGTCTTTAGCACCTTTTTCATATGTACAGTTGATTAGTTATATCTCTTAGACATTACTGACTGAGCAGTATTTTCTTTCCTCAGAAAGATCTCTCCAATTGTGGGTCTGCTGCTTAATTTCTCTATAAAACTGCCAACAGCTGGTCCACTGGTGAAGTGGTTAGTGTAGTGAATGCCACTCAGATATCGCGGGTTTGCGTCTCCCCCAGCCCAGGTCGATGAAAAATCACTGGCTCTGTATCAAGATTAGTTTTTGCCGCAGTGTGGGGTCTGCTGTGAGAGGTTGCAACCAGCATTCTGTGGAAGCTTGAATATCAAGTCAGTGAACCCTTTGGAGTGCTTGTTTCTTGTGAATGGGTTTCATTTAATGAAATAATAATAATGATGATGATGATAATAATAATGATAATAGCAGGCCCCTTGTAACCTTACAGCCTCTGGCCTTGAGTCCTTCGCTCTCACTTCATTCGTATCTTGCCTTTCTCCTATTCTGTTTGATTGTACCGACTTTTGGAAATATTTAATTCATCGATTCGTAATTTCTCTCCTTCGAACAGCATCTCTCCAGTTCTGTTATCCAGAAATCAGTTTGCTCTCTAACGACGTATTTTCTCTCTCTCTCTCTCTCTCTCTCTCTCTCTCTCTCTCTCTCTCTCTCTCTCTCTCTGTTTTCACTTTCACTTACTATTTGTCACTTGTTTATCCTTTTACATACTAATAAATGGTGAATTCTGCTCTGCGACTGCATATATAATATATATATATATATATATATATATATATATATATATATATATATATATATATATATATATAAAGGTTTTTTGCCACGAAGGAACAAATGAAAAAGCGAGATAGCCGAGTACTTTCGGTCCTGTTCGGACCCTTTACTGAAGGCAAACTGATTTTACAGAGAACAACATAGTCAAAAGAAGGCTTAATATCCAAACTGTCACTACAAGATTAGCAATAAGGGCGATTTTCACTCTACAGAAAGGAGGAGCTGCCTGAGGGTAGCCACACCTTGAAGGATACACGCAGTAAACAAGTGATTCTTCCAGAAAAACAGTATATTTTGAAAAAACACGGGAGCATATACAATTTAATATCATGAATTTTACACAAATTTTCCCCCCAAAAATTATTATTAATGAAAAGATGAAAGAAAATATAAATATAAATATATATTTATCACCTCTCCTTTCAAACTTATATATGGAATTTTTTGAGAGACAACACCTCCCGAGTATCACACTTATCCCCTTAAAATGGTACCGATATGTCGATGATATCTTAGTAGTCTTACCTGTTGGTATCGATGTAAATGATTTACTGTCTAAATTGAATAATTCACTGTTGAAATTGAAAATAACAATGTCATCCCTTTCCTAGATGTATTAATACATAGATAATCTTTCCAATGCAAATTCAGTATTTATAGAAAACCCACAAATAATTTAACATGTACATTTTTATTCTGGCCACCATCTTAATATTAAAATTTCAATTTTGTCTTCTATGTTCCTACGCTCTTTGCGTATCACGAGTCCACAATATCTGGACCAAGAAATAGAATACATAAAAAAGATAGGAAACGATCTCTGCTACCCACCTCATTTAATTGATTTATGTTATCAAAAAGCTCACAAAAAGTTTTATAGTGTTGCTATTAATGAAAAAGAAATACCTAAAAATGTACTTAGCTTACCTTACTTTCGTAGTTTTGAAACCATAAAATAAATATTTAAATCGTTTAATGTTAATGTAGTCTTCTCTTATAACAATACCATTAAATATATGCTAATTAAGAATAGTCCCGTAACAAATAACAACATCATTTACAAAATTCTTTGTAAGGATTGCCCATCGTTTTACGTTGGTCAGTCAAGTAAAAATTTATGTGTACGTATTAAGCAGCATATGTATTCAGTTAGAACAGCCCAGACTTCAAATGCACTGTTTATTCATCTGAGTGAAAAATCTCATTGTATTAATTGGGGTGATACCTCGGTAATTGCTAGATCTAATGATTATGTTTCAAGAAATTTACTGGAATCGGCAATTATACAAATCACTAATAAAAACAACCTAAATCTTAGTCTGGGAATGTACCATTTGGACCCATATATTTGTAAGATGTTTATGAAGGACCTTAAAATAAATGAACGACTAATAAATTAGTCCCACATGTATATAGTTATTATTTCTCTCTCTCTCTCTCTCTCTCTCTCTCTCTCTCTCTCTCTCTCTCTGGTTCGATATTCTCTCTCCCTCTTTCTCTTGCTCGATATATATATATATTTATATTTTCTTTCATCTTTTCATTAATAATAATTTTTTGGGGGAAAATTTGTGTAAAATTCATGATATTAAATTGTATATGCTCCTGTGTTTTTTTCAAAATGTACTGTTTTTCTGGAAGAATCACTTGTTTACTGCGTGTATCCTTCAAGGTGTGGCTACCCTCAGGCAGCTCCTCCTTTCTGTAGAGTGAAAATCGCCTTTATTGCTAATCTTGTAGTGTCAGTTTGGATATTAAGCCTTCTTTTGACTATGTTGTTCTCTGTAAAATCAGTTTGCCTTCAGTAAAGGGTCCGAACAGGACCGAAAGTACTCGGCTATCTCGCTTTTCATTTTTTCCTTCGTGGCAAAAAACCTTTATTTATACATAGCATCACGTTTTATATACTTACTAATCAAGTTATTCATATATATATATATATATATATATATATATATATATGTGTGTGTGTGTGTGTGTGTGTGTGTGTGTGTGTGTGTGTGTGTGTGTGTATGTGTGTGTGTGAGTGTGTGAATGAAGCATAATATGTATGCGCGCACTCTTCCGAATTGCAACTATAGTGCCGTATTCTTATGCATGCATCTATTCGTCTCTAATTTGCACGCATTTATGAATCTACCAGAAGAAATAGTTGCATCCATTAAGAGATGCAACGCAGGTATTAAATTGGGGCTGAAATAATGTTAAGAAGAGGAGAGGGGAGGCTGATGCTGTGTAAACAATATCTGCCAGTGACACACTGCTGTCGTTTAGAACCCAATCATTTCCGGGAGACAGTGCATAAACGCATACAGATAAGTCATTAGGAAGATACATAAAGAACTTTCTATAAAATAATACCGTGGAAGAGGGGGAAAGTGCAAGCATCCATACTTATTGCTTTCACGCTTCGATAGGTTGCATAGTCAGAACTTGCTTTGTTCCTATTTTTTGTTTTGTAATGCTTCGAAGTATTTTCCAACATGAGGTTAAACAGAGCTTGTAAATATAATTTTTAATTGTGAAGTTTTTCCACCTTGAATTCATTTGAATTTTTGAAGTATTTTTCCTTTTGAATAGAAACTTGCTGTGTTCGAATTTTTCTTTTATTTAGATTTTTAAACGTTCTATTCAGTTTTTATTTATTTATTTTTATTTTTAGAAGTTTTATCGGCCTTGAATTGAAACTTATTCTGTTCATATTCTTTTCTTTTCATTTTATTTTTCGAAAAATTTACTTACTTGAATGGAAACTTACTTTGTTCATATTTTCTTTTATTTGAATTTTTCAAAAATTTTCCGCCTTCAATTTAAACTTACTTTGTTCGTATTTTTAAAATTTTAATTTTCAGATCTGCATTGAAAACTTACTTTTTTCGTATCTTTTTATTTTAATTTTTCAAATCCGCACTGAAAGCTTAGTTTGTTCACATATTTTTTATTGTAATTTTTCGAAGTACTTTCCAGCTTGAATTTAAGCTAACTTTGTTCATATTATTTTCATTGCAGTTAAATTCTCCTTTGCAATTTTTCGAAGTATTTTCCTCCTTAACTTTAAAAATCAAATAGTACGAAAATATCAAAATTTCTGGTATCCCTTACGGATGAATAATGAATAATTTAAGCCTCATTTGCATAAGTTAAACCAATAGATTTTTTCCATAATGAAAAGTCATTTGCAGTGGTACGTAGATAAAAAAAAAAATGGGGGATTGGATGTTAGTTTCGTATTTAAGCTTCGAATCGCCATCATTTACATGAATTGCTGCGAAAAATAATGATTTTCATTTCAAATGGAAATGACGTTTGGATTGCTCTCAAATAACCTAAGTATCGAGGAAATGATCTCATTCCTGATTCTGTATGGAGGCTTTAAATGAAAACCGGGCTGCTCATTCGGTTGCTGTTGTTATGTATCGGAATCTGAAGCGATCTCGAATCTGTATGAAATATATATATTGATATATATATATATATATATATATATATATATATATCTGTATGTAATATACATATAATATTCGATACACGTACGTATACAATATACATGAGAGTATATGTTTCTACACATACATATGTATAAACCTATACACACGCACTTTATATATATATATATATATATATATATATTATATAATATATATATATATATAATATATATATATATATATATTATATATATATATATATATATATATATATATATATATATATAATATATATATATATATCATATATGATATATATATATATATTATATATACATATATATGTATGTATGTATGATTCTCAGACGAGTATTTACCTCCAAAACAACAATTCCCTTCTTTGTTTATCAAGAGTCTTCATATTTCAGCCGAAAATAGCTATGATTAGTCTGCTGGATTACTTTGGGCATAAATCATTTTGCTAATGCCAGGTCATTATCCAATCAATATTAAGTAATTAATTACCGTTCAATTTGTGCAAAGAGGAAGGGAAGACAAGCATTGGCCATGGGTCAATGATTTTGCCAAATTACCGACCGTAAGTCATAAAGACAGCGGCGATTGTCGTGTGCGTGAGGACAGGCTTACGAACGAACGCTTCATGCGCAGGAGATAACACGAGAACTTCGGTCATTTTAGTTTTCTGAGGAGAACTGTTGTGTCGGCTTTGGCTGTCCGTCCGCACTTTTTCCGTCCGCTCTCTGATCATAGAAACTACTGAGGCTAGATGGCTGCAGATTGGTATGTTGATCATCCACCCTTCAATCATCAAACTCACGAAATTGCAGCCATCTAGCCTCAGTAGTTTTTATTTTATATAAGGATAAAGTTAATCATCATCGTGATTCTTGATTCTGGCAAAGATATGGGATAGGCCACCACCGTGCCATGGTTAAAGTTTCTTGGGCTGCGACTCATACAGCATTATACCAAGAACACCTAAAGATAGATCTATTTTCGGTGGCCTTGATTATACGATGTACAGACAACTCGATTGCGCCGGAGAAACTTCGGCCCACTTTTTACTTGTTATGGAATTGTGCGTTCCTGAGAGAGAGATAAAGAGGAAAGATAACGATCACAAATGTGGAAGGTTGCTGATCGTCTTACATTCTGGATGTGTTTATATATTTCCAACGTGAAGCCGTCTTAGCTATTGTGGGTGGCTCCAGAGAAGAAAAAACACATTTGTCACTGAGTCGTTCACACTCGAACTGCTGAATTTTGTTGAACCTCCGTTCAAACATTTTCCCAACATACACAGAAGGCTTATAAGGTGCTTCTACACACACCCCCACACACACACACGCACACAAAACATTCATTCTTATTTTACACGCACTCTTATGCTTCCAGGATGTTATAGCCTAACCTTTCCATTATTACTTTCACGCTGTCCATTAATAGCATATTCCTCATTGACTCCTTACACCTGTGTGCCTTTTCTTTACCACGCGTACACACGCACACACTTACATTTATATATATATATATATATATATATATATATCATATATATATATATATATATATATATATACGTATATATATATATATATATATATATATATATATATATATATCCATAAGATTTACTACTTGCCAGTTATTTCCGTCGTAATGATTATTATTATTATTATTATTATTATTGTTATTATTATATTCACATACATTCGAATACATATGCACTTATAATTTTGTAACCGCTATAGCTACCTACTCGGGATCAGATTTCTCTTTGACGGTTAAATAGTAGTTTTTGTCCTTAATTAAAAAAAAAATTAAAAAAAAGGATGAATCCGAATGCTGCTCCGTTGAGGTAAACATGGGGTTGTTTCTCTGTATTGCAAAGGACGAGTGAAGGGAGAGATATTATTTGATCCTTTGAAACGATGCTTTGGTTGGAAATATGTTTTATGGATTTATTTCAGCACGAATGTGTTAGGAAATACATCGTTTATGGTTTGGTCGAGTGGGCGTCATCTTTTTGCAATGGCCTTTTGGACACTGGTTTTTAAGAAGTAATTTGGAGTGTTGTTGAATTAAGTTGTTTATTGCTCTTGCTCGCAGGGCTGCTATTATTGTGAGCTGTAATTTCCTCCAACTTTTGTTTGTTTGTTTCGTTTTGGAACATTTTTTAAAGCTGTCTATCAAATATCCTTTGGTATGATTGTTAAATGTCCTTTAATATGATTGTTCAATATCCTTTGGTATATTTGTTCAATATCCTTTGGTATGATTGTTAAATATCCTTTGGTATGATTGTTAAATATCCTTTAGTATGATTGTTAAATGTCCTTTAGTATGATTGTTAAATATCCTTTGGTATGATTGTTCAATATCCTTTAGTATGATTGTTAAGTACCATATTTGTGCACTTTGCTATTTATAAATCTTCATAATCATTTCCTTGACAGCTAATTTGGCAGTTGTAAAGATGTATCTGATTTTGAAATTAGGTTTTTACCGGTCATGTCGTGGTAAACTTTGACAGAAGCTTTAGTACCCGTTTATTACTATGGTTATTTGGCATGCATTATTTAAAGGGAGCATATGTGATTAGAATGATCCTATTTCCTTTCTTGACTTTCTTCAGCTCTTCAGCCGGAAACCCGTATGGACTGAGTCAAAAGACTATAATATACCTAAGAGGCTCCAAATATCAACCAGCCTACAGAGATAGAAAATTTACTGGAAAAGGTGATAAATAAATAAATATGAGGAAACAGAAAATAAAACCGTTAGCAAAAACCAATATTGAATTTGCTCTTCGCTTGAACACTTGGCGATCAGAAGATTCCATAGTTGCACTGGGCAAAACAGTCCACATTTGAATTGTGGCCAACACAAAACCCCTAGCAAACTGACTATAGTAGATTCAATCAACTGTGCATTTGATGTCTAGGCGCTAGTCCCTAACGACGCTCATGATTGGCTGTTGATAAGCCAATCATAGGGCTGGAAGCTCTCTCTCTATCGAGAGGTCACATGGGTAGGATCTATGTTCCACCTCTCCTAAGGGATACGTCTTTCAGGAGAGGTGGAACATACATCCTGCCTATCTGAACTCTCGAGGGAGACTGAAAGTTCTCAGCCCTGTGATTGGCTTATCGACAGCCAATCAGAAGCGTCATAAGGGACTGGCCTAGACGTCAAATGCACGGTTGATGTGAATTTACTATAGTATTCAACGGTCAACCTGATGCCAGAAAAGTACGTACTGTTTACATTTCAACGTGCCTAGTGTTGCCAACAAACACACTTAGGTTATGGACAGAATAGTGCAGATGTTTGTCGTTGTAGCACATTTTATGCAACCTGCATAATGGGCTCCTCTTACGTTTAGGCCCAAGTCACTATTATTTTCGTCAAATGTGCACAGTTAGTTTAGGCTGAATTGTTACAGTCAGTGCATTACCACAGTTTCATCGCAAATGTATTAAGCTCAATTTGAATATGACTTACTTTAACGTAAGTTACATTACTGTAATGGTAACATATATATATATATATATATATGTATATATATATATATATATGTTTATATATAGGGGGGGGGGTAGGGGTATTGTGACGAAGTGCCAAGTATTTGGTTACTACACTTACCATTCATTAATTGTTACCTCACAACAGCCAGACACCTGAACCCTCATCACAGGTACTAAACGACTGAATACTCTAAAGGCAACAGTGATCCCTTAACAACTTACCAGTATTGCAGAAAATCAGACTAAGTTCATCAAAACAGGTGTGAGGTAATCATGTAAGTAATTAAAATAATTAAAGGGCATCACTCCATCAACTACTTTAAAAGTCTAATTATTTCTCTGATTTCAGAAGTCGAAAGTACTTCCCTGGTTCTAAGTCACTTCAAGTAAATTGAAGGAAAACAGATCAATTACCACTCGATGTTTCTACCTAACATAAATATTTATATACTGGTATAAAATAAAGAAAACACTTATAAAAATTTTAAATACACAAATTTATTATCAAACTCAAAATTTATAAGTGAAATTCACAGTATCAGGGAAAATTACTGTTATTTGAAAACAAAACAAAGTTTAATTAATTCTTGAATCAATTAAGTAAAATAAATCAAAATTAATTTATCACAAAATTAAAGAAAATTAATTCAATTGAAATTCAAAAGTGTTAGGTAATAACTAAAATTTGGAAATTAATTCACAAGTGCTAAACAACAATAAAACTTGAAAAGAATTCTAAGTAAATGCAAATTAATTCACAAGTGTTAAATTCAATTAATTATGCAACGATTAAGTAATGAAAATAACTAAGTTAATTAAATTGTGAATGCAAATGAAAACACAGAAAAATGTGGAAAATACCAAAATTGCAAAAAGTATCAATCACACAGAATATAAAATAAAAAGACACTTCGATAAGAAAATGGATAAATGCACTTCAAATGAAACAAACACAAGACATAAAAATTTGCAATGTATAAAAATGTAAATTTCACCAAACCATTGTAACTATTAGTTATTAGTTGCAACTAATAAAAATATAACACACTTTACCTTGGTATACCAACTTCTTTCTTCAAAAAATTCACCAATTCATACTATTTCTCAAATGAAAATGAAAGGCGCCGTTACACTTGTACAATGTTTGTTTGTTCAGATTCCACAAAAAGCATTAAATTATACTAAATAACTCTAAGAAATATAAAATCTGAAATCTACAAGTTACGAGTGACCAATTTACGTTACGTTAATATCAATTATAGCGAGGGAGGGAGAGAGAGAGGGAGGAGGTCTAAACTCTATGCGGTTCTAAGTTGCAATAAAAAACTCTTCCTTACAAAAGCTGGACAGTGGAGATGGCACAAAACGTTTTGGGCAATGAGAAAGATGATGCAATTCTTTCTAGAAGCTTCTAAAAATGCCGTAACTTTACAGAAATATCGTGAAATGTGCACGTGGTTTCGGCAAAGACATACGCGTATGAAACAAGTATACAGTCATTTATGTACTAGCTCAACAAAGACACGTACCCAATCGAAGCAAAAGTCCCTATCAGACGTGATGACAGAAATCCCAAACACGACGGAGACCTCGAGACTCTCTAATCAAACGTATTGACAGATTAGGGAAGCAAACGGAGATCTCGAGTTCCTCTTATCTAGAGGCGATGACACAATAGGGAAACAATCCTAGTTTCGAACGGACACAGATAATCTCTCTCTTTCTTTACATTCTACATTATATACTTTTAAATTATGTTTACGAAATCTGAACACACATTTTAAGACATCCTATCACTCTAACTAGCTAAGGAATCTGAAAAATGTTGCAAAACTCTATATATAACATTTTATACAGTCAAAGAGGGGATATATGCATTTTGAAAGTAGTAATATATAATGATATATATATAGATAATATATATATATTATATATATATTATATATATATATATATTTACATATATATGTGTGTGTGTGTTATATATGAAAGGCCTAGAGTTTTTGATTAATAATATATTGCCAATATGTTCGCTGTGACCTATGGAATGTGAAGAACAGAGCAGAAGCAACGACCTGAGAAAAGCTGAACAATGGGTTTCTATGGATGGCGTGAGATAAAACTGCATAGTTAGACAAGTCAATGTACGATAGTTTATTAACTCTTCTCAAAGTGCCATTGTGAAACTGGATGCAGCTAGTATTGTAAGGCGCTAACGAAGTGTGCGTTCGTATGTGCGTGTGCGCCTCTTCTATTGATAATCTATGATACCCAAGTCTATGGGGGATTTTGATAGAGGCGTTTTTGGAAGAAAGGCAAGATGCCGTGGTGCTCACCGGGAGTTTTTTTGTAATATAGTGCTTTAAGTGTTCTGGCTGCTTGGGTGAGTGTTGAAGTGTTTTAGCCAAACAGTGGCTTGTTACCTATTTGACATTTTTGTGGTAATGTCCAATCTTTAATCTCTGATTGTTAAACTTGTGTGTGTACTTACCGGGATGTGTTCTGTGTCTTTGAAACAGACGGTTCTGGCAAAGGGGGACCGAGAGTCTTAGGGGGACAGAAAGTCCCCGATGGATAATAAACATTTTGGCGTGACTACATTTACTGTTTAGACATTTTGATAGTGGGGTAACTTGAATTAAGTTAGTCTGTGAGACCTAATTGATTTCCTGTTTTTTCCATTGTTAATAAATGTATTTTCTTATGATGCAACTCTCTCATTTTGGTTACCTGTTAGAGTTGGAGAGAGAGAGAGGAGAGAGAGAGAGAGAGAGAAGAGAAGAGAAGATGAGAGAGGGAGAGGAAGAGAGGAGTTGCCGATGAGAGAGAGAGAGAGAGAGAGAGAGAGAGAGAGAGAGAGGGAGGGGGGGGGGGGGGGGGGTGGGGGGGGGGGGGCTGTGTGTTATTAGTTTGCCTTGACGCTCGAGTTACACGTTTACCAAATGAATAATGAGAAATAACCTCATTACATGTATATATATATAATATATATATATATATAATATATATATATACATATATATATACATATATATATATATATATATATATATATATACAATATATATATATATATATATATATATATATATATATATATATATATATAATCTGTGGTGCATCTTAAACTTGGTTCCTTTCACAATTGTTCTGTGCATTAACACAATTAAGTAACAGCTAGCCTAACGAAGAGGACAGACGGCCCTTGAAAGCTGGTCACTTTTTGTGAAGAAAAATTCCCTTTTGATACCATCCTGTTTGGAAATGAAGTCCCCATTATATATATATAATTTATATATCTATATATATATATCCATATATATGTATATACACGTATACATTAATTGTTTTACCGCGCTTGTGGCCTTTCAGTTTGGCGTAAACCCTTGCGATAAATCTTGGCTAAAGGCGGGAAGGGATTTGCCCCCAAGGGCCTGAGCGAGATCAGAAGGGGATAAGAGGGTTTGGAATTTCATTATACTTCATCTGCTTATAGTACACCGTAATCGACGTGATTTGTTTATTGGCAAGACGTCGGGTTGATTTTGCTGCCTGTTATATCACTACTACTGTTGCTGAATATATTATTTTTATTAATATTATACTTCTACTATTACTTCTGCTACTAATATTATTATTATTATTATTATTATTATTATTATTATTATTATTATTATTATTATTATTATTATTATTACTAGCAAACTTGATAAAATACGGGTGCAGAAGTGAAAAATTTATATGTACTTTTTTCAGCAGTATTAAAATAAGGGCGATTTTTATACATACCTACTACAGAACCTCTTTGTACACAATGTTATCAGTTTGTCCACAACTTAATTTCAAGTTGGCAGAGTCAGTTGCTCTGCTCATCGCCACATACAGTTGGCCATGCGTGAACATGGGTGACGGCAGAAACACACCAACACGGTCCAAAGTCTGGCCATGCGACTTGTTCGCAGTGAATAAGAAGGCCAGGTTGATGGGAAAATGCCTGCGCCGTAACTGGAACGGAAACTGGTTGTCCGAAGGCATCAGAGGAATCCGGGGGATGAACAGACGTTTGCCGGTGTGAGTGCCCGTTGCTTTCACTGCTTCGATGACGTGGGAGTTTAGCTCCATAATGGTGTACCTCGTTCTGTTGCAATGTCCATTGGCAGGATCGAAATTCCGAAGCAACATTACTGGGCAGTACTTCTTCAACGTTATTTTGTGCACTGGCAGGCCCGATGGATTTAAGTTATTCAAAAAATCTTGCGGATGTTGATGATAATTTTCATCTTCTATTGTGTCCGAGCTGAAATATTCGCGACTTTCTCCGGGGAAGTTGTACAGAAATTATGTATGAAAAATCGTAAGGTAACTAAGTCTACAGGAATAACCAGCCTCGTTTCACGGCCAGAAACAGCTCCATTTCAGGGAATCCCTTCTCACTTACACCCCCTACAAAGGAGGGGGGTAGGTTGGATGAAACCCCATTACAAACCATCTTAGGGGTCCCCACCATAACCTTGCTAAGTTTCATGCCCATCTGACCAGCCGTTTGGCCGTGATTGAATAACAGACAGACAGACATTACGCCTATTATAGTAGGATTATTATTATTATTATTATTGGCCATGCGACTTGTTTGCAGTGAATAAGAAGGCCAGGTTGATGGGAAACTGCCTGCGCCGTAACTGGAACGGAAACTGGTTGTCCGAAGGCATCAGAGGAATCCGGGGGATGAACAGACGTTTGCCGGTGTGAGGGCCCGTTGCTTTCACTGCTTCGATGACGTGGGAGTTTAGCTCCATAACGGTGTACCTTGTTCTGTTGCAATGTCCATTGGCAGGATCGAAATTCCGAAGCAACATTACTGGGCAGTACTTCTTCAACGTTATTTTGTGCACTGGCAGGCCCAATGGATTTAAGTTATTCAAAAAATCTTGCGGATATTGATGATAATTTTCATCTTCTATTGTGTCCTAGCTGAAATATTCGCGACTTTCTCCGGGGAAGTTGTACAGAAATTATGTATGAAAAATCGTAAAGTAACTAAGTCTACAGGAATAACCAGCCTCGTTTCACGGCCAGAAACAACTCCATTTCAGGGAATCCCTTCTCACCCCCACCCCCTACAAAGGAGGGGGGTAGGTTGGATGAAACCCCTTTACAAACCATCTTAAGGGTCCCCACCATAACCTTGCCAAGTTTCATGCCCATCTGACCAGCCGTTTGGCCATGATTGAATGACAGACAGACAGACATTATGCCCATTATAGTATGATTATTATTATTATTATTATTATTATTGGCAATGATGAGTTTAAGTGTCAGTCACTTTGCTTGTTATGTTTATTAATTTGATAATTATGTTTTGTGGAAAAATTATTATTTATAATAATAATAATAATAATAATTATTATTATTATTTTATTAAAAGTAATGGCTACTTCAGCAGCATTACACTTGTATAGATTCTTCTCTATTTTCCGAATAGCGGCTTTTTCCGTGCTTCTTAGACAGGCTAGTAGAGAGCCTATGGAGGTCATGGTCAAATACAGAGTCAAAATTGGTGTATATATTTTAATTTTACAGATAAACTATGATACCATAGTTATCAAAGCAAGCAAGCTTTCGTCTGAAACTGCCAGACATCCTCGGGCTGGGAAGCTGAGGGTGGACTGATCTTTGAGCGGTGTCCTTCCTCGTTTATATTTGGGGTTGACAGCAGGGGGTCTGCCCCATGATGATCTACTATTGGTTGGTGGCGGTAGGTCTTCGTTTTCATTGGTGGCTTGAACCAGAACTTGATTATGGTTGGCTGCAGGAGTATCTCGTTCGGGGGCGTTGTCCTCCGTGGAGTTGTCGTGCTCGGTGGTGTCATTGTTGGTGGCAGGTCTTCTCATACTCGTAGGGAGGAGAAATTCTTCCTGCGTCGTATTTAGTGTAGGTTTTACTTGCTGGATGAGAAGCGCCTCCAGCAGGCGTAACCGACGGGTATCAGGGGCCTTCCCGATGATCTTCGTATTTTGGATGATCACATCCCGGGAGATGGCCTCTTGATGTTTGGTGCAGGCGTGATTCTTGATAGCCCCCTCTTGGGCGTGGCATGAGAGTCTCTTCGACAGGCGCATGGTAGTCATACCAACGTAGGCGCCGCTGCAACCGCGGACTGGGCATGTATACTAGTACACCACATGCGTCTGCTTCAGGGGGTCTCGTACCTGTGGAGAGGGGTTATTTTTCATAATAAGGTCGCGCGTCCTCCGATTCTGGTAGTAAATAATCAGGTCGATATTTTTGGTGTCGTCGGTCGGGGATACATTTTCAGAAATAATTTTCTTAACTGAGTCCTCTTCTTCTCGGTAATGTGAACTCATGAAGGCTTTATAATACAGCTTGATATTATCCTGGGGGCGGGGTTGCGGGCTCTCACTACCGTACCATTTCTCCAGGGCTGTACGGACTCCTCTGCTTATTAATTTATTTGAATACCCGTTATTTACGAGTACTTGGGAGGCGCGGTCGAGTTCCTGATGAGTGTCCTGCCAGGTCGAACAGTGGGAGAGGGCTCTTCTGACGAAGGCCCTGACGGTCGTGCTTTTGAATCTGGTGGGGCACTCGCTGTCTCCATTGAGGCAAAGTCCTAGGCAAGGTATATAGAATAGGGAGATATACCTTGGTCCTAGGTTGGTATTCTTTGTGTAGACGGAAGTACGGAGGCCGTCTTCCGTCTTACTCACAAGGACGTCGAGGAAGGGGAGCCGATCGTCGGTGCTGTATTCAACCGTGTATAATTCAGCACGCTGCACTGCTGAAATGTCTGACGGAGGGCTTCTACCTCATTCTCGGCGTCGACTATTATTATTATTAATATTATAATATTTGTTCTTTTTGCGTTATTAGTTTCAATGAGATAGCCTTATTTGATCTTTATGTTTTGCGTAGAATTTATTAATAATAATAATAATAGTAATAATAATAATAATATTATTAATAATAATAATAATAATAATAATAATAATAATAATAATAATAATAATAATAATAATACTCGTATTAGTGCCTATATAATATTGTTTGAATGCTATCTCGCATTATAAACGATACACAAGTATTATTCTTAATATGTCTAGAAATGTATCGTCTAAGGGTTTTTTAAAACCACATGCAGATAGTACATATCAGTCTGGCACTAATTAAATTTGTTCCAACATTCAACGTAATTTCTTACTGAACCGTTATTTTATTTATTTTTATATATTTTTTGTTGTTCCAGAAATGGTGCTTTATAGCTTTTCTTAGGAGACAATTCCTTATTTTTAAAGAGGTTACCCTCGAGCTTTTACAGAAACTGTATGGGAAGATTTTCCAGTATACTTTCATACTTCTGCAGATATATTCTAGGTAGTTGAAATTCTGAAACTTTTGCAGAAAAACACTACTTTCTGAAGAGTTTGAACAGATGATTTTTGCTACAGTTTGGAGAAAATTTCGTTTTAAACTTTTATGAAGATCCTATTCTTCATTTTTTCTGAAAATTTGTACTTGAATGTTTTGTAAAAAATAAAAAAAAATAAAAGTAATTCGTTTTGAGAGAGAGAGAGAGAGTGAGAGAGAGAGACTATTAAACATTAGGTACCCTCCGTCTCTCGGACAGAGTCGGGGGAGAGGGTGGGCGGGGGGCGGGACTATTAAATCTCTTAATATATCCCAGTTCTTACCTAACATGATCAGATTATCTCCCCCCAAAAACAATAGAAAGTGATCTTTGCATTCCGTAATGCATCGGATTCGCGGTCATTCTCGCGGGCCAAGATTTGTGCGACTTTTGTCTTTTGTGTGTTTGTTTGTATGGTGTTTTTACGTTGCATGGAACCAGTGGTTATTCAGCAACGGGACCAACGGCTTGACGTGACTTCCGAACCACGTCAAGAGTGAACTTCTATCACCAGAAATACACATCTATGACTCCCCAGTGGAATGCTCGAGAATCGAACTCGCGACCAAGGTGACAGGCCAAGACCATACCGGTCACGCCACTGAGGGGCTCGACTCTCCTTTCGGACAAGTTCTTCATGGCGATGCCCAACGTTGCTTCGATTACCTATTTCCCAGTACTCTCGTCAATGTCATTCTAAGTGATTTGTTATTTTGATTTGTTATTTAATATTGGAAGTATTACATTTTTGGGGAATTCATTATTATTATTATTATTATTATTATTATTATTGTTGTTGTTGTTGTTGTTGTTGAAGCTACTGTTCGGGTATTTTTACAGGTTCTCGTCGTTGTCATTCAGAGTGACTTGTTGTTTAATATTGAAAGTATTGCATTTTATTTGTAATTCAGTATTATTATTATTATTATTATTTATTATTATATTATTATTATTATTATTATTATTATTATTATTATTATTATTGCGCTACCAGGCCTCGGGTAATTTTAAATATTCTCCTCATTGGCATTCAAAGCGATTTGTTATTTAATATTGAAAGTATTTCATTTTATTTAGAATTCTGTGTTATTATTATTATTATATTATTAAGTGAGGTAAACTCTTAAACATAACTGCGGAATACAGCACTGCATGCGAGTGTATATTATACTAGATAAAACGCTCACATTTAATTCATTCGAATGGGAAATAAACTAACAGGAAGGTGATATTCACATATAAATAATTTCTAATTGATTTGTTAGTTATTTTCTTTCTCGTCTTATCTTAGACAATGTTATTGTCTAAGATAAGACCATGGAAGGTAAGAAAGGCAAAGAGAAACGATTTTTAAGAAATCCGAATTGCATCAATCAATCAATCAATAAGTTCTAGATGAAATATTCAACAGTCTCTTTATATTAGTTACACACCTCCATAAGACTGATTCGTTTTAAGTTTTCTGTAAAAGAAAACTAATTTGCCGGCTTTGTCTGTCCGTCTGCCCTCATTTCTTAAAAACTACTGAGGGTAGAGGGCTGCAAATTGGTATGTTGATCACCCACCCTGCAATCATCATTCATACCAAATTACAGCCCTCTACCCTCAGCAGTCTTTATTTTACTCAAGGTTAAAGTTACTCATAATTGTGTGTCTGTCATCTCTATAGGACAGGCCGCACCGGGCCTTGGCTGACAGTTTTCATGGGCCACGGTTCATACAGTATTATACACTGTACATTTAAAGTTAAAGTTAGCCTAATTGTGTGTCTGGCAACACTTTAGGACAGGCCACCACCGGGCCGTGGCTGAAAGATTTCATGGGCCACGGCCCATACAATATTATACACTGTACAAGGTTCCTAACAATCTGGTAGCCCGAGTTCGCTCCCTGCTGCCGCCAATGTGGAAGCAGAAGAATTTTTTCTGCTGATTAGAAATTAATTTCTCTATATAATGTGGTTCGGACCCCGCAATAATCTGTTGGTCCCATTGGTAAGTAACCAATTGATTCCTAGTCACGTAACTAGATATCTAATCCTTCGGACCAGCCCTAGAAGAGCTGTTAATCAGCTCAGTGGTCTGATTAAACTAAGTTATACTTAATTTATACACTAGAGAAAACTCTACATTTTCTACAAGTTTTTGATAGATATGAATTAATCTCAGACATTCATTTGACGAATGTGTAAACTAAGTTAAATATGTCATCGTTATATAGTATTGACGTGGACGCGCATGCGCTGTGGGTATTTGTCCTCGTGATTTGCTGTTTATGGATGGAATTACGAATCGCTTTGGTTGAATTAAGTTGCCGATGTTAAGGAAACCTCAATATAACCTTTCGTGAACTTGTGAAATGATCTGTTATGTCGAAGTCATTATTATTGGTGAAGAATTCCACAGTTGTGTGGATGGAAATGTATATTTTTTAGAAATATATGTTTACATCTACACCACTGTGGACTTCTTTGCCGTTTTAGTGACTCCTGCTATTATTATTAAAATTACTCTCTACGATGTGATGAACTTATTCTCGAGCAATACATATGCACGTAAACGCACACACAAACACACCGGTATATATATATATATATATATATATATATATATATATATATATATATATATATATTATATATATAACATACATTCTTACACACACACACACACATATATATATACATACATATATATATATATATATATATATATATACATATATATATATATCATAGTATATATATGTGTATATATATATATATATATATATATATATATATATATATATATATATATATTTGTTCTGAACTGCTCGTTCACTCCTAGAAAATGTAGTTTAACAATGAAAAAATTGGCCTTGAATGGAGGAACGAGAGATCACAACAAAGAAAGAAAAAAAACTAAGGCAGAAGACCAATATTACTGAGGAAGGAGGAATTTACATAAAAGCTGAACTTTAGTTTTAAATGCACTGTATTTACATTAATTTACAAAGACACTAATAAGGTGGTTGATTGTCGATCCACCAGAAACATGTGGCTGGGGGCAACCAGACACGGCGTTCAGAATTTTGTGCAAACGAGTTATTGAAAATGCAAGGCTTACTCCAAGTGTTTCCAATTTCTACCATAATCAGGGACGGTGGTTGTCTGCAAAGAGATGGGATACTGGCATAAGGCGGGGGGCACAGGAGGGCGAGCGTTAGACACTACTTTCTTTCAATCAAAAGTTTACTGGCCACTCAGGGGGGATGAAAATGACTGGGAATTTACACAGAAAGCACTATTTCGTTGCTTGAATTTACTAGGGGGATGTTCACTAGTATCACAAGGGGAGTAATCACAGAATTGAACCAAGATGGGGGAAATAAGAAACTAAACAAAGGAGGGGGGAAGTCGCCTTGGAAATATGGAAATGAAATACAGACAAAAGGCAAAACAATTTCCTAGCTGAACTGGAATTTACTCTCACAGTACCTGGAAATCGTGGGCTTGGACGTCTTCTTCTGCTTGATAGTTTCTGTGCACTATGGATGTATAAAAATACTTGGCAGCATCGCCAAAGGAGACGGGGGTGGGGGGGGGGGAGCAGAAAGGGGTGAAGCGGTGTCTGCAGGGTGAGATCGCGGGAGCGTCTGACCTCTCTTAGGTCTAAGTTTCTTCTGAGAGCGAGCCGCGGGTTCCCGTTCCTTTTAAAATTTTCTCCTATACTCTGTTTTTTTTTCATCTGTCCATCCGCCTGTGGTGTTTTTGTATGGTAACACTGCATCCCGGGCTTCAAATAGTTACGCTGTGTAAGTTTTAGGTAAATAAAGGATATCTGGTTGTACATTTGCAACTGAAAAGTGTTTTAATAGTTTACTGTATGCGAATTCCACCGTTAATATTCGAAATAGGATATTGTTATTATTGTTGAATGTAAGCTGCCTTTTCGGGGTGGTGAATGGAACAGCCAGACGCAAATTCCATCAAACAGATCCCAAACCAAGTTACGTCATATCGTATCTGGCTGAAACGCACTTTATAAAAATTAACAGTACATACTGATATACTTACGTATAAGGAAGTAATACGTTGACATCTTGCCGTAGTGAACAGCGAGAGAAGCAATTTTCCCGCCACTGCGTCTGGCTGTTCCATTCGCCATCCCGAAAAGGGAGCTTACATTCAACAATAATAACAATAACCTATTTCGAATATTAATGGTGTAATTCGCATACAGTAAATTATTAAAACACTTTTCAGTTGCAAATGTACACCCAGATATCCTTTTATTTACCTAAAACTTACACGTAGCGTAACTATTTAAAGCCCGGGACGCAGTGTTACCATACAAAAACACCACAGGTGGATGAACAGATGAAAAAAAACAGAGTATAGTAAGCCATGCCCAGTCCCTGGTTACAAATTCCAACAACCAATGGGAAAAGAGATATATTTTCTAGAGAATGGATGCTTTCAGTTCAAAGGGGCAACTTGCATATAGAAAAGGGTGACTGAAACTGGTAAAAGAGACATTACTTTCCTTGGTTCTGGCTTAAAATCTTGAAATATATATATATATATATATATATATATATATATATATATATTATATATATACATTCATTCTTACATACATATATACATTTTTGTATTGGCTGATATGTATACCTACGCTGACTGTTGTTAGCGATTACGCGTTTGGTTTTGTTTAGTTCTAAGGTAACAGTTCAAAACTAATTTCATAACAAAAAGAGGTAATGACAGCAACAAGTTAACGTGATAAAACCTTGTAGGAGCGTCTTACTGCTATTGTCGTAACTGTTACCTGCATCAAAATTACTGTGGTAGCATTTCTATATAATTCGTAATGTATAGAGATATCTCTGGCTCATATGAACACATCCCTTTTTTTCTCTCAATGAAGGTAGAGATTGTCCTCGTAGAGGGGTTGCACCGTCAGTGGACCTCATGCGGTGCACTGTAGGCATTACTTAAGGTTCTTTACAGCGTGCTTTCGGCCCCTAGCTGCAACCACTTTCGTTCCTTTTACTCTCCCTCCTTTCAAATACTCTTTCTTCATCCTACTTTCCACCTTCTCCTAACACTTGATTCTTAGTGCAGCTGCAAGGTTTTCCTTCAGTTACACCTTTCAAACTTTTTACTGCCAATTTCCGTTTCAGCGCTGAATGACCTCATAGGTCCCAGTGCTTGGCCTTTGACCTCAATTTTATACTCAACTCAGCTCAGCTCAGCGGTAGAGATTGTGGAGGGTGGACTACGTCAAGGACGTATACTCATAGTGCTTTCTTAAATATAGGAATGTTATCGTAAAGTGTATAGGAATTTGTAACTTCAGAATAATTACACAGTGCACCTCTGTCTAAATGATTTGAACTTCCCAGTCCTTGAAGTATCAGTCACCCAATTCGTAGCTTTGAAATTATGCTCTCCGAACTTTTTATATTGCATTCCAAGACTCTTGAAGTCCTCTCCTTCTTAAGTGGCGTCCTGCGTCTGTCGAACATTTTTCTTTCAAGGGCCGAGTCACCTATAGGCCTATTCGTGACGCGGATATCTCAGCGCTCAAATTCACGTCGTTTCTTCAAAGTTCTAGACCTTGGTTTCTTCACCATATGTCTCTTACGAGGTAGAGTCGGTTTTATTCATGTTCAGAAAGTAATCTGCCGTCACCTTAGAAGTTAACAAGTCATGTTAGTCATTTTTCTCTTTAAGGAAATAGTCAGGAGGTGAGCAGCAGGAGGTGGATTTCAATGGTAGGACTCTGAGTATTCGTTCAAAATATTTTTAACGTCTTTTGGATTCAGGCAGCTTAGTGAAAAATTCTTACTTTAGGAAATATATCAATTTATTCCTTTTCATATCTTTTCTTTTAAGCTAATATTTACGTATATTAAGTGTACGTTTCCTTTTAGACTATTCTGAAATTTACGATATTCAGATCCCTGATCAGTATATTATTATTATGATTATTTATTATTATTATTATTATTATTATTATTATTATTATTATTATTATTATTATTATTCAGAAAATAAACCCCTATTCATGTAGACCAAGGCCACGGAGACCACTGACTTGAAAATCAGGCATCCAAAGAATATTGTGTTCATTTGAAAGAACCAACAGAAGATAATGAGAGGTACAGAAAGAAGAGATCAGTTATTAAAAAAAAGATAGATGAATAGATTGATAAAGACTAATTCAAATATATTAGTGCAATGCAAGGTGAATTGTTTTACTGCATTTAAATGTTATTCGTTCCATTTCGTACCACACGATACCATTTACTTTCTCTTGGCAACAAAACCTCCTCCTCCTCCTCCTCCTCCTCCTCCATGAATATATCACCTTCTCTGAAATCCTTCCTCCGTGAAGGACGGGAGAAATTATATAGATTTTTCGCCCAGTCGAAGTTTGGCAATTCAAAAAAGGGTTTTATCGAAAAACTTCGTCGTGTCGAGTCCCGATGCATTTCAATTTTCTCAGGAGAACGTCTGTAAAGGAAGGCTCGAGATATGTAGATAGACAGGGAGAGAGAGAGAGAGAGAGAGAGAGAGAGAGAGAGAGAGAGAGAGAGAGAGAGAGTATCCTGTATAATTTGACTTACGAACCCTGAAACTAAAAGGAGTTTTTGTGTTTGTATGTATACTCTGTTTTTTTCCATCTGTCCATCCGCCGGTGGTGTTTTCGCATGGTAACACTGCGTGCCAGGCTTTAAATAGTTACGCTATGTGTAAGTTTTAGGTAAATAAAAGGATATCTGGGTGTCCATTTGCAACTGAAAAGTGTTTTAATAATTTACTGTATGCGAATCACACCGTTAATATTCGAAGTAGGATATTATTTAAAGCCCGGGACGCAGTGTTACCATGCGCAAACACCACAGGCGGATGGACAGATGGAAAAAATAGAGTATAGACATATTTTTTTCTTATTAAAATAAAAGGTTGTTTTGCGCAGCTTTTATGCTTACAAGATTTTGCTGTCATACGATTATCGGCATATAAAACTACGTCCATAATTACATATAAAAGTACACATTTTATATAAAGTAATATATGTGTATGTATATATATATTATATATATATATGTACATATACGTATGTATGTTTATTCGTTTGTCTATATATATATATATATATATATATATATATATATATATATATATATATATATATATATATATAATTAATATAATTATAACAGATGGATAGATATAAAGATAGTTAGATAGATGTTTGTGTGGATTCCGTACTCATGCACGAAACTGTGCGTGGGTAATATTAATTGACTTACAGAGCATCATAACGTCGCAATATTCAAACTTGATAAATTTTCTAAAACAAAAATCGTAAAAAAGAAAAGGAAATAAGAAAGAAAGAAAATGGGTATACGCTCGTTGCCACATGATTGTCAGCATCGGGTCCTTTGAATTCTTCACCTTTGTAATCAGCGTCTCTTCTTCTCTCAACAAATTTCCCCTCTCCCTCTCCCTCTCTTTGAGTTTCCCCTCCTCCCCCTTCCCCTTTATTTTCAACCACAATCCCCTTTCACACACACACCCCCCTCTCTCTCTCTCGTTCTGTCTATGATCCACTCATTTTCCCATCGAGAGTCAAAAGCGCTTTTGGACTCTACTTTTTATTCTTGCATATCATTTATTATCCTTTACTTTCGTCTTTTTCCTCCCCCCATATTCCCCCAACCCCCATTTTAAAACATCCTTTTCCTCGTCGATCTTTGTCACGGCTCTCTCTCTCTATTTTTTTTTTTCACGGTTTTTTTTTTTTTTTTTTTTTTTGCTCTCCAGAGATTGTGACTCACTCACCCGCTTAAAGTCAAATGGCGTTGACGTTACCTGAGATTTCCTGTCGTTGACGCTTCTGTAGTTTTTTTTCCTAAGTCGTCAATTTTTATTTATTTATTTATTTATTCATTTTTTTTGTTACAGTTTTCTTTGGATAATATTTCGTTTATTTTTATTGTCATATAATCGATCTCGTAGTTCTACCGTTTGCTTATTGTCAGGGTATTTGGGTCTTTCTGTTGTAAGTAGTGTATTGTTTACTTTCTGTTTCCCTTTTACTCCCTAAGATAAAAAAAAAAAAAAAAAAGAAAAAAAAAAAAAAAAAAAAAAAAAAAAAAACCTAAGCCACGGAAACCTCCCTTCCCATCTCGACCAAATCCAAGGCTCCTCTCACGGGAAAAAGTAAAGGAAAAATCTACGGACCCGTAGCCCTTTTATCATACCACCAAGGTCTAAGACCATGGTCTAAAGATCCCTTGGTTATAGTGTGTGCTTGGCTCCCCCACCCCTTATATTCGTGATGAGTTCTACTTCAGAAGGATTAAGGCCGATTATCCTCGAAGTCAACAACTTGCGCGGTTCTGGTGAACAGTTTCGAGTCTCGGCTCCCCTCCCCTTTCGCTGCTTTTTTTTCCCCGCAGTTCCGTTTTCATTTCGTATTCCTCCCCCGCCACCGCTCCCATCCCTGCCTCCCTGCATCGTCAACTTCATCTGCAAGAACTTTGTTTCTGTTTACTTCTTTACCTTGTTTTCAAAGTAAATGACCTATTTATAGCGAATGTAAAATAGGTAGATCTATGTTTCGTTAAGAGGTGAATGATAGGGCTTCCTCGGTTATCAGCAAAGTAACATTTTTAAATATAAAACTATATATATTTCTGTGCTTATTTTTTACAAAATTTATTGCAGTTGCAATTAGCTCTCACGTGTAGGCTGATATATTAATGTTTTACTTTTGACACTGAAAATTCATTTCTCTTCATAATGATAATCACATCATAAATAACCTAGTTTGATCGACGCAGTCGAGTTTTCTGTACAGCCGCTACAATGTATAATCAAGGCCACAGAAAATATATCTATCTGTAGGTGGGCTCGGTACAATGCTGTGTGAGCCACGGCCCATGAAACTTGAACCACAGCCCGGTGGTGGCCTAACCTATATCGTTGCCAGAAGCACGGTTATGGCTTACTTTAACCTTAAAATAGAAACCACCGAGGCTAGAGGGCTGCGATTTGGTACGTTTGATGATTGGAGGGTGGATGGTTAACATACCAATTTACAGCCCTCTATCCTCAGTAGGCTTTTTAGATCTGAGGGCGAACAGAAAAAGTGTATACAGATAAAAGTGTGGACAGAAAAAGTGTATACAGATAAAAGTGTGGACAGAAAAAGTTTATACAGATAAAAGTGTGGACAGAAAAAGTGTATACAGATAAAAGTGTATACAGATAAAAGTGTATACAGATAAAAGTGTGGACAGAAAAAGTGTGGACAGAAAAAAGTACGGACAGAAAAAGTGTGGACAAAGAAAAGTGCGGACAGTAAAAGTGTGGACAAAAAAAGTGTGGACAGAAAAGTGCGGACAGAAAAAGTGCAGACAGAAAAAAGTGCGAACAGAAAAAAGTGCGGACAGAAAAAAAGTTGCGAGGAAACCCCCCCAAGAAAAAAAAAATTGCGGACAGGAAAAAAAGTTGGCCGGACAGGAAAAAAAAATTGGCGGACAGGAAAAGGAAAAGTTTGCCGGACCCAAGAAAAAAAAGTTGGCGGACAGAAAAAGTAAGCCGAACAGAAAAAAAGTTGCGAACCAAAGAAAAAAAGTCGCCCGAAACAGAAAAAAAAGTACCGAGAACAAGAAAAAAGTTTGGCGAACCAGACAAAAAAATGAAAAAGGACCAGAAAAAAAGGTGGGGCTGGACAGGGGAAAAAAAAACGTGGGGCAGGGGACTAGGAAAAAAAATGCCGGACAGGGAAAGAAACGGTTCGCGGGACAGAAAAAAAGTTGCGAACAGGAAAAAAGTGCCCTTGACCGAAAAAAACAAAAAAGGTTGCTGAAACCGGTGGGGGGAACAAAAAAAAAAAAAAAAAGTGCGGACCAGAAAAATGTGCGGACAAGAACAAAAAAAAAATGCGGAAAACAGGCAAAAAAGGTGCGGACCCCAGGAAACAAAAAAAATTGCGGAAACAAGGAAACAAAGGAAAGTTTTGGGGGGACCGGAACAAACAGAAAAAAGTGCGGAACAGAAAAAGTGTATAACAGGAAGAAAAAAAGTGTTGGGACCCAAGAAAAAAGTGGGGTATACAGATAAAAAGTGGTGTGGGGACAGGAAAAAAAAGTGGGGTAAAATACAGATAAAAAGTGTTAGGACCAGAAAAAAAGTGTATACAAGATAATAAAAGTTTGGTGGGACAAAGAAAAGTATATACAGATAAAAGTGTGTGGACAGAAAAATGTTGGACAGAAAAAAGTACGACAGAAAAGTGTGGACCAAGAAAAGTGGCGGACAGTAAAAAAAGTGTGGAAAACAAAAAAAAAAAGTGTGGACAGAAAAGTGCGGACAGAAAAAGTGCGGACAGAAAAAAGTGCGAACAGAAAAAAGTGCGGACAGAAAAAGTGCGGACAGGAAAAAAGTGCGGACAGGAAAAAAATGCGGACAGGAAAGAAAGTGCGGACAGGAAAAAAAAAAAAAATGCGGACAGAAAAAAGTGCGGACAGGAAAAAAAAAATGCGGACAGAAAAAGTGCGAACAGGAAAAAAATGCGGACAGGAAAAAAGTGCGGACAGGAAAAAAATACGGACAGGAAAAAAGTGCGGACAGGAAAAAAATGCGGACAGAAAAAAGTGCGAACAGGAAAAAAATGCGGACAGGAAAGAAAGTGCGGACAGAAAAAAAAGTGCGGACATAAAAAAAAAAGTGGGGCGAACAGAAAAAAAGTGCTGACCGAAAAAAAGTTGCGGACAGAAAAAGTGCGGAGGACAGAAAAAAGTGCGGACAGAAAAAAGAGCGGACAGAAAAAAGTGCGGACTGGAAAAAGTGCGGACAGAAAAAAGTGCGAACAGAAAAAAGTGCGGACAGGAAAAAAGTGCGGACAGGAAAAAAGTTCGGACAGGAAAAAAGTGCGGACAGGAAAAAAATGCGGACAGGAAAGAAAGTGCGGACAGAAAAAAGTGCAGACAGAAAAAAGTGCGAACAGAAAAAGTGCTGACCGAAAAAAGTGCGGACAGAAAAAAGTGCGGACAGAAAAAAGTGCGAACAGAAAAAGTGCTGACCGAAAAAAGTGCGGACAGAAAAAAGTGCGGACAGAAAAAAGTGCGAACAGAAAAAGTGCGGACAGAAAAAGTGCGGACAGAAAAAAGTGCGGACAGAAAAAAGTGCGAACAGAAAAAGTGCTGACCGAAAAAAGTGCTGACCGAAAAAAGTGCGGACAGAAAAAAGTGCGGACAGAAAAAGTGCGAACAGAAAAAGTGCTGACCGAAAAAAGTGCGGACAGAAAAAAGTGCGGACAGAAAAAAGTGCGGACAGAAAAAAGTGCGGACAGAAAAAAATGCGGACGGGCAGACAAAGCCAGCACAATATTTTTCTTTTCAGAAAACTTAAAAAAGGGGTGAATCGAAGAGATATACAATGAGGGGAATCGTTAACATTTTTATGGTAAGATGAATGTTGCATCACTGCTGTGACGGATTTTCTGCAGCTCTTTGGGCAGCATTGCTGTTTCTCGTTTCGAGGGACTGCTGCGAAATATATATACCAATCAGGTGAAACGTCAGGTCTAACAAATTGTGTTGTTCGTCTAGATTTATATGTGGTCCTGGTCAACGTTGGTATAATTCTCCCTTTACAGTTTAGCTAAAGGCGCCATGAATTCCACACATCAGAAGAAGAAAGTGAGAGCAAGGGTCATCGAAGGAAAGAATGCTGTATTTTATATTTTGGAGTAAAAAGCTTAAAAGAAGGAATTGTAAAAAGGAGAACAAGGATGGTTAAGGGAAAAAGATTGTATTTTATGTTTGAGAGGAGAAAGTTAAAAGTAAAGTGTGAAACTTGAGAGGAGAAAGTTGAAAGAAAAATGTGAAAGTGAAGAGAAAGATGACTCTGATAAAAAAAGTTGGTATTTTATATTTGAGAGTAAAATGTTAAAAAAGTGTAAAAGGGAGAACAAGAATTGTTCAAAGGAAAAAAGTTAGCCTTATATATTTGAGAGTAGGAAGTTAAAAAAGTGTAAAAGGGAGAACAAGAAGTGTTCAAAGGAAAAAGTTAGTCTTTTATATTTGAGAGTAGGAATTAAAAGAAAAGTGTAAAAGGGAAAGCAGGGATGACTCAAGGGAAAAATTTAGTCTTTTATATTTGAGAGAAGAAAGTTAAAGTGTGACAGTGAGAACGAGAATGATACAAAGAAAAAAATATTTTATATTTAAAAGCAGGGTTTAAAGAAAAATAAAGTGAGAAGAAAGATGATTCAGAGATAAAAAAAATATAGTATTTTATATATGAGATTATAAAGTTAGAAAAGTGTGAAAGTGAAAGCAAGAATCTTAGAGAGAGAAAATTATCATTTCGTATTTGAGAGTAGAAAAGTAATTTAAAAAGAAGTGTGAAAATGAGCACCAGGATGATTGAACGGAAAAAATTTAGTACTTTATATTCAAGAATAAAAAGTAAATATGAAAGTTTGAAGTTTCGAACAAAGGAAAAAATTTAGTGCTTCACAATTTTTTATTTAGAAATTTAAAGAAGTGTTTGGAAATCTACTTTCTTTATTGGGCGTTTAAAAAAATAAAAGAAAAAAAAAATTTCTTTGTGACGTCCGTGAGATGATTGAGGAGGATAATAAAACATATCTTTGTGATTTACGCTATTTTTTAGCAATTATAGTACGTAATGTTTAAGAAGGATGTCTATGAAATATTGTATAGTGATGTCCTCATATATTGCAGATAAAACGCTTATGATTTTCTGATGTTTTTCCTATAAATAGAATTGCTTTGGAAGCATAAAATTCCCATTATGGCTTTGATTTTATATTATTATTATTATTATTATTATTATTATTATTATTATTATTATTATTATTATTATTATTATTATTATTATTATTATTATTATTATTATTATTATTATTATTATTATTATTATATTTTAGTTTTGTTGTAGTCGTGGGTTTGTGTTTAAGCCCCAGTAACTATCAGTTGATAAATCAATCCGTTATTTGACACTTTGACTACTTCTGCAACAAAATATATAACGAATATATTTCCTAATACGTATATTTTTCCTTGGGTCATGAAATCTCAAATTATCCGTTTCGGCATGATTTAACTCCTTTTCCGTTATGTACATTGACGTCATGCATCGCCGAGTTGCGAATTAATAAAACGTAATATTAATGACATGTCTTGTTGTACGAGTACCTACAGATCAGGTTATATTAACATAAATTAAGTGTCAATGGAACTGTTATGCCATGATTGTGTCACGTGACATTCCTTAGCAAGAATATTGCGTACTGTTGAAGGTGATGCTTTTACTGTGATGTGTGTATATAGTGCATTGGTATAATTGCCGTGTTTTTTTTAGCGAGAAATAAAAAAAAATTGGAAGATGTAATGTCTGTAAATGGTGCATTGTGATAAATACTTTTTTTTAGAGCGAGAATTAGAAAATAACTTAGAAGATGTAATGTCTTTAAATGGTGCATTGTGATTATTTTTATTCTTAGAACGAGAAATTAAAAAAAAAAAACTTGGAAGATGTATTGTCTGTATATGGTGCATTGTGATAAATATTTTTTTTAGAACGAGGTATAAAAATAATTGGCAGATACAGTTTTCCGGTTTTTCAACAATAACATGAAAACTTAGTGTCAGGTGCATGTAAATAATTGCATGTCAATCCATATTTCTGGAAAATGATCGTCAGAGCGCGTTCGAAACGTGAGTGGTAATAAAAGTGAAATAAAAAGAAAACTTTATATGTACTTTGGAAACTTGCTACACCAACAACACGCTGATGATAAGATAATAATAAGAATAGAGTAAAGACCGTATAAATGGAATGCCATAGGGAAAACAATTGTTTATTTATTATTTATCCGCTATGTTGATTTTCAGTTATTAAAGAGGCAGATATATTTATATTTCTACCCAAGATTTCAAGCAGTGATTGAATCAGTCTTATACTTTTGTTTGAACGGTGTTTTAACGTTGCATGGAACCAGTGGTTATTCAGCAACGGGACCAACGGCTTTACGTGACTTCCGAACCACGTCGAGAGTGAACTTCTATCACCAGAAATACACCTCTCTCACACCTCAATGGAATGCCCGAGAATCGAACTCGTGGCCACTGAGGTGGCAGGCCAAGACCATACCGACCACGCCACTGAGGCGGACACACGCCAGTAGCTTATAGCTTGAGCTGAATACCGATATTGAAACGTAATGTAATGGTTTAGCTAGGCATTGCGTCACCTCCATCCGACAGAGCGAGAAAAATGATGTGTATTTTGTGATACCAAATAGATTTACAGGTGATAGGCGTTTCCATGGCAACAGGATTCGTCGACGAGAGTCCAATTAATGGGTAGGCGAAATATTGCTGCGATATTTTTCAGATGTTCTCCTTACCTGGGTCCTGATTTTCCACTCGGCTCTCTCTCTCTCTCTCCTCTCTCTCTCTCTCTCTCTCTCTCTCTCTTATGTCCTTCCCATTACTTTGTTCTCGTCTTTTGGTTCCTAATACCTTAGCTTTTTCATTTCCTTGTTTATTTCTGCTTTTATCTTCATGTTTCCTTTCTGTCTTCTTGCCCTGTGAGATTTTGTTGTTTCTCTCTCTCTCTCTCTCTCTCTCTCTCTCTCTCTCTCTCTCTCCTCTCTCCTTCCTTTCCCCGTTATCTTATACCTTCCTTTCTTTTTCTTATTCCTTATTTTATTATAATCCTTGTCACTTTCTGAAAACATCTTCCAGCTTCATTTCTCTCTCTCTCTCTCTCTCTCTCTCTCTCTCTCTCTCTCTCTCTCTCTGTGTCTTTCCCGTTATCTTATTTTCGTCTTTTGTTGTCCTCTTCCATTTTTTTATTTCCTTATTGCTTTCTTCTCTCTCTCTGTCTCTCTCTCTCTCTCTTATGTCTATCCCGTTACCTTATTCTCGCCTTTTGTTGTCCTCTTCCATTTTTTTATTTCCTTATTGCTTTCTTCTCTCTCTCTCTCTCTCTCTCTCTCTCTCTCTCTCTCTCTCTCTCTCTCTGCGTGTCTGTTTGTGTGTGTGTGTGTTAGTCTTCTCAAGCATAGACGGTCATCCAGTCAGTGAAAAACTGAATGAAAGGATGAAGCAATTATTCTTCTGTCTCCTTCTGTTGCTCTTCATCCTCTCGTTCTTATCCACTATAACTTATTCATTCCAGCCTAAATATTTTTTATTTCTGAGTCATAATTATTGATTTAGAATAAAAAACACAAGATTCTCTTCGTTATAAGTCGTTCCTTTTCTATGAGATGTTTCCATATTTGGAAATTCCCCCCAATTATATACGGTAACTTCGTCGACCCGCGCGGCTCCTGCCTAATTTAACCATTACCATTTTTGTCTGTTTGTTTTGCAAGACGTTGGTGGTGGTGGTGGTGCGGTTGTTCGGGTGGGGTGGGGCGCCTATTTGGGGGGAGGAAGGTATAGAGACCCAGACCCAGACCTAGATAATTTCATGTTACTCTTCGGTGGTAGTTAGACGGGATAATAATAATAATAATAATAATAATAATAATAATAATAATAATAATAATGCCAAATTGAACATATTATACAAAATGTATTACAAATTGGATCTTAAGCCTATTCCAATAAAAGATACAAAATGACTCATTCTGGATTCATCTTGTTCAAGGCTGTCTGTTCCTCTCTCTCTCTCTCTCTCTCTCTCTCTCTCTCTCTCTCTCTCTCTCCTCTTTCTTTCTTCTTCTTCTTCTTCTTACAACGTTTCGTCCTTAAACCCAGAAGAACATCGTCAGGCAGATGTTGTAGGGCCGAGTCATTTAGTATCTTTTATTGACTAGGCTTAAGGTCCAATAATAATAATAATAGTCGAAAAATAAATTCCCTGGCTGAAGAGGCCAACTTATCAAGCTTCTTGTATATAGAAATATACATGCATAATTTGCGGACTGTATTCTTCTATTTAAGATCACGAGAAAGTTATTACAATAATAATAATAGTTCTTTTCGTCACAGAAGACGTAGCGCTTATCTGGCTCCACCACCAGTAAACACACACACACACACACACACACACAGCAGAGAAGCGAGAGAGAGAGAGAGAGAGAGAGAGAGAGAGGAGAGAGAGAGAGATCTCGGGAGATATAAATAGAGCTGTTACGCGGTAATTGCTATAATTTCGGCGAGATTATTTAAATTGCAGAGTCTGAGGTTTGAATAGGCGGTGATTTCACGGGGACCTGGGCGGATGATCTGGCTTTCAAAATTCCGAGTTTGTTAGCTGGGTCTTGTTGTGGATCGCTCGTCGGAAGCCCTCTTTCTTTCTCTCTTTTTTTTCTCCTCCTCCTCCTCCTCCTCCTCCTCCTCCTCCTCCTCCTCCTCCTTTTTCTTCTTCCTTCTTCTTCTTCTAACTTGGAACAAAATTTTTACTTCTTTTTTTTTTCCCTTATTTTTTCGGTGTTTGTGTGTGCGTAATGAAAGCGACAAGAATACTTGTTATTTCGAAACGAATGGAAGGTTAGTTGGAGGCCAGTATGTTAAATTTCCGCGCCTTTCATAACTAAAAGAAAAATAGTGAATGTCTTTTTTCACCTTTTCTCTCTCTTTTTGATATCCGGAAAATTTTGGATTTTGCGTCCAGGGTTACGTAAACTGCGTATGTATTATTTAAATTCAGCTCTTCACGTTCATTAGTGAAAAAAAAAATCATATTTTTTATTTAATTTTTTTTATATAATTGTCATTCATTGGTTGCCTTAATATCCACTTGTAATCTGCTCTATAGGCAAGACGTTAAATGAGCATTACCTATGATACATATTTACTTATCACGTCGATATAATTACATATTACATTTATCTGATGTAATTTGGCTTTTTTTCTCTGTTGTCCATTTTTTTTTTGGACTTGAATAGTTATTTTGCTTTTATATATATTTCAAATTTTCTTTCGCATTTTGATATTTTAATTTACTACTGTTTGTTTCATTTTGACGTCTCCTTTGACTTTTCTGCCAATTCTTGTGCTGTTTATCTCACAATTTAGCGTCTAAACTCTTACTTACCATATTCCGTTTGCCGTTTTTGCGTGTGAAATGTTGTGTTGTGTGGTATGTGTTGTGCGTGGGTGTGTGTGTGTGTGAATGAGTCCTGTTTCACCTTGACAATAAGTAGCCCTTAGGTCGTACCGTCAGTGCACCTCGCGCCGTGCGCAGTAGACCTTACTGCAACCTCTTTCATTCCTTTTACTGTATCTCCGTTCATATTCTCTTTCTTTCATATTCCACTACACCCTCTCTCTCAACAATTGTTTCTAGTGCAACTGGGAGGTTTACCTCCTGTTACACCTTTAAACCAACTTACTCTCATTTCCCTTTCAGCGCTGCATGACCACATAGGAATCAGCGCTTGGTCTTTGGCCTAAATTCTATATTCCATTCTACTTAACTGAACGGAATAACCAAATTTTCTTATCATTTCTATTCCACGGGAAATAGGACACCAAAGCGACGCTTCGATACCTTAAGACTTACGATATAGTTATATTATTCCAATTAGGTTCCTTCCCCTCCTGTCGTTGCTTTCTTAATCCCTCAGAGAATCCTTCAGCAATAAAGGACAACTTGCATTGCGTCTATTTCCTAATAAAAGCCTAATTGAAGCTTTGAAATGAAGGACCTGCAGAGGCGAGGTTCAGAATTCCGTAATGTGTAAAGTAATGATCATCAAAATTTGTCGAGACCATTCCGATATTTTTTTTTTACGTCATTAAACAGTCAGTTGTAGGAACCTTGTAGTTGGTATTGGATGCCAATAATAGGTTTCCATCCCGCTTTGCATAAAGGGATTCCCCGAGGTAGTTCTACTTGGCCGATATTATTATAGGTTTTCCTTATTATAGGTCTTGTGAGAGGCTCATGTGATTCTGCTATGTAGTTCTTGCGATGAGAAGGTATGATTGTTATGATATTTCTCTCTCTCTCTCCTCTCTCTCTCTCTCTATCTCCTTCTCTCTCTCTCTCTATCTATCTCTCCTCTCTCTCTCTGTATATATATAATATATATATATAATATATATTACAAAGGCGTACTATATATATTCTCAAAGATGGATAGTGTAACTTTGCTTCGATACAGGTATTAAAAATGTTTAGTGCATAAATAAATAAGTAAATATATAACCTGAATACAGATCGCGACGAATACAATGATGGTGAATTAAAAATTCATGGAATATAAAAGTTTTACTACAGACCTCTCGGGTTATTTTCCCATTTACAATTAACACTTATACATGCAATTTATGTATATATATATTATATATATATGATATATATATCAATTATATATATATATATATATATATATTGTATATATATATATATCCTATACATAAATTGCATGTATAAGTGTTAATTGTAAATGGGAAAATAACCCGAGAGGTCTGTAGTAAAACTTTTATATTCCATGAATTTTTTAATTCACCATCATTGTATTCGTCGCTATCTGTGTTCGGGTTATTTATTTACTCATTTATATATGCACTAAACATTTTTAATACCTGTATTGAAGCAAAGTTGCAATATCCATGTTTGAGAATAAAATATAGTACGCCTATGTCATTCGTGTATCGCCTCCTAATTCAGGTTTCTCTCTCTCTCTCTCTCTCTCTCTCTCTCTCTCTCTCTCTCTCTCTCTCTCTCTCCATACACTTCTTCTCCCGGGTTCTCGTAATCCCCGGATGTATACTTGCTTCCTGCGCTCCTGGATGCGAGATGGCATCAGATGGAATATTATGGAATATTACATCAAAAAATATCATCGCAATAACACGATATCATCACAATGATATGGTAGGTACACTGCTCGCTTTTATCCAGGTCTCGCTCTCGGCTAGGTCGAGTGTGTGTGTGTGTGCTTTTTTTTTTTTTTTTTTTTTTTTAAAGGATGTTTGTATTTCCTGTTTTAGATATAGAATATGTTTTTTATGCTGTTGTAGTGCCGGCGTATTTTAGGGATAAAATGGAATTCAAAATTTAGTTTCATGAACTATTTTCATTATATATTAGTTGCGAGAAATGAAAACAAATATAAAATTTGGTTTTTCTCATATAGTTATTTTGTTAAGTACTAGCTAAAAAAATGATTTAAAATATAATTTGACTCATGAAGTAATTTCGACAAGCAGTTGCGAGAAATAAAAACAAATTGAGCACTTGGTTTTACTCTTGAAGTAATTTTCTTTATAATTTGCGAAAAGTATTTTTTTTTCATATCTCGATCATTAAAAAAAATGTGAGTTGAACTGCGTGAATTAGTGTTGCTAGTGGATTTAGGAAATGAGTAACATACCACCTGTTTATTCTGTAAATGTGCCGCTGGAGTATGTGTTGCTTATGGATGGATTTGGTGATTGAATAATATGGCATTTACTTGTTCAGTAATTGTGTAGGTTCTGGACTCATCAAGCCCTTAGTTTCTTCGTATTCCTAAGTGTTTGAGAGAGAGAGAGAGAGAGAGAGAGAGAGAGAGAGAGAGAGAGAGAGAGAGAGAGAGATTTGGTGAGTGAATGATATGCCATTTATTTATTCTGTAATTGTCTAGGTTCTGGACTCATCAAGGCGATAATTTTTTCGTAGTCCAAAGCGTTTGAGAGAGAGAGAGAGAAGAGAGAGGAGAGAGAGAGAGAGAGATTTGGTGAAAGAATAATATTGCATTTATTATTCAGTATTGTGTAAGGTTCTGGACTCATCAAGCTTTTTAGGCTTTTTCGTAGTCTCACAAGCGATTTAGAGTTTTGAGATCGACGAGAGAGAGAGAGAGGGAGATCGAGATGGAGAGAGAGAGAGAGAGAGAGAAATTAACGGAATCCATTTACTTGTTTGTAAACCATAATGTGGAGTCCTCATGTCCAGTTTCTAGTCTCCAGTAGAATTGGGATACTCTCTGGATTCTGAGTGTTTTTTTTTCCAGGCGGTAAAAAACTTCCCAGATCTGCTTTAGCACTTCGGGGGAAATGGCGTCATTAATGGACTTTTCCACTTAGTGATGAAACATCCAAACCGGTACTGGGGTAATTTTTTAGTATGGCTAATTAATGTATATTTCACTTCGCCAAGACCACTAGATTATGAAGAAATGACATTTGCGCTTACTCGGGGAGTAAGCCTACAAACTGCTTTGTTGTTGTTGTTGTTGTTGTTGTTGTTTTTGTTGTTGTTTTTGGGGGGTGGGTGTAGGAAAGATCTATGGAAGAGCCTAAAAAGATACAGGATTTTTATGATAGGATATTTATGATTTATTTATTAGGATGAGAATGTAATAAAATTAAAAATGTGCATGTTAAACTGTACACAAAAATTATTTCTGATAAAATTTAGCGTATTTATTGTAATTTTCGTTGGTGAAACAAGGCTCTGTTTGATTGTAGATTTTAGCACAGGCCCCGAGTAAGCTGGAGGTCGGATCACACCTTGTTTAGAACATTTATAAATTCCAGTTATCTTCCATAAACAGTGTAAATCAGTATTTACTGAGATTACAGCGGTTGGGTTCTTGCTACTGCGCCATAATCACCATTAAAATCATGTCATTGCTGCTATTTACATTAATGACAGAATGGATCTTGTGATTTTTCATCATCCAAGTACAAAAATGCGCCGAAGTTTCTTCCGCGTAATCGAGTTTTCTGTACAGCATATAATGTTGTATGAAACTTTCAGCCATGACCGGGTTGTGGTCTCAGCCACAGTCCATGAAACCGAAACTCTTATCCTCACCCCATGAAGCTCCCCCACCCTCCGGTGGTGGCCTGTGTTGTTGGCACCTATGGCTAACTTTAACCTTAAATGAAAAAAAAAACTAATGAGGTTAGATGGTAACAATTTGGTATGTTTAATGATTGGAGAGTGGATGATCAAGAGACCAATTTGCAGCCCTCTAGCCTCAGTAGTTTTAAGATCTGAGGGAGGACGGACAAACAAAGCCGGCACAATAGTTTTCTTTTACATAAAACTAAAAGGCTTGATATGTGCAACAGATTACTCTATTGAGGGTAACTTAGGTAATAGAAATTGAGCATTTGCAAGCAAAGACGTAGGTTAAAACGTTATAGATTTGTTATCATTATTTTACAGAAACCACCGGCTGTTAATTTAATTGTTGAAATTCTCTCTCTCTCTCTCTCTCTCTCTCTCTCTCTCTCTCTGTCTCTGTGTGTGTGTGTGTGTGTGTGCAAGATTTCCCTAAAGGAAAGCGAATTCGAGATTCAATGATTTGAGACTTCATATGAAAGTCTAGAAAAACAAAATTTTTCATGGTTTGGGCCGAAAAATAATGAAAAAGGAAAAAAAGGAAAAGGAAAAAAGGAACAAGAACAAATTAGTAAATATATTATTTATATATATATATATAATTATTAATATTATATTATTAATAATAGAAATTACAAATAAATAATAACACAAAATGTGTGAGAGCAAGAAGCTTCAAAATTTATAATCCTTTAAAAAAAAATCCAGTTCCCCGAAGAGGAAATGGCCTGAGATAATCTCTCCTCCTCCATCCCCCCTTACCCCCCCCCCCCCCCCCCCCCCCCCCCCCACAAAAAAAAACACAAAAAAAAAAAAAAAAAAAAAAAAAAAAAAGCTGGTCAGCTCTGCTGCCCCTAATTTTCCAAGAGCATCCAACTCCCTCCTTCTTTACTCTTTAAGAAAAAAATGGTCTTACTATCTTTTTTGCAGCATCATCCTACAGATTATATTGCCAATAACTTTAATGAGTAATTTCCGGCCTGCGCGACGGAATATGCGCGAAATTATTTATTTCGGGAAGATGGAATTCTCCAGAGTCGTTTTCAAATATCCCACGCGTGAGAATTTGTTTATTGAATTATATTATCCCCTCTATTATTTTTTTTTCTCAGCCGTTTGTATCAGTTTCCGAGAATTCCGCGAACAATGTTGGGTCTAATTGGTTCTCATGATCTCATTTGCGGTTCAGGGATTTTTTATCGTTCAGTTTTTGCTCTTTTTAATGTTAAATTGCAGATAACTTCTTTATTAAAATTAACAGACATTGACTGTCTTAAAATGGCTGGTTCAGTGTAATAAAAACTACAAAACTCATCTGGATCGTGAAGTAAGTACCGTGATGGAGAACAACATGAATTCATTTCTTCTTTTTTTTATAATAGTGAATTCCTGGTCCAGCAGTCTCTCTCTCTCTCTCTCTCTCTCTCTCTCTCTCTCTCTCCTCTCTCTCTCTCTCATTAGATCCCCGTCTCCCCCACCGTCACTGATATCCACGGCATTGTCGTATTCCCACCGTCTCTTGATTTGATTGTTGAATTATGACATTATCCTCTCTCTCTCTCGTCTCTCCTCTCTCTTCATCTTCTCTTCTCTCTCTCTCTCTCATTAACATTCCCCCCACCATCCCCCCCCCTCCAGGCCCCTTTCGCTGATATTCACGACATTGTCCTTATTCAAATGTCTCTTGATTTGATTGTTGAATTATGACATTATCCTCTCTCTCTCTCTCTCTCTCTCTCTCTCTCTCTCTCTCTCTCTCTCTCTCTCTCTCATTAGATTCCCCCCGCCCCCTTTTCACTGATATTTACGGTAATGTCTCATTCCATTTACGATACAGATCGCTTTCGTGTCCTTCGAATAATTTTCGTGCCTCTCGTTATAGTAGAAGCAAGAACGGGATACATTTGCTTTCACGAAAGAAAAAAAAAAAGGAGGTCGTTTCTCTTTGTCCCGAGTTGCCACAAAAAAAAAAAAAAGAAAAAAAAAAGGAGGAAATAAAAGACTTGGAAGGACCACCTCCACTAAACGTAAACCACCGGAATCTCCCTTGTCGCAAATAACCTTGTCTTTGGGACGGCCCTTAGCCTTGCCCCCCTCCCCCCCCCCCCCCCCCCCCCCCCCCCCCCCCCCCCCCCCCCCCCCCCCCCCCCCCCCCCCCCCCCCCCCCCCCCCCCCCCCCCCCCCCCCCCCCTTTTTTTTTTTCACTCTCTCTCTCAGGAGTGAGCATGACCATGGGATGAACTCTGCTGTTTGTGTCCCTTAAAGATATTGTCCGGTTCTACTTTGGGAGTTACTGAGGGAAAGAACTTCTGTTGATTTCAGTTTTATATAAATTTATATACATTATATATTTATATATATATACTATATATATATATATATATATATATATATATATATATGTATATGTATTATATATACATATATAGGATATACATATACATGTATATTATTTGAATTTTTTATCACATCGCCGTGATTCATATAAATACATCGAGCTACAAACGTCCTTTAATATCCCAATTCGCTCATACCTCGAAATTAATATATATTCATATATGTTAACCGAAGGGGAATTTTTTTAGTTGATAATAATTTCGTCCTCTCCTGGCTTCGAAACCAGCAGCTAGAGGACTGAGGAGGAAATCAGAACTCCAGTGACATATTGGATATTAAAGGACATTTGTAGCCTCGATGTATTTATATATATATATAGATATATATATGATATATATATATAATATATATATATATATATATATATATATATACATAATACATATATATTCATCTCAAGTATTAAAGGTCCATTAACACACTTTGGTTTAAGCTTAAGGACTATATTTCGGTGGTAAGTTTAGTCCACCGAAATAATAGGTCCTTAGCTTTCTTTCAAACCAGAGTGTTTTAATGGGTAATTTTACTACTTCAGACGAATCCTGTTGTTTTTAACAGAAGAATTTAGTTGCATATATACTCATATAAAATTTTCATAATATGTAAGATTGTAAATTCCATAGGGGAATTTTTATTCTACTAACTTTTGATGTCCACCTAATCATCGGAATGAAATTATAATTATCGACGACAACTATAGTAATCAAGAGCAACAATGAAATATTGTCGTACGGGAATGAAATTAAGAAACGAATAAAGAGAAAACAGCGAATATTAAAGAAGAAAACTGAATACAACGCATGATTTCAAAAGTAACGATACTGGAACATGGAGTCAGAAATGTTTTAGTATCATTATTTTTTTTAAGTTCCGTATATTTCTTCAGTTTTCACTTCTTGGATTATGTATATTTACAATGATTTTTCTTCTAAGTTTCGCCATTATTTGCTTCGCGGAACGAAAGTTCTCGCATCCAATGGCTGAATATGTATATACATACATACATACATATAATATATATATTATATATATATATATATATATATTATATATATATATATATATATATATATAGATTATATATATCTATATAATATATATTATATATATATATAATGTATGTATGTATGTATGTATGTATGTATATATGTATGTATACACACACATCTTGTATATAGTGTGTGCTCCATCTTGCTGGTTTTTACTTCCAGTCTTCACTTTACTCTAAATCATATTTGCTATCAGTTGATGCCCTATTGCAGACTCTTTCACTCTGTTCCACCAGTTTCTGCAGCTTATGTCTACTGCCTCAGTCAGCGCTATTTCATCTACAAGCATCAGCCATTATATACTCTATTTCAACAATCTATTTTTCTATCTCACACATTGTACCTGCAGCTACTGTGCCGTCGCTGTTCTATAGATCACTCCATCCATAAAGATATTCACAGCTTAAAGGCCTCAGTGGCGTTGCCGGTTTGGTCTTGGCCTGCCACCTCGGTGCCGCGAGGTTTCTTTTCTGAGTTCAGTTCTCGGGCATTCCATTGAGGGCTCAGAGATGTGTATTTCTGGTGATAGTTCACTCTCGACGTGGTTCGGAAGTCACGTAAAGCCGTTGGTCCCGTTGTCTAAATAACCACTGGTTCCATGCAACGTAAAAAACACCATACAACAAACAGCTTGGAGACAGACATACTTGTCTCAGCCCCATTTTCAGCACACCAGTCACTATCCAACCTCAAATTTATAACACACTTCGCTTCCATCATAAAATATTTTGGGTGCTATCAGTATATATCTTATTTTATATATATATTCCTTCCCGCCCCCCCCCCCCCCTTCAACATTGCATCTCTATTTTTTTTTTTCATAGGGCTGGTCTTTGTGTGCTAGACCCCATTTTAATTTTGCATTCAAACTTCTTTCACAAGTTTTCGTAACAAACACTTCATCCGCAGACTCTCCTTTTCGTCTAAAACCCAAACCCACACAGTCCTTCCCCTAAAACAATCCTTTTTCCCAGTCAGATATACCAAACACACCTTTCCCAGGTGTACTAAGTGATATTTTCACCCTGAAATTTATTATACGTCTCTGTATTTCAACTTTGTCCAGGGAACGATTATTCCTCACCGACATGCCTCCAGAACCTTTCCCTCGTCGAGACATACCAAGAGAATCCTGGTCAGCCACTCGGTCACTTTTTCATGTATCACAGCATCTATTATTAAGCCCTATGGACTTATGGCGTCTCATTCTTCATCTTTTTAATTGCTTTTCCTAAGTGCTCATCAGTCAGACACGCAGACAGTTTTAAGCTTATACTAAATTCATACAATTTCCATACAAAAATACAGATTGTAGGTGAAATAGATATAGCTCAAAATTATAAAGCAAAAAAAAAGTTATAAGTAACACACTCATAATAATGTGATATATATATTGTGTTAGGTGTGGATTTAACTAACGTCACTAGATAGTATTCACACCAGTCAGACAGCATCAAGCTACAAAGTAATGGTTAATATATAATATAATATATGGATATATATATATATATATATATATATATATATATGATATATATATAGATATATATATCTATATATATATATATATAGAATAATATATATATCTTATTATATTTATATATATATATATCAATATATATTAGCTATATAATTTATATATATATATATAATATATATACATATATATATATATGAGATGCAAATTTCATTTAAGTACGTTTCATAGACAAGCATACACCCTTCACCCAAAAACCTTCTTTTTAGTTACGTGGGTAAAAGGACAATGCCTTCCCTCTCAAGTACCTTGCGCGAGGGCGAGCGCGCAAATGCGCTAAATGGAGCAACACGCACAAACAGATTCTGTAAGCACTTAAGTGGCCGGCCGCCATTACCCTACAACAGGAGAACTTGAAAAATGGCCGCTGCCAATCTAACAACTTCTCGCAATTTACTACCTATACCGAAAACTCTTAAGAGCGTGTGGATAAAAGGTGAAGAGGCCCCTTGGGGGTCGGGGAGGGGGAGACGGGAGGGGAGGGGGGGGTTGGGGGGTTCAGGTGGGGTGGGTTTGGGAAGCAGTGCATCTTAACTTTACATATCCTTGTTATCTGTTTTCTTCCGGTTGGGAATAGGTTTCTTTGAAGAATTCGTCCCGAGCCAGATAACAAAAAGGGTATAAGGGTCGTATTTTGCTTTTTTAATTATTTAGAAAGTTTTATTTTTTTTATTATTTCTTTTAAGAATGGGGGAGCGTTAGGTTCGTTTTAGGGAAGAGAGATACTATTTCCATAAGTACGTGTCTGTATATTCACATGTTTCCTTGCAGGAAACACATGCAAACATACATATTTTTCGTGAAGGAAACATTTACAAACACATTTTTGGGGGTGAAAGAAACGTGTACAAACACACACATACACATTTCGTGAAGGACACATTTACAAACACATCGTGTGGGTGAATGATACATATACAGACATAAACATATTTTCGTAAAAGACACATTTACAGACACATTTTGTGAGTGAAGGAAACATATACAAACATACAGATATTTTCATGAAGGAAACATAGCTCACACACATTTTGTTGGTGAAGGAAACATACAAAAATATCGATATACGTGAAGAAAACACGATTTACAAACATTTTTGTGGGTGAAGGAAATATGTACAGTCATATACATATTTTCGTGAAGGTGACATTTACAGACATAATTTTTTGGGTGAAGAAAACCTGTACAAACATATACATATTTTCTTGAAGGAAACAAATGTAAATATATTTTAACGAAGGAAACGTATAAATATAGATATTTTCGTGAAGGAAATATATTTATATAAAATTATTGAAAGAAACATATGCAAACATAAACATATTTTCGTGAAGGAATTATAGAAAAAAAATATGGAAAGAAACACATACAAACATTAACATATTTTCGTGAAAGAAATATAGAAAAAAATGGAAAGAAACACATACAAACATAAACATATTTTCTTGAAGGAAATATAGGAAAAAACACATACAAACATAAACATATTTTCGCGAAGGAAATATGGAAAAAAAAATATTGAAAGACTCATACAAACATAAACATATTTTCGTGAAGGAAATAATACAAAAATGTTGATATTTTCGTGAAGGAAATAATACAAAAATGTAGATGATTTCGTGAAGGAAATAATACAAAAATGAGATGATTTCGTGAAGGAAACACACGCACACACACACACACACAAACACATTTTGTGGGTGAAGGACCTATACACAAACAGAAATATTTTCATGAAGGTTGAGAGCGTCGTCATCTTCAGTGCTTCAGCATGAGTAACGGCATTTCAGACGGCTTCATCGTGTCTGCCTGCAGGAGGTCGGTGTATTTTTACCCGACTGAAAGTGGCAAGTGGCAGTCACACATTATTAAACGCGAGAGATCACAGCCTGATAGAAGTCCGCTCGAATCTGATCTCTTGAAGCAGAAGAGAAATATTCCTAGTGTTATTTTTTAGGGTCAAATATCAGGCGATGTACGCGAAACCTGATACGCGTCTGAACGACAGAGATGAAAAATAATGATATTCTGATTTGGAGATCACTTGGGTTTATTCTGAATGTTCTCAATAGAAATTCTATTCAAGTCAGCGAAGGTGTCCTTGTTGGTTGGTGGTGAGGCCGTTTGAAATATGTGGTCGTATATTAGGCAAGTTGAATCTAGAGGCTATTTTTACGCGGTGTAATATCGTATATGAAATAGTGTACATTTTGTGCAAGTATTCACGAGGCTTAGTAAGGTAGCAGGTCTTTTTAAACAGAATTATCAGAAACTTTTGAAGTTTACCCAGGCTAAGAAAAAAATAAGTGATTGCTGTGATTAGCCCGAGACAAGTGCTTTTTTATTATATTTTTATTATATATGTAAATAAATGAAATACAACGATAACCTTGAGTTTTCGATATTATTGGGGAAAGAAAGCAGTTGCTCTCTCTCTCTCTCTCTCTCTCTCTCTCTCTCTCTCTCTCTCTCTCTCTCTCTCTCTCTTACGTATCACTCAGATTTCGAATCATGAACAAGGACGTGCTACGTTAGATTCCATTAAAATACATAATATCGTAACATATTTCTTTGTTTCTTAAATGAGTATATATCTGTGCAGAAAGACAGACAAACTTACAGAGAGAGAGAGAGAGAGAGAGAGAGAGAGAGAGAGAGAGAGAGAGAGAGAGGAGCCTCTACATTCTTGATTCCCACGGCAAGAAAAGGCCTGAACACAATAGGATAAAAAAAGGATCTGCAGATAGTATCCGATAAAACATTATTATCAGGCTCTTGTAATGGCTGTCAGGGCTGCTGGACGAAGGAAAGAACGAGAAAATTGAAGGGAAAAGGGACTAAGGACGATAACGAGTAAATAGAAAGATGGAAGACGACTATTATAACAAAAGTAAGGGAGATGAGGGACGAAATAACGAGAGGAAAAGAAGAGAGAGAATAAGATAGCTCTTTCTCTTTTCTCTCTCTTTCTTTACTTGATGGGGGTGGGTGGGTGGATGGGTGTCTTCTGGGGTAAGGGCTGGGCAGGGAAGAGAGAGAGAGAGAAGGGGGTGGGGGTCGCCTTTTGACAGCGTGAAGGGTTTACAAACCAACGCGATCGCCCATTGCGCATTACTGAGGGGCGGCGTATCAGGGTGCAACCTTATACCGCCGCCCGCATCGGCCCCTATATCCTGCCCACTCGCCCGCCCATGCCCGCCAAAACCACCCCCTCGGTGAAGTGTATTGGGTGATGCCTTTTTTGGCGAGGAAGGAGGAGGCTGCGGTCTTAAGATTACGTGTGTGTGTGTGTGTGTTTGTATGTGTAAACACACAAAGTAATAAGCACCTATGGCCCTTATTAGTTTCCGAGAACAATGGTGGACTCGGAGTGCATATGCTTTTATGAGGTGCCGTAAGGTGATCGTAAAGGGCCGTTCATGTTCCCTTTTATCGCTGTTTTGAATGCCGCCGAGAGAGATTGAAAATAGAGACGAGGAGGGAAAACGTTGTTCGGGTATTGGAGTGTTGGGTTATGTAACGGGGTTTAAGCTGTGCTAGTTATCAATGGGAGACACAAAAGCGAAATTGAAGTTAGTTAAGGTGATATAGGCACAAAATAGCAGACATGACATAGACGGGCGAAACTGATATTGATAAAACAAATAAACTGAAGATTTAAATGAGCCTACAGTACTTTAATGCAGTTATATATGGTCAAAGAATTAATGTAGACACATACACACACATATGTATGTATGTACTTATGTAAGTGTGTGTGTGTGTGTGTGGTGCCCGTTGACGGCAAAGTGAAACACAGGTTGTGAATACAGAAAGGGCGAAGGAAAAAATGGAGGCCAAAAACAGAGATTGAAGGAACCCACATGATATTTTGATATCACTCTGGTCTTCGCCATTTCGTGCTTACCGATGTAATCTGTATTACGATCCTTATTTAGATGCTTCTTCTTATTTTTTTTGTTTACTCGAAAGTCCACGGACTTGTGCGCAAATATCGAACAATAATCCCTCCTCTTTCTTGGATTTTCCTAGATACAGTCATGGAGTTGTTTGATGGGGTTGAATTATTTCAAATACTTTGGTGTCAAGAAGATTTTGCCGCTGATCAACAGATAGCTGATAAAATATCTGAATGAAGGCTAATTTATATTCGTAATGGGCAGAAAACAGGTCTGTTATTTACCTTTCACTCTTCTTATTTTTTTATATAGACGAATTATTATTATTTAGAGGATTTCTCGAAATAATGTGGTTCGGATCCCACAATAAGCTGTAGGTCCCGTTGCTAGGTATCCAATTGGTTCCTAGCCACGTAAAAATATCTAAATCCTTCGGGCCAGCCCTAGGAGAGCTGATAATCAGCTCAGTGGTTTGGTTAAACTAAGATATACTTAACTTATTCAGAGGATGAACCCTATCCATATGGAACAAGCCCACGGAGGCCATTGACTTAAATTCAAGCTTCCAAAGAAACGGTGTTTATTAGAAAGAAGCAAGAGGAAGTCAGGGGCAATACAGAAAGAAGAGACCCCATTTATTAAAAAAAAAACACTAACATCGATAAATAAAAACTATTAAAATGCAAGGAGAACTTCTTGAACTTCTGAAGCTCTCCAATTACACTACTTCCTCTGGGAGGCCGTTCCACAGTCCAACAGTGTGAGGAATAAAGGACCCCTCTGGACCTAAGAAGTTCGACAGCGAGGCGCATCGACTGCCTATTGGTGCTGCTGTTCAGCGAATCTGGTCGCTCTCGGCTGATGAAAGCGACCAGGGATCAATTGTGAATGTGAAATATCCCTGTTTGAATGCAGCCTATGAAAAAATGATTGATTGAAAGGATAAAAAAAATATTGGTGTAACAGGATGTTTTCGCTATTCCTTTACCGTATATTTGATCTCAGAGGTCTTGCTGTGGTTTGAAATGAATAAAGTTAAAGGAGAATACGCAATACTATCAAACCCCGTAGTTAAAAGGAATGCGGACAATATAGCAGCAATAGTAGAGTGTATTTTTGATATCTAGGCTACAGTATGCAAGGTGATATTCATACTTGCGGGTATGGTTTGAGTCTGTGGACCGTTTTAACCGTCAGTGTACTTTTGAGCGTGATTTCAAAAATATATCAATTCAAGCATTTATTTTCTATTGCTTAATAATGAAAACTTTTCTGTTAAGCGTAGTATGGAAGGGTTTAGTACTTGAGATCTGAGGAGTTAATGTGGTTACATCATTGTAAACGGAATTAACAAGCAGTTGAAATAAAACTTGGAGGATATGTTATATATTAAACCTAATATCTGCTAATTACGAGTAAAGAATCCCCGTCCTTGGAGAAAAGAGGAAAATCGCATTTTCTTACAACAAAGAAGGCGACCAATGATTGGCTTCTTGAATATTTGTCAGGTATCTTGTAGATTCGGCCTTTTTCAGACTTTTAATCGTATTAATGTTGCCTAATTTTAGCTTATGTATAATTTCATCTCAACAGTTTACAAAAGACGCTCTTCTTGCCCGTTGCCTTAGTTTCAAGGTCCCACTTGGGTCGCCTCTTACCTTTGATAAGTTTAATTACAAGTGGTCAGGGAAGGAGAATCCACGACAGCAAACTGCACTTTATTCCTTGACCAGATTCTTAGGAAAAGGCTACCTCCTCCTTCCCTTTTTTTTTTTTTTTTTTTTTTTTTTTTTTTTTTTTTACTTCGATTTTTTTGCATTCTTTTCTCTCGTTTTATATGCCGTTTGCCTAAGGTTGGCAGTGTACTGTGTTAGGCTTCTGTGTTACGTATATCCTTCTTTGGTAGCTTTTGTGATGTAAATTTATTTTACGCTTTACTGGTGTAGCTCTCATATATATTCTATATATATATATATATATATATATATATATATAATATATATATATATAATACTACATATATATATATATATATATATATAGTGTATATAGTATATGTCTATTTGTGTATATGTATATATACACATATATATGTAAATATAGATATATATGTGTGTGTGTTTGTGTGCGTGTTTACATAGCTCCTCGGTGTGAAGTAATACAAAAATTTACTAGCAGGCACGAAGCCGCTTTTATGAGAACAATACGCAGTGCAAAGAAAAAAAAAGTGATGCACAGTTATTTAAAATCTAAATGCCTTGTAATACTAATCACAAGCAATTCTTCCAGTGTGCACATCAGTGGATGTGTTTCAAAACAATTGTTTACAATTTTTCTTCATAATTTACGGTTGTTTAATGTTACGTTTTACAGTATCTCTACTACGATACATGTTCTATTTTGCACCGTCCAAGCTGATATTGTGATTTACTTTCATCCTCTTTTGTCCGCATATCGTTTATTTCCTTAACTGAAAAGGAGGTATTGTAAATCTATCCGTTTTTCTGTAGAGGGCAATTCCTGATTATTTTGGTCTTGCTGTTCATTTATTGAATTTAAAGTTAGTATTATGTTTTTTTTTATATTTGTGTCGTATTTAAGATCGTTACACTGAGGAATATATTCAGTGGAATGGATGTATTTTAATGTTAGTGTTGTATTTAAGATCGGTACACAGATATATATTTATTAGAATGAAAGTATTTTAATGTAATGTTATTCTCCTCACATTTTCATACAGTTTCAAGTACTGATTAACTTGTTAGTTTGTTTTTTCTTTTTAATATGAGAGATCCTCTCTTTCTGTCTTTCCCTTTGCCTCCTCTTGGTTCTTCCTAATGAACACCACATTCTTTGGAAGCTTGAATTTCAAGTTGGTGGCCGCGTGGGCTTGTTCCATATGAATAGGGTTCCTCCTCGTAATAATATAATAATAATAATAATAAAATAATAATAATAATAATAATAATAATAATAATAATAATAATAATAAGTTATGTAAATACCAGAGTAATATTCTAGCACCAGCATCATACGCATGCCATCACCATATCTCGCCTGTGATGAACTTCATGGAAATCAAGGTCTCGGGACCTTGTGTGACCTTCTTCCTGATGCTGCTTCTCCTTCTCGGCAGTCTGATCATCACCAAAGTTGCTAATTTGTCTGCGCGAGTGAGCTCACCCGGGCCAGGCTATCCAAGTTTCCGTTTGTAGTTTGCCATCTTGATTTCCTTGAGAGCGAAACGCTATTTTTGTTTTTTTTTTGTTTTTTGTTTTTTTGTCGGTTGGTTCCTGAGGGGTTGCTATGGCAACGGAATGCCATATGTTCCAAGTCAAGACCTGGAGCATTGTTTCTATATGTGGCCTCTAATGTCACCTCTAATATAGAATTTCCCGGCCTCACCCCCCCCCCATCTCTCTCTCTCTCTCTCTCTCTCTCTCTCTCTCTCTCTCTCTCTCTCTCTTCGTGGCTACTTTTGAATCACTTTTGCGGTTTGAATTAGTTGGGAATTACGGTTTTTTTTTCTTGTGTGTGTGTGTGTGTGAGCCAAAACACCTTATTTACGCCAACAAAATCATTTTGCCACAATGAAGGTGTGTGTATATATATAATACGTACACACACATACATATATATTACACGTATAGTCTATCTATCTGTCTAACTATCTATCGATCTATACTATATATATATATATATATATACATACATATATATATATATATATATAATATATATATATATATAGTATATATATTTTCTTACAATATCTGTAAAATAAAAGTATGAATGTGTACACGGCTATTGGTCACTAAATTAAGAATTAAAGTCCACGGAAAACAAACTGTCCGTCCTCGGTAAGCTGAAATATTTTTAAAGAGTCAGAAAGAGACGTTTCCCATTACGCACGAAAGTCAGCAAGAAATTTTATCGCTCGCGATATAAGACATCCCTGAATGCTGCTCAGCGGTGGCTACAAAAACATAGCGCCCATCGGCTATGAGTATCCTGGATGTCGCCACTGAGCACCAGCCATTTTTCACAGTCGACAAAACCTCTTGTCAGGTTGTGCGTCAACCCGCAATAAAAGACCAGAGAGAGAGAGAGAGAGAGAGAGAGAGAGAGAGAGAGAGAGAGAGAGATGAGTCGGAAAACAGTGAGACAGAGTCGAAAAACGGAGAGAGAGAGAGGGAGAGAGAGTAAGAAATCAGAGAGAAACTGGAAAACAGAGAGAGAGAGAGAGAGAGAGAGAGAGAGAGAGAGAGAGAGAGAGAGAGATAGGTGAGTCGGAAAACAGGGAGAAAGAGTCGAAAAACGGGGGAGAGAGAGAGAGAGAGAGAGAGAGAGAGAGTCGGAAACCAGAGAGAAACTGGAAAACAAAACAGAGAGAGAGAGAGAGAGAGAGAGAGAGAGAGAGAGAGAGAGAGTCGACAGAGAGAGGAAAACGAGAGAGAGAGAGACAGAGAGAGAGAGAGAGAGAGAGAGAGAGAGAGAGAGAGAGTCGAAAAACAGAGAAAATCTCGAATAACAGAGAGGAAAGAGAAAGTCCGAACCCAGAGAGATGAGAGGAGGAGAGAGAGAGAGAGAGAGAAAGTCGAAAACCCCGAGAGAGAGATGAGAGAGAGAGCAGAGAGACGAAGAGAGAGAGAGAGAGAGAGAGAGAGAGAGAAGGGATAACCATCCCAAAAAGCAGTAAGGACCCTGCTATTGCGCCAAAGTCTCCAGAAATTAATTACCGTCCATCAGCGGCTGAAGAGAACAGACACCAGCAATATGTTTTGCTCATTAACTTTACATTCCTGCTAATCCTGCCCCCCCCTCCCCCACTAACCCCTTGGAAACCCCCTCGCCTCCTTCTTTATTCCCCGTGGGAATAAAGAAAAAATTTGCCTTATGTATACAGTATATATATTATATTCATATATATATATATTTATATATATATATATATATATGATATATATATAGATATATATATATATATATATATCTATATTATATATATATATATATATATATATATATATATATATATATATACATATATTTTATATATAAATAAGTAAAATCTACTGGTGATGTTTTACCAGATATATACGTAACTTTTATTATCTACAATCACCCCGTAACTTTCCAATACGTTAAAAGGGCATTATGGTTGATAAATATTACACATACACTCACATATATGTATGTATACATTTATGTGTGTTTTGTTTTATAATGTACAGTGAACCTCAATTATATTTCATGGTCAGTTAATTTTAGTAGTAAATATAGCCCTAGCATTTAGTATATAAATAAGATGTTTACATTGTTTTATAGTAAAATCTGCAGAGAACAATCGATATTCAGAGAACAGATCATTACGTTCACTTTTATCCATATATGTTCAAGGTACTCTACAAAACAGCTTTATTCATTTCTAGATGTAAAAATGGTGGATATTTTTTTTTTACTGTTGCAGACGTAGATTTTTGTAATGAATATAGTTTTTATAATTTTCGAATTCCGTCATGGAAAGGCTTTTTATCAGTGCGGCTGCCGATTTTGAAGCCTCACACTTCATTGCTATAACAACTAGAAGTTATAGAATACTATACGTGATTGCAATAGTTACTGAAGTTATAGAATCCTCTCACGTCATAGTTATGACAACTATATGACCCATTACATCATTGCAATAACAACCAGATGTTAAAGAATACTCTCACGTCATTGCAATAATAACTAGATGTTATAGACACCTGAAACGTAATTGCAATAACAACTAGAAGTTTTAGAACCCCTTACGTCATTGGTAACAACCAGACTTTTAGAATACTCTTACGTCATTGCAATAACAACTAGAAGTTGTAGAATCCCCTAACGTCATTGGTAACAGCCAGACTTTAAGAATACTCTTGCGTCATTATTTATAGAATCCGCACACGTCATTGCAATACCAACCATTAATTATAGAGTCGGCATACGTCATTACAATAACAACCTGTAGTTATAGAATCGGCATAAGTCATTGCAATAACAACCTGTAGTTATAGAATGGGCATGAGTCATTGCAATAACAACCTGCAGTTATAGAATGGGCATGAATCATTGCAATAACAACCTATAGTTATTGAATGGGCGTACGTCATTGCAATAACAACCTGTAGTTATAGAATCCGCATTCGTCATTTCAATAACGACTAGAAGCGTTAGATGAACTTTTTCGCTTTCGCTCTGTCGGGAACATTTTCTTCCAAGATTCAGTGTCCAAAGGCTCACTGATTTGCGTTTATATTATAATGATGATGTTGCTTCAAAACGTAGAAACTGTTGTGCGAGTGAACTTCAAGTCTTGTGAGAATCTCACTATTGTAGTTGCTTAATAATTTTGGAATAATATTGTGGTATAGACGATATTCTAGTCTGGATTGTGTGTGTGTGTGTGTGTGTGTGTGTGTGTGTGATATATATATATATATATATATATATATATATATATATATATATATATATATATATACAGAACCGTGTATGAAGAGAGTTTGGCCATGCTCGAGTCAGACATCAACCGTG
>NC_061093.1:19373968-19388968 GCF_015104395.2 Macrobrachium nipponense | reverse complement strand
GGCCTGAGAAGAAATGAACATAAGTTAAGTTGTTCGTCGGTTTCCTATAAAATACTGAATTTACATTGAAATGGTTCTCTATGTATCAAAACGTCTAAGAAAGGGAGGCAATTGTCTTTTTCTAATTCTAGAGTAAACTTAATCGATGGTACCTGGTTATTTAATTTAGAGAGTAAATCATTTACATCAATACCGACAGGAAGAACAGCTAAACAATCATCAACATAACGATACCACTTTACAGGAATATGAATGATATTAGGTAAGTAGCGTTTTTTCGAAGAATTCCATATACAGGTTTGAGAGCAATGGTGATAAAGGATTTCCCATTGCCATGCCAAAAATTTGTTGATAAAATTCACCATTGAATATAAACTTACAGTCACTGCACAAACTCGAGAGTGAAATAATGTGACTTATAGGTAGAGGTAATTCATGCTGAGTTAGTTCATTGCTAAGATATTCTAAAATAGAGTCTAAAGGGACTTTAGTAAAAAGAGAACATACGTCAAAACTAACGAATCTATCAGTAGGGCAAAGAGCAATTTTGTATAATTTATCAACTAAATCTAGAGAATTATATATATGTGATCTTCCTCAAAATCATGTCGACATGATTAAAGGTATTGTTTACGGAGCTACCAATGTTAAGCATGAAAGTAACTTCCCTGCTCGCTATAAGAAAAGTTTGACCGATCTTAAAAAGGACAATACTATCCATATCACAAATGCTAATAAGTCAAATAGTATAGTAATTTTAGATAAAGCTGACTACATATCACGTATGCAAGCCCTACTGGATGATGATGTGACTTATAAAAAACTAACAAAAAATCCTCTTGATAACAAGTCATAAAAACTTCAATAGCATAGTGAAAAGTATCCTTAAAGATAAAACAGAACTACTAGGGCAAATTGTCAGTCAACATTTCCTCGCTACCTTACTTTTTATGGATTAGTCAAAACGCACAAAGAAAATAACCCTATGCGGCCTATTATCAGTACTGTTGGTTCAATTTCATATAAACTCTCGAAATATATCACTAAGATCTTGTCCCCGTTACTTGGAACCATCTCCGATTCTCATATATATAATTCTCTAGATTAGTTGATAAATTATACAGAATTGCTCCTTTGCCCTACTGATAGATTCGTTAGTTTTGACGTATGTTTCTCTTTTTACTAAAATCCCTATAGACTCTATTTTAGAATATCTTAGCAATGAACTAACTCAGCATGAATTACCTCTACCTATAAGTCACATTATTTCACTCTCGAGTTTGTGCATTTGTGACTGTAAGTTTATATTCAATGGTGAATTTTATCAACAAATTTTTGGCATGGCAATGGGAAATCCTTTATCACCATTGCTCTCAAACCTGTATATGGAATTCTTCGAAAAACGCTACTTACCTAATATCATTCATATTCCTGTAAAGTGGTATCGTTACGTTGATGATTGTTTAGCTGTTCTTCCTGTCGGTATTGATGTAAATGATTTACTCTCTAAATTAAATAACCAGGTACCATCGATTAAGTTTACTCTAGAATTAGAAAAAGACAATTGCCTCCCTTTCTTAGACGTTTTGATACACAGAGAACCATTTCAATGTAAATTCAGTATTTATAGGAAACCGACGAACAACTTAACTTATGTTCATTTCTTCTCAGGCCACCATCTTAATATAAAAATATCAATTTTTTCCTCTATGTTTTTACGAGGCATTGCGAATTGTCAGTCCACAATATTTGGATCAAGAAATTGAATACATAAGAAAAATAGGGAAAGATTTATTGCTATCCTTCACATATATTAGACATTTGTTATAATAAAGCCCACAAAAGTTTTATACTGAAAATAACACACAGAAAGAAAATTCTAAGAAACATTCTCAGTTTGCCTTATTTTAACGGATTTGAAACCATTAAACCATTGTTAAAAGCTTTTAATGTCAACCTTGTTTCTTCCTATAATAACACACTAAAAAGAATGTTAATAATAAAAAAAGGCCCCAGAGAAAGCAACAACATAATATATAAAATTCCATGTATGGATTGTCCCTTCATTCTATCTCGGACAGTCCACCAAGGGCTTAGAAGTAAGGCTAACCCAGCATAAATACTCTGTAAAAACTGTGGGAAACAAAAATCCAATGCATTATTTATTCATTTAAGTGAAACAACCACCGAATTAATTGGATTGACAGTTCAGTAATTGCACGGTCAAGAGATGTCTTATCACGAAATCTTTTAGAAATCTGCTTTAATACAACTTACTTTTCATTGTAATTTCAATGTTAGTCGTGGCCTTTTTCATTTAGACCCTTGTATCTGTAACATGTTTAAGAATGACCTCAAATATATAATTACTGACTTAAATAAAAATCAGTTGCCTTAGAGTTATTAAAAATTTTATTGTAATGTATGTCTCATGTTTTGTGAATATGGTTTTGTTTACCAGGTTCCGTATAGCTGTCACCTATAATCCTTTAATTGTCTGGAGATTGTATCTGAGATGATTGTCTTAAACCTTTAATTGCACCCTTTGTTTATGCTTGTTTGGGAAGGTTTCTTATCTTCCAGGTGTGTCGGATTCTAGGCACTAATCCTTTTATAATCCCTATCTGTCAGTTATACGAACCTTCTTGTATTGTCTTTTCTCGTATTTTGTCAGTATCTGCTCCAGTAAAGGGCTTTTAAGCCGAAGATCTCGCAGACTCCTTCGTTTATTTTTTCCTTCGTGGCATTTATCTTAATTTATGGATTTATCACGTTCCTAACTTTCGTGATTCTGTTATATACATATATATATATATATATATATATATATAATATATATATATATATATATATATGTGTGTGTGTGTGTGTGTGTGTGTGTGTGTGTGTGTATAACTGAATCACGAAAAGTTATTGAGGACGTGATAAATCCATAAATAAAGATATATGCCACAAAGGAAAAATAAACGAAGGAGGATCTTCGTTTATTTTTCCGTCGTGGCATATATCTTTATATATATATATATGTATATATATATATATATATATATATATGTGTATAGATATATTTATATGTATATATATACGTATATGTATATATAATATATATACACTGTGTTATACACACACATATATACATATATATTACTATATATATATATATATATATATATATATATATATATATATATATATATATATGGCTGCCAGTCTAACAAGAAATACATATATATTGCTTGTTAGATTAAATCTCTCTCTCTCTCTCCCTCTCTCTCAAGAGTATGTAAGAAACAGCATTAAGCGCTTTAATGGCCTCTTGGCAGAATGCATTTTCCCGAGGTATTTTTGTTTCTATTCTGCTTTCGTCTTAAGATTTATTGTTCGTAAAAGTTATCTCTAATTGTTGATACACTTTTTGATGTCCTCTCCCGAGCGTGTCTCTTTGCTCCAATTAAGAGAGACTTCGAGTCGTCCTTCCGCAGTTGGTTTTTGGTCGGATAATTAAGTATAAATCACATGTGCTTTCATATTACTATTATTATTATTATTATTGGGTTTTTCATTATCATTGCTAATTATTAGTGGTGTTTTCATAATCAATCCTTATTATTATTGGTGTTTTCATTATTATTGCTAATTGTTATTGGTGTTTTCGTTATCATTGCTAATTATTATTGGTGTTTTCATTATCAATCCTTATTATTATTGGTGTTTTCATTATCATTGCTAATTATTAGTGGTGTTTTCATTATCAATCCTTATTATTATTGGTGTTTTCATTATCATTGCTAATTATTAGTGGTGTTTTCATTATCATTGCTAATTATTAGTGGTGTTTTCATTATCATTGCTAATTATAGTGGTGTTTTCATTTATCATTGCTAATTTATTAGTGGTGTTTCATTATCAATCCTTATTATTATTGGTGTTTTCATTATCATTGCTAATTATTAGTGGTGTTTTCATTATCATTGCTAATTATTAGTGGTGTTTTCATTATCAATCCTTATTATTATTGGTGTTTTCATTATCATTGCTAATTATTAGTGGTGTTTTCATTATCAATCCTTATTATTATTGCTGTTTTCATTATCATTGCCAATTATTATTTGTGTTTTCATTATCATTGCTAATTATTAGTGGTGTTTTCATTATTAATCATTATTATTGGTGTTTTCATTATCATTGCTAATTATTAGTGGTGTTTTCATTATCAATCCTTATTATTATTGGTGTTTTCATATTTATGCTAATTGTTATTGGTTGTTTTCGTTTATCATTACTAATTATTATTGGTGTTTTCATTATCATTCCTTATTATTATTGGTGTTTTCATTATCATTGCTAATTATTAGTGGTGTTTTCATTATCAATCCTTATTATTATTGCTGTTTTCATTATCATTGCCAATTATTATTTGTTTTCATTATCATTGCTAATTATTAGTGGTGTTTTCATTATTAATCCTTATTATTATTGGTGTTTTCATTATCATTGCTAATTATTAGTGGTGTTTTCATTATCAATCCTTATTATTATTGGTGTTTTCATTATCATTGCTAATATTATTGGTTTTCTCATTATCATTCCTTATTATTATTGGTGTTTTTATTATCCTGACTAATTATTACTAGAGAAATAAATCCGCAGTTACGTATGGGAACAAATATATTTATTTAGAAATAAATCTCAACAGATCCCCGAAAGCTCTTAGTAGAGATTTATTTCTAAATATATCTGTACCCAAACAAAACTGGATTTGTTTCTCCATTTCAAGACATGCCACTATGAGTATTATTATTATTATATTATCATTATTAGGTAGTAGACATTCCTTTATACATGTGGTGTTTCAAGGTGATAGCAGTATCAACTGCATTCAGATTGCATAGAGTTTTCTCAATTTTTCTAATAATTTATTATTATTATATTATTATTATTTAGTAGTAGTAGTAGTAGTAGTAGTAGTAGTAGTAGTAGTAGTAGCAGATGATGAGCAATAGTAGAATTAGCTGTAGTAGCAGTAGTTAAGATCTATTAGCAGATCTTTCGAAATAGAAAGAGAAGGGAGCCGTTTCAAAGGCAAATCCCAACTGCTGCTACTACTACTACTACTAGTAGTAGTAACAGTCTTGATTTTGGTGTTAATCCGTTTTGCTTTACATCATTAAGGAATAGTGTGCAATTCTAACTAGGGAGTTTAAATCCTGCAGCTGAGATTTGGCGAAAGGGCAGCGAAGAACTGAAATATGGGATGTGGGTTACTTGTTATAAAGCCAAATTCATTGGGTCTTGTATTTTTGAAAAAAGTATAAAAGGATCTCTTTTGGTATGGGTAAAAATGCATTTTGCAATAAATGGGTAAATAAGACATATTTAGCAATGGAGTGTCGCCTTGATATGTTATGCGGCAAAAGAGTGTCAATTTTTGGGGTACTGAGTGTGTGCCACTGCCATAGAATAAACTTTGAGTTTTTTAATACTGTCGTCATGTAAAAAATGATAAAGCTTTCGTGTAGTGTCTTTGCTTATTCTGAATAGTCCCTAAGTGGATGAAAGCCTGTTTTTTTATTTTTTTTTATTTTATTTTTTTTTTAGCTATAGTTTTCTTGTTTATCTGAAACTATAATTATGGTCATCATTATTCGATATTTGAGGGGGGGGGGGGGGGTGGGTTTGTTTGGTTATTATGATAATGGTGAATTTTAATAGAAACCTAATACTCTGTGAGTTTTATACTTTCAAGTTGTAGCTTTTCTCGTTCATCTAAAACAACAATTATGATTATAACTATTCGATTTTTTTTGGGGGGGGGGTTTTTTTTTGGGGGGGGGTTATTATGACAATGTGATATTTAATATAAATCTAAGAAAATAATGCTGATATTTTATTTATTTGTCAAACACTCTGTGTGTTTTATCATTTTTCTTGTGCATTTGTGTGATTTATACTTTTTCTTGTGCATTCATGTTAGCGTATGTATTTATGTATTCAGGTACATGACATAACTTAAAATGAAAAGATTGAAATGGCGAAAAATGTGGACGTGATAAGTGAAAGGATGTCAGCAGTTTGAGATGGTCTGAGTTCCTCGTTGGACGAGTCGGTTACTTGCTCGACACCGAGTTCGATTCCCTGCTCTGCCAACGCGAAATCAGAGGAATTGACTTCTGTTGATAGCAATCCATTTCTCGATGTGGTTCAGATCCCACAGTAAGCTGTAGGTCCCGTCGCTAGGTAACCAATTGGTTCCTAGCCACGTAAAAATATCTAAACCTTCGGGCCAGCCCTAGGAGAACTGTTAATCAGCTCAATGGTCTGGTTAAACTAAGATAAACTTTTAACTTTTGAGATGATCTGGTCATGAATAACGAATGGAGAACCAGGGAGTGTCGAAATAGTTTGTAATTCGAAATTGTTAGAGGAGCCAGGAAGACCTAGAAAGAGCTGGGTAGTTGGTTTAAAGAACTGATAGAAAGGAAACGAAACTCGAGAGTAAACGCAACATATGAATGACTTTCTATTTGTGAGAGGGGTTTGATGCGCTGCTGATGAGCCCTCTGTGTGACTGACTATAAGGAGAGGCTTATTTTGTGTACTTTTTCTTACGGAGGTTCATCGACGCTTGGGCAGATAGTATGAAAGGGGCGGAGACCATTTGTCTTATGCTCTGTATAACCACACGTTATTACGGGAAGCAGCCTTATGATGATGCCACACACACATAAACATAGTATATATTTGTGATGTGTGTGTTACACGTATACATACATACATAGAAAATTGTGTGTGAATGAAAGCATACTTATTTTGAATGAAAAGACACTCGCTTGTAGAATAATGCCTTAATTTGGGTTGAAATTACTTTTTCTCAAAACTGATTTTCTGCTGTCAATATTTGACGTCGTCTTTTCATTTTTCTCTCGGCTGAGAACATAGAATTATGTTACGATTTCCTTTGCTCTAGAGAACTTTTACCAGAAGTTACACTTTTCCATCAACTACTTTTCCTTAACGACTAAAGAGTCTCTCTCTCTCTCTCTCTCTCTCTCTCTCTCTCTCATAAAAAGAATCTGCTGCTGTCTTTCCTCCTCTCGAATAGAAACATTAGCGATCGACTCTTTTGTCCGAAAGTTCGCTGCCAATCAGATAAAAGCTTCGGGGAGCAGAGGCTGAAGGTTGTTGAGATTGGCGTTGACAAGCGAGGACGACTCAAGCGCTCTTCGTTAGAAGCAGAACATGCTTTTGTTTTGACTTTCCACGTTTGAGGCTATTTGGTTTTTATTTAATCGAATTCCTAAGCGTAAAATGCAGATAATTAACATGCTTTTGTTTTGGCTTTCCACATTTTAGGTTATTCCGTTTTTACTTAATCTTTTTCGTCAGTTAAAATGATGAGCTTTACATAAAAACGAAGCTAAACAAACAGGTTTCATTTCGTTCTCGTTTTAGCTACGTATTCAGATAGTATACATTTTTTTTCTTTTCAGCTATTTCGTTTCCTTTAATCGGTGTCTTCAGTTTAAATTGCAGATGAATAACTTGACATGGCTACGTACAACGTTTTACTATAATATTTATAGTGACATTAAAGAAGTAAGCCATTATTATTATTTATTTTTTTTTTTTGAGGAATTACAATCAGATGAATAGACACACCTGGTTTTAAATGGTAGCACTTTAAATCTCCGGGTTTGATAAGTGGCAATAATGGAAGATAAAAATGTACTATATCCATTAATTACTTAATAAAAAAATGAGTTCAAAGCCTCCTGAAGACGCATATAAGTTTTCCTCTTAATTATTTGGAATTAGGGCCGTTCCGCCCCCCACCCCCACACCCCTACCCCTATCCCCACCCCTTCCTTCGCCAGCTTGCGCCACCTGGCTGAGACTGACAGCGGGAGTGTGTGACCCCAGGAGCGAATACCGTAGGTGTGGTTGCAACATGTTGAAGAGTGATGCCCCTTGCAATAAATGTCGCCTCCGGGAGAAGGAAGGGGGTCAAGGGCCAGGGGCGGCCTAGGGATGGCTATCTGCAGAAGGCCCGTCCGCCTAAATCTTCGTAATTAGGAGCCCTAAATCGTAAGACGGGAGTAGCCTGCAATTGTCTCTGATCTTAACGACCGGGAGAAAACATTCTGGCTTCGATTGGACGAGTGAGATTTCTTGGCTGCCTCGCAACCCCAGGATTTCATTTCCTTCGCGAAAATCCACCGGCCGCTGCAGCAACAGCAGCAACAGGTGTCACATTGACAGCCGTCGATCAGCTGATTTGGATTTCTTTTCCATCTCGCGCGGTCTTGTCCGAATTAATTGATTTATACTTGTTTCCACTAAAATCCTTATGGGATGTAAGTTTTAATAGTATTATTATTATTTGGTATATCCGATGTTTTTCGTGTTTACCGCTGTGCTGTTCTCATCCTACTGAATTACTCATTGCATTTCTTAGAAGGTCTGGACGATAATAAACGAAAAGAATGTGTAATCTCATACCGTTAATTTTTCCAACATATTTTCGGATGTCCTGAAGCCTTCATTACTTGAAACAAAGGCATAGTCGCCGTTAGCCAACAAGATTCCAATCTTTTGCAAAATTAATCTTGTTTCGAAGTTTATTAAACACTGATTTTAATACATAATTATATGATACTTATGCATGTGATATATTTATGTGTGTTTATATATGTACTATGTGTATGTATGTGTTATTATTATTATTATTATTATTATTATTATTATTATTATTATTGTTGTTGTAACGATGAACCCTCTTCATATGGAACAAGTCGACAAGGGCCATTGACTTGAAATTCAAGCATCCAAAAAATATGGTGTTCAGTCGAAAGAATATTATATATATATATATATATATATATATATATATATATATATATATATATATATGAGAGAGAGAGAGAGAGAGAGAGAGAGAGAGAGAGAGAGAGAGAGAGAGAGAGAGAGAATTTGCGCAGACGTTCTCGACTACACGTCCAGCACTAAATTCGTGTTTACCATCATTTGATAAAAGACACGAAATTTTTTTTGCGGAAGGCAACAAAGTGAAAACCGCCTAAAAGGTTCGGCGGAAATCAGATACAGGTAGTAAAGATAGGACAGATAGATGCAACAGATGGTTAGCTTTTCCTTAATGGGAGAGACGCACGTCATGCCAGTCTGCATTGGGAAACGAGATTCGAAGAATCGCTTAACAAAAATAACATTACAACTTCCATATCTACGGTATGCGGGTTCTAGTGGATAGGACAAACACGCCCCTTGAACGAGAGTGCCCTGGGTTTGAACCTTGCGTGATGACAGAGTGATAAGGCTGGGTTGTGTAACTTCTTTTGCCCTGAGTGACCCTAGCAGCCTTTGGTTGGGTATATCTTGTTGAGGTTAATAACCTTATTAAGATTACGAGGTGGAAATGGGGTGTGGTATCACTTTATAAAAAACGACTGTTAAGTGTGTGTGTATATATATATATATATATATATATATATATATATATATATATATATATATAATATATGTGTGTGTGTGTGTGTGTGTGTATGTATATATATATATAAATATATATATATATATATATATATATATATATATATATGCACCTATGTAGTATATTGCTGTACCATCACAAGCCTCACTTGACTAACTCTACTGCAAGAGCCAGAAGGAAATAATGAAAGGCATAAGTAACTAGCTCTCTTGTACAGTAAAGAGTACTGTACTCTGTAGAAGTGTATAGATTAAATAAACGAAAGAACTAGGTACATGTGCCTAATATATATATATATATATATATATATATATATATATAATAATAATAATAAAAGGCACATGTACCCAGTGCTTTCGCTTATTTAATCAATACACTTCTCCAGAGTACAGTATATATATATATATATATATATATATATATATATATATATATATATATATATATATATATATTTCTCTCCCTCTGTCTCTCTCTCAGAAGGATTGGACCCAGAGAAACATCAAGGCAATTGGCACTGTCAGATTCACACGTAAATATTAGCTCGTGGATGAAACCCCAGCATAGCAAATTTCCATATTAGCCTCCTTTTCATGTAACTACACGTACTGTTTACCTCTCAACCTTCTTGGATATTAAACGCCTTTCTTTTCCTGTACCCTTCCACACCTATCCAGCAGTTTCCGGGTCTTCCTCTCCTTTTTCTTCCTAACACCTCTGGAATGTATGCTCTTTTCACCTGATTTTCTTATGTTCTTTTCACATGATCGAACCATCTCAAAATACTCTGATTAACCTTTTCATCTATGACATTCATATGTGCCGCTTCTGCGTCTCCCCACTTTTTTTCACCCTTTCATTTTTCCTGTGCAGCAAACAATATTATTCATCTCAACAAAATAGACATTTTAGTTTTCTGTAAAAGAAAACTATTTTGTTGGCTTTGTCCATCTGTCTACACTTTATTCTGTCCGCCCTCAGATCTAAACAACTACTGAGTCTAGAGGGCTGCAAATTGGGATTTTGATCATCCAACCTCCAATCATCAAACATACCAAATTGCTCCCCTCTGGCTTCCGTAGTTTGTATTCTATATTTAAGGTTAAAGTTAGCCATTGATTGTGCATCTGGCAGCGCTTTGCGGAACCATGGGACACACCCTCAAAGTTGTGCCGCATCTGGTGAGCAACTAGAGAGCTGCCGGTCTTATTTGCGATGGTTTTGTAAGGCAGATGTTGTACAGAAAACTCAATTGCGCCGAAGTTTTTTACTCGCCTTCTCTTGTTCCCATTCATCATATATACTGCACTTCATTCAAGATGATTTGGTTCAACAGTCTTGTCATACATGCCAACCTTGGTTTCCATACTCACTCCATTCTCCTCAATCTTCGTTGCCTCTTGCATATACCCTGCTGCCTTTCTTGTTTGACCTTTTCTGTGACTCATCTTTTTCATCCTACCGTCACCTGTTATACTGACCCTTAACAGTCTCCTCATGCAGTTCCAAATTCTTTCTTTAGCTTTTCCAATTTCTCTTCAGTATCTCCAGTCATTACAATATCATATGCAAGCATCAGTCATTTGTCACTGTTTTTCCAAGAAATTTTCAGCTACATCTAAAGTCCTTTGCTTGAATGTTCACATCAGTCTCCAGAAATATAATTTAGGCTTCCGTACAGACAAAATGAACAATTGTCGTAGACCCACTTCCACACCAAAATAGTCACTTTCCCATCTACATATCCTAAAACATGTTTCCCATGATCCCATCTAACATAAAAACACCTTATCTCCTGTGTCATATATCTTCAACATCGCCATTCCATCGTTTCTATCAGCAAGCTTTTGAGGCCCATGTACACATTTTCTTTGTCACCTCTCTTACATCTTCATTGTATTCTCATTAGTCACAATACACCTTCATTTACATACTGCATGTTCATCTATCTCCACACTCCTCCTCCTCCTCCTCCTCCATCTCCTCCTCCATCTCCCATACATCTCTCATTTCTTTTCACCGTCATCCTGGCCTGCCTTTTATAGTTAAGGGGGCAACATCATCTCTGTGTTATCTTCCCTCCCAATCTGCTACTGCCATGGCCTATAAAAACTTGCCACCATTTCTCTCTCTCTCTCTCTCTCTCTCTCTCTCTCTCTCTCTCTCTCTCTCGGGTTTAGCACCGACAACGATGGCGGCGGGACGTCAGAGGGTAACCTCACTCTCTTCTTCTTCACCCTTTGTCTGAGATCCTTGGCTAGATGATGGGACGGCCATTGTGTTCCGAGATGAAACGATGATAAACGGTCCTGTTTTGTTGTGGTTTTCTGGTTTTGCATTCGCTCCAAAGTTTAGCTGCGTCCGTGTCTGTATCTGTCTCTGCATTCGGATAAAGTCCTGCGTCACCTTTTGTACAGTGTACATCGCTGTCTGACATCTATGGAAATTACTCTCTCTCTCTCTCTCTCTCTCTCTCTCTCTCTCTCTCGCGTTTGTGTGTTTGTGTCTGTCTGTCTTTGCACTGGGGTAATGTTCTGTGATACTTTTTGTACTGTGTAACTGTCTGACATCTATAGAAATCTCTCTCTCTCTCTCTCTCTCTCTTCTCTCTCTCTCTCTCTCTCTCTCTCTCTAGCAATGTACGTCCACATAATGCAGTGAAAGTATCCCTTTTTTTTCTGAAGTATAACAGTGTGTCTCTGTCTTGGAATGTTTCTCTTGTTTTATGCTTATGCAAAGCTGGGTCAGTGTTGGGACCTTTTTTTTTCTTTCTTTCTTTCTTTTTTTTAACAGAATTTTCTGTCTCATTCCGTGCCGTAGATACCTTGTGTAGTCCCAGCAGAAATAGCAGCACTAAGGCTTTTATAAAAAGTCTTTAGTAAGTGGAAATGCAGTTATTCCTGAAACAGTGGGTCGTACTTTTTTTTTTTTAACTGGTGGTGATTCGTTGGTCTATCTTGCTTTAAGATATTGGAGGAATGATATTTATCGAATTTACATTATTATTATTATTATTATTATTATTATTATTATTATTATTATTATTTATTATTATTATTTATTAATTATTATTATTATTATTATTATTATTATTATTATTATTATTATTATTACTCAGAATGAATACATTATTGATATGGAGATAAGCAAAATTCCAAGAATATACTCAGGAAGCTTCCACTGAATAAAACGACTTTCGGTGATGTAAAGAAACATGGCATGACCCGACCTCCAGCTTACTCGGGACGTGTGTAAGATTTTCACTTCACGCATAAGTTGTAAACATTATATCTAACTTTTACCGTAAATTAAAACGTTCCAAAATCTATGGTCAAATACAGAGCGTTGTTTCACCAATGCAAATTAAAATAGATACGCTATATTTTCTTAGAAATAATTTTTCTGTACTGTTAACATGCACATTATTTATTGTTTAAATTTTCATTCTAAGAAATATCTCATTAATATCCTATCCTCAAATTCCTGTATCTTTAACTCAACGTGAAACACCTTTTTGAGACCTTTTTAGGCTCTTCCAGATACCTTTCCTACCCCCACAACAAGAACAACAGCAACAAAGTAGTTTGTAGGCTTACTCCCAGAGTAAGCGAAAAGTAATAGAACTGAAGCTATGCAAAAAATAGTAATCATGCATTTGGATATACATAGATGTCAAATAACATTAAAATAAGTCTGTGTAATTAATAATAACAACTCACGCTTAAGATTTAATCAGTAAGTAAAGAAAAAAAACTAGGGCAAAAATAAGGAAAGCGTACCTTCGTGTATTATCATGATTTTGCAAAATCTTATGGTTGAGGAAGACGTGAATCCGAGGTAATAATGATAATAATCGTTATGATGAAAGTCATAAACACATGGGGAGTACCAGCAATCAGATACAGCGCAGTAGTGGAAAGAACGAAGGCTGAACTCCGCAGCATAAAACTAGGAAACACATGACAATTCACAAAGCATTGCACCCGAGAGCAAATACGGACAGACACGTAACATGAAAGGAAGGAGGGAGATGACTACTAATCATAGAGGACTGCGTCAACATCGAGAGCAGAGCACTGGGGCAATATCTGAAAACCAGTGAAAACGAGTGGCTCAGGAGTGCATGGGAAGGTCTGATAAAAGTAGACGGAGACCCAAAAATATACAGACAAGAGAATGACAAACATAACGGAAGAATGGCACAACAAACCAATGCACCGACAGGACATGAGACAGACTAAAGAACTGCCAGCAATGAAACATGGCAATGGCTACAGAAGGGAGAACTCAAGAAGGAAACATAAGGAATGATAACAGCGGCACAAGATCAGGCCTTAAGAACCAGATTTATTCAAAGAACGATAAATGGAAATAGCATCTCATCCATATGCAGGAAGTGCAATATGAAAAACGAGACCATAAACCAAAAAGCAATATAAAATACGAGACCATAAACCACATAGCAAGCGAATGCCCGGCACTTGCACAGAACCAGTACAAAAAGAGGCATGATTCAGTAGCCTCTGCAAGAAACACCAGCTACCTTGCTGTAATAAGTGGTACGAGCACAAAACCTGAGGGACTGAGAAAACGATCAGGCAAAGATCCTCTGGGTCTATGGTATCAGAACAGATAGGGTGATACGTGCAAGTACACCAGACGTAACGTTGATTGACAAAACCAAAAAGAAAGTATCACTCATTGATGCCGCAATACCATGGGACACCAGAGTAAATGAGAAAGAAAAAAAAAATTCTAAGTATCAAGACCTGTAAATAGAGATAAGAAGGATATGGGATCCGAAGATCCTTGAAAAGGAACCTGGAAAAATTAGATGCTGAAGTAGCTCCAGGACTCATGCAGAAGAGTGTGCTCCTGGAAACAGCGCACATAGTAAGAAAAGTGATGGACTCTTAAGGAGGCACGATGCAACCCAGAGCCCCACACTGTAAAACCACCCAGTCGAATAGGATGACTGTGATAGAACCCCCCCCCCCCCCCCCCCCCCCCCACCCCCCCCCCCCCCCCAAAAAAAAAAAAAAAAAAAAAAAAAAAAAAAAAAAAACAATAAAGGCTTTATTTTGCATAAAATACACATGAGTGAATTCTATATATAGAAGTTAAACTAAAATACAAAAAAAAAATAGATACATATAACAAATTACTAATGTTAAGGCCCAAAGTGTGACTATACTGGTTAATATATTATATTCAGCTTCACGGTTGGTGTCCCGAGTCCAGAGGTTCACACTAGGGTCGTTTCAGTGCCGTACCGTCACTTAAAAACTTATATTTTACAGTTATTGAGGAGGATCATGAAATTCTTACATTTGAAGTTCCCCTATTTTAATAGCATTGAAAATAAAATTTTTCTCTTTAACTAATAACTAACATTTTGTGAAGGTTAGACGTGATTCAGCTAGTCTGTTTTTTTCTCTCTCATTTTACCAATCTTTAATATATATATTTATATATATATATATATATATATA
>NC_061093.1:19358968-19368968 GCF_015104395.2 Macrobrachium nipponense | reverse complement strand
CTCTCGATTAGATCGTAAGACCCTCTGTATGGAGAACTCGCCTTTTAACAGCGACACTTCCGGCACTCGCAAGTGCAGATTGAAAAGTTTTGTCTGTTTGGTCCTCCGATGCAATTCGTTTCTATCACTGTCAGATCAGCGCTGCTGTTTCATTCCTCCGTTCCATTAAAAGACGAATTGCGTCTCGTGTCCCGTGTTGACTCTCCCACTTATCTTGCTGTCTAAACTTTTCTCGCTTGCACTGAGCATGCGTGAAATTATATCCAGGTATTGTCGGTTGTTTTATGTCTCTGTCTGTGTGGCTGCGTATGCCGTCAGCGTTGGAACTGAATTGTTGTCATCCTGTTAATGTATAAAACATACGAAATGCTTTTTGCGCTTGAAGTTTAATTCTTAAAATATAGAGTTAGGAAAAGTCCTCTCTCTCTCTCTCTCTCTCTCTCTCTCTCTCTCTCTCTCTCTCTCTCTCTCCAGTGACCGCTGGGTTTAGTAAGGTGGGCTGCCCCTCCAACCTCAAGAGTGTTCCTTCTGTTTTTACAATTTTAATGGCTTTACTGCCTCTCGTAATGGCGGGAGAGCGTTGGCCACCACCAGTCCTGGGCCACCACTAGGCAGAGTCGAGGGACAACCGGAGGCCGCCGCCCTATGGCCACCCTACGATTATTACGGCCGGTAATATATGACCACCGACTCTCACAATAACATTTATGTTCGTCGTTGTAAAATTCGGCAGAAGAAGAATAGGATTCCACAGGCAGGATGATATCCTTTGTTCTGTGAAGTTTAATAGTCCTTTTATGCATGTGTATACTTCGACAGAAAAATGGTCATTATTATTATTATTATTATTATTGGGCACAGTTTTCCGTGTCGAAAATGATGATAATGGTTGCAGGTACACAATGATATAGCTGTGTGGAGGTTGATGGTTCTTTAATAAATAACAATAGCTTTCGAATCTTATGCTAGGTTCATCCTCAGTCAAGTGAACTTTGTTACTAAAGATACGTCGAAGTAAACTTCTGGGCAGGACAGGTGCCACTGGTAGTACAATTCCACAACAAAGAACGCGAATGAAGGAATCGCTCGGTAGCCCAACTTGGTAATTCCGTTGTTAATATTCGTATTCCTGTTCGTTATTCTGCTGAAACGTCTTGTGGGCGCGATGATGCTACGCGGTGTTCCCCTTGTGAAGCGGCTGCGAGGCTGCTAGACGTAAGGCCCTTTCTGTCGCCTCCTGTCGTATCCTGTCTGAGGGAGGAGAGCAGAAGAGGAGGCAGCAACAGGCAGAGGAAAAACAGAGCTAGTTTTAAAATTAGAATTTATAACGAAGTTCGTAAGAATGTAAAAATTGACTGATGGGTCTTCCGCAACGAACGACTTGTTACCGTAAAAAGCTTCTCTTAAGTTCATGATGGCGCCTTCCAACAGTCTTTTTGTTTTCTTTCGTTTTTTGGACATTGTTATTTTTAATAATTGGCTCCATCCCAATTCGGTCTATGGTTGTTGCTGAAGGCATCAGAGACTATGGCATTGTTTTTGAGAATGTAATGCATATGCGCGTTTGTGTTCCTCTAACTTATTTTCCCTTACAATCTTGACAGGGGATTCCGTCGACTCCCGGAATGATAGGATTCTCGTCATTGTTGTTGTTTATAATCAGTTTATGAATATCTTATCGTGGACCTGCAACCATTATTATTATTATTGACCATGGTGTCTTTGAATGCTGTTTACACGTTTCTATTTATTCTATACGCCTGCTTACCCAACAATAATAATTCTATTGTTATTTTTTTTTCTTTTTTATTTTTGCTCTATCACAGCCCTCCTCCAATTCGACTGGGTGGTATTTATAGTTTGGGGTTCCGGGTTGCATCCTGCCTACTTAGGAGTCCATCACTTTTCTTACTATGTGTGCCGTTTCTAGGATCACTCTCTTCTGCATGAGTCCTGGAGTTACTTCAACCTCTAGTTTTTCTAGATTCCTTTTCAGGGATCTTGGGATCGTGCCTAGTGTTCATATGATTATAGGTACAATTTCCACTGGCATATCCCGTATCCTTCTTATTTCTATTTTCAGGTCTTGATACTTATCCATTTTTTCCCTCTCTTTCTCTTCAACTCTGGTGTCCCATGGTATTGCGACATCAATGAGTGATACTTTCTTCTTGATTTTGTCAATCAACGTCACGTCTGGTCTATTTGCACGTATCACCCTATCTGTTCTGATACCATAGTCCTGATCGTTTTCTATCACTTCTTCAGGTTGCCTGATCGTTTTCTATCACTCCTTCAGGTTGGTGCTCGTACCACTTATTACTGCAAGGTAGCTGATGTTTCTTGCACAAGCTCCAGTGGAGGGCTTTTGCCAAAGTGGTACGAGCACCAACCTGAAGGAGTGATAGAAAACGATCAGGCAAATTTCCTCTGGAACTATGGTATCAGAACAGATAGGGTTATTATTATTATTATTATTATTATTATTATTACTTTTTATTTTTTTTTTTTTTTTTTTTGCTCTATCACAGTCCTCCAATTCGACTGGGTGGTATTTATAGTGTGGGGTTCCGGGTTGCATCCAGCCTCCTTAGGAGTCCATCACTTTTCTTACTATGTGCGCCGTTTCTAGGATCACACTCTTCTGCATGAGTCCTGGAGCTAGTTCAGCGCCTAGTTTTTCTAGATTCCTTTTCAGGGATCTTGGGATCGTGCCTAGTGCTCCTATGATTATGGGTACGATTTCCACTGGCATATCCCATATCCTTCTTATTTCTATTTTCAGATCTTGATACTTATCCATTTTTTCCCTCTCTTTCTCTTCAACTCTGGTGTCCCATGGTATTGCGACATCAATGAGTGATACTTTCTTCTTGACTTTGTCAATCAACGTCACGTCTGGTCTATTTGCACGTATCACCCTATCCGTTCTGATACCATAGTCCCAGAGGATCTTTGCGTGATCGTTTTCTATCACTCCCTCAGGTTGGTGCTCGTACCACTTATTACTGCAAGGTAGCTGATGTTTCTTGCACAGGCTCCAGTGGAGGGTTTTTGCCACTGAATCATGCCTCTTTTTGTACTGGTTCTGTGCAAGTGCCGGGCATTCGCTTGCTATGTGGTTTATGGTTTCATTTTTTGTATTGCACTTCCTACATATGGGAGAGATGTTATTTCCGTCTATCGTTCTTTGAACATATCTGATTCTTAGGGCTTGATCTTGTGCCGCTGTTATCATTCCTTCAGTTTCCTTCTTTAGCTCTCCCCTCTGTAGTCATTGCCATGTGTCATCGCTGGCTAGTTCTTTAGTCTGTCTCATGTATTGTCCGTGCATTGGTTTGTTGTGCCATTCCTCTGTTCTGTCTGTCATTCTCCTGTCTCTGTATTTTTCTGGGTCTTCGTCTATTTTTATTACTCCTTCTTCCCATGCACTCTTTAGCCCCTTGTCTTCACTGGTTTTCAGATATTGCCCCAGTGCTCTGTTCTCGATGTTGACGCAGTCCTCTATACTTAGTAGTCCTCTCCCTCCTTCCTTTCGTGTTATGTATAGTCTGTCCGTATTTGCTCTTGGGTGTATTGCTTTGTGTATTGTCATATGTTTCCTGGTTTTCTGATCTATGCTGCGGAGTTCTGCCTTCGTCCATTCCACTATTCCTGCGCTGTATCTGATTACTGGCACTGCCCATGTGTTTATGGCTTTTATCATATTTCCGGCGTTGAGTTTTGACTTGAGTATCGCCTTGAGTCTCTGCATATATTCTTTCCTGATCGTGTCCTTCATCTCTTGGTGTTTTATATCCTCTCCTTCCATTATTCCCAGGTATTTGTATCCTGTCTCATCTGTGTGTTTGATGTTGCTCCCATCTGGTAGCTTTATCCCTTCAGTTCTCGTTACTTTGCCTTTTTGTATGTTGACTAAGGCTCATTTTTCTATTCCAAACTCCATCCTGATGTCCCTAGATACAATCGTTACAGTCTGGATTAGGGTATCTATTTCCTTGATGCTCTTACCATACAGCAAGATGTCGTCCATGAACATTATTATTATTTATTATTATTATTATTATTATTATTATTATTATTATTATTATTATAAGAAATTCCCAATATCGTGATACGCTGTTTTATTACAAAAATTCCACAATTATATAAACAAATTACATTGAAATGCCAATGACAAAAACAGGTGTTCGCAAGTTGTTGTTTGTATCTTTTGCTTATTAATACAGTGATTTTATTATTATCATTATTCTTATTATTATTTAATTAATTATTATTAATTATTATTATTATATATTTATTATTATTATTATTATCTGAAACATGCTGAAAATGAAATGTTATGACGTATTCCTTGGCTTCCTCAGAATAAGAGTGCGTATGCGTGAAAAATAAGGATAATAAAAAATATTCTAAATGAAACTTCAGTGTAGCCACCTTTTTGCCGTGAGCAGACCACTGTTAAGGCATACTGGGGATATAGGATAAGGCGGATAAGGGAGGGAATACTGTAAGTGCTTGTGTGTGTGTGTGTGCGTGTTTGTGTTGGATTGTATGTTTTTTTATTTATTTATGTTTTTTTTTATTCATGAATGTGTCCTGTCCATACTAATATGTGTTACTTTATGTTCGTTCTTCCTTCTTGAATTTTTTTTCCTTTCGAAAGGCGGGCATGTTACTCTGATGCCAGGTGAGTTTCGGGTATGTAATATTAAAATGAAAGATGTTCTTCACTTGTGGTTAACTCGAAGCGCATTATTAAATGCTCATGAAACACTCAGACGTTCGTCACGAAATGTAGCGTTTAGAAAAGTTGAATAATCGAGATGATATTCCACAGCTGCATTTAATCATACTCTACCATCTTTCGATCTTTTCTTTTTCTTCTTCTTCTTCTTCTTCTTGTCGTCTGGCTTCTTCTTCTTCTTCTTCTTCTTCTTCTTCTTCTTAGCCACAGTAAGAAGACATTAAGGCATGTGGTGGGTGCTGGCGTCTCGGTCGGGAACCTCTCCATCTATGACGCTTCAAGTGCTTTGGAGGGCGTCATCTTCGGCTCTTATCTCATCTTTATCGTGTGATTTGGCGTCGGAAGTGAAGCTGGCGTCCGGGTGCTGGGTGCCAATTATCGGAGGGTGTAAGATTCGGCAACAGCCAATTTCGCCTTCGGGGCTGTCGTAAATCTCGGACGTGTTTCAAACAGAGCCACCAAAGTTGGGCACAGGAGAACACCAGGGAATGGTCTGGCCCGCAGGTGGTGGTGGTGGTGTTCTTTGTTGACCAAACAACCCTTGTTTATCGTAAGAAAAATAAATAAAAGAGAAAGAAAGATAGAAAAAGTAGAGAGGATAATGCCTACCCGATAATTTCAAAATCCTTAAACTTTGACTGACACTATCTCCCAGACCACAAAAGGCTCATCTAATAGAATCCACAGATGTGATATCGAGGGAAATCAGAAAGAGAGAAAAAAACATCGGAGATCAAAGCATCAGATCAGATGGACATCAAGGGCAGCAGCGGCAGGCAGCAGCATCCTGCTCGGTCGGGCACTCGTCCGTGCCCGAAGGCATTCGGGAATCGAGCCCACAATCACAGCTTTTACAACTCATGATTTGGGCCTTCGAGTCTATCGCTGAATCGCCATCTTTGGTGTGTGTGTTATATATACCACGGCACCACGTTGTCCAAAGCAAAAATAATAATAATAATAAAAAACTCTTGTTTGGTGACCGACTTGTCTGGTGGTTTACAGTACGGGAGTTTCTCTCTCTCTCTCTCTCTCTCTCTCTCTCTCTCTCTCTCTCTCTCTCTCTCTCTCTTTAAGAAATAAATTAGCTCCAGATGGAAATCAAGAACTCGCGAAAAAAAAAAATTCGTTTAAAATACATAAATTTTGGCCAAGGAAGACAAATAAAATACATTTCAACAATTTGGCCGCTGGAAATTATTCATAAAACTTCTCCTCAGTTGTACGACACAAACCAAATAACTTAAGAATTCACATACTCTATTTAGTAAATAAATCGCGTTTATCAGTCAAGTCCATAACACAGATTCGAGCAGTCATCCGACGAAGTCGATCACATTTGCATTAATTACTTTGGCAGTCTTACTTTAGAAAATCCCATACCACAAGTTTCATAAATAATATACAGGATTCATGACGCATAAGAACAACCATTTACATTTGTAATAGTGGGTAGACTTTGTTCTTGCTATAATTGTTAACACCTTGTTCTTGCGATAATTATTAACATTTTGTTCTTGCGATCAATAACACATTGTTCTTTCTTGATTGTTAACACTTTGGTGTTGCGATAATTGTTAACACTGTTCATGCGATAATTTTCACTTTGTTCTTGCGATAATTGTTAACACTTTTCTTGCAGTGGTTGGTAGACTTTGTTCTTACGATAATTGTTAACTTTTTTCTTGCAATAGTTGGTAGACTTTGTTCTTGCAATTGTTCTTAGACTTTGTTCTTGTGATAAGTGTTAACATCTTGTTCTTGTGATAATTGTTAACACTCTCTTCTTGCAATAGTTGGTAAACTTTGTTCTTGCTTTAATTATTAACACTTTGTTCTTACGAAATTAGTATAATGCTTGTTTAAAACATTTTGTTGTTAGTAAGGTGGATTTTAAGTTATACATATTTATTGCATAAGATGTATTCTCACATAATACAAACTAATTTTGGAAATTGATGTAAAGGTCCTGTATTATCATCTTATAATATGTTGCGTAATGGACATGCACATGTAATGCAAACACATGTACACAATATATATATATATATATATATATATATATATATATATATATATATATATATATATATAATTAGAGATTATTAAGGATTTTGAAAAAATATGTTCTGAGTGTGTCAGAAAGATGAGAGCCATTTATGGCCTGCTAGAAATAGCAACAGCCCGTGGTGACACAAAGCCAGCTTAACAACATCAACAACAACACTCATAAGGAAGAAAACTACACGTGACAGATGGTCACCTTTTGATAATGGACTTTTGACCACTGCCTGAGAAACTGCTAGATTATTCACACAAAAATTGCAGGAGTTAACTTATTTGCAGCCTGATGGCAGGATGGTTGGATTGAATAGAATATAGAATTTAGGCCAAAGGCCAAGCACTGGTACCTATGAGGTCATTCAGCTCTGAAACGGAAATTGACAGTAAAAGGTTTGAAAGGTGTAACAGGAGGAAAACCTCAGAGCAGTTGCACTATGAATCAATTGTGAGGAGAGGCTGGAAAGTAAGATGGAAGAAGAGAATATGAGCGAAGGGACAGTGAAAAGGAGATACAGCTAGCCACGCTGCAAATAATGCCTACAGTGCACCGCATGAGGTGCATTGACGGCACTACCCCTCTACGGGGAGGGTGGGTGAAAAACGAGATGATTTTGGTGTGGCCACATTTGAATGACCTTATGACCTTTTCCTGTGTCGAGTCTCGGTGGCATTTCAGGTAACGGGTGGGTTAGAACTTTTGAGTTGTTATTTTAAGTTTTATTCCTGTGCGCTTTACTGACAAGAGATCCACTTCAAGTAAAAGTTTTTTTTCACATAAACCTTAAATCTTATCATTTTTATTTTTTTTATTGTTGCTAAAATTCTTAAAATCATTTTTATTTTTTTTATTGTTGCTAAAATTCTTAAAACTTGTTTTTAAGTAAAAGCATAAATCTGATTCTAGAATGCTTTCCTTTTGTGGTGTTTAATGAACGAGCAATTTTTTTATTAAAAAATTAATTCTATTATTCTTTTCAACTTAACATGATTCATTCAGAAATGCTTTTGTGAATCAGATTTCTCTCTCTCTCTCTCTCTCTCTCTCTCTGTGTACGTTTGTTGCTCCCCGATATATTTTTCCATTTAAATAGATTTTTCCCATTATCCATCTCCTGTTTTGCAAATGAGCGAACGTGTTTACTTATTTGCATACGGGTTTATGTGAACAGCACATCTTTCCTCTCCCCCTCCCACCCGAGTGGCGCCACATAAAATACCTCCTTCCTCTTTGGTCTCTCCCCTACCCCTTCCACCCCCTCCTACCCCCCCACCCCACACCACCCCGACCATCATCAACCAGCCAATACCCGCAGTAACCTAATACGTAGTCCGGTGAATTAACACGTCTGTAGACCGCCAAAAACTATTAAACACTTCCATGTGTTGAGGCATTAAGTGGTTCGCTGTTTTTTCCCCCACTCCCTCCTTTCCTCCTCCTCCCCCTGCCCTTCTTCGTCAGCGCTGATGTTTTGATTGACCTTGTCGAAGGCTCTCGGCTTGTTTGTTTGATCAAGACACAAACCTAATCAGCGGTTCGACCTGGATTTTTCAGCGACGAGCTGGAGGTGACTGGAGACGGTCTGTCTTCAACTTACAGAATGGGTTCGGTGTTCCATTGGGCTGCTCATGTTTTTAATCATTACAGAGAAATCCTGTTATGTTTATGGATGATTGTATGTATGTGTGCATGTATGTATGTGTTACGTATTAGTTTACACATTCACACACACACACATATATATATATATATATTTGCATATGTGTGAATTCACATTCACACATACACACACACACACGTATATAATACATATGTAACGATTTTTGAGAAACAGCATTAATAGTATTATGTAATCCTGAACGACGCACTTGGAGAAATAATAATAATAATAATAATAATAATAATAATAATAATAATAATAATAATTTAAGATTATTATTATTATTATTATTATTATTATTATTATTATTATTATTATTATTATTACTTCAGAAGATGAAACTTATTCACATGGAACAAGCACACTCAAAGGGGTCACTGACTCGAAATTCAAGCTTCCAAAGAATGCTGGTTTCAACCTTCCACTGCAGATCGCTCACTGCAGCAGGAACTGATCATGATACAGAGCCAGTGATTTTTCATTGCCCTAGAGGAGACGTGAACCCGCAACATCTGAGTGACATGCCACGACACTAACCACACTACTAACGGACCCGCTTATATAATACGTACATATCTCGAAGTGAGAACGTCTCTCCAAGTACCTTTAAGGATTTAAACTGGATTGAAGTTGGGGCCTGACTCTAATCGTTGTTCCTCTTCGCAGATCACGAAACGGGTCCTCAGAGATCTCGACTCCTGCCAGTTCTGTCTGTTAGTCCCCGTGGGGGTTTCTGGAGGTGGGGGGGATGGTAAGTGCCGTCATGCGGTGCACCGTATGGATTACTTAGGGTTCTTTGCAGCGTGCCTTCGGCCCCTAGCTGTAACCCCTTTCGCTCCTTTTACTGTACCTCCTTTCATGTTCCCTTCCATCTTACTTCCCACCTCGTAACAATTGATTTATAGTACAGGGTGTCCATAAAGTCCCAGTACCATTACAAGTATTTCTTGCTCAGAAACCATATAACATGAGAGTAATGTAGTTTTTTTGTATAATGTTCTACATTTCCTCAAGTTTACATTCAGAGCACGTCATTCTACAAAAAACTGCATTACTCTATGTTATATGGTTTCTGAGTAATAAATATTTGTAGTGGTACTGGGACTTTATGGACACCCTGTACAGCTACGATGTTTTTCCTCCTGTTACAACTTTCAAACCTTTTACTGTCAGTTTCCGTTTCAGCGCTGAATGACCTCGTAGTTCCCAGTTCATGGCCTTTGGCCTGAATTCTATATTCAGTTCAGTTCTCTCAGTAATAAGTAATGAGAGCAAGTTCTGTGAGTGAAACTTTTTCGAAATTCGCCTCTTGCAACTCGTAATGATACGACTCCCGTGTTGTCTTTACTTTTGACTATAAATAGTTCCTCGTTGGACTAGTGGTTTACGTGCTCGTCTACCGATTCGATAGTCCAGAGTTCGATTCCCCTCTCTGGCAACGTGGAATCAGAGGAATTTGCTTCTGATGATTAGAAATTCATTTCCCGAAATAATGTGGTTCGGATCCCACAATAAGCTGTAGGTCCCGTTG
>NC_061093.1:19325107-19358468 GCF_015104395.2 Macrobrachium nipponense | reverse complement strand
TGTAGGTCCCGTTGCTAGGTAACCAGTTGGTTCCTAACCACGTAAAAAACATTTTAACCTTCGGAGTGCCTCAGTGGTGTGGTCGGTATGGTGTTGGCGTCCCACCTCGGTGGCCGCTAGTTCGATTCTCGGTCATTCCATTGAGAGTGAGAGATGTTGTATTTCTGGTGATAGAAGTTCACTCCCGATGTGGTTCGGAAGTCACGTAAAGCCGTTGGTCCCGTTGCTGAATAACCACTGGCTCCATGCAACGTCAAAACATAAAAAAAAAAAAAAAAAAAAAAAAATCCTTCCGGTAAGCCCCAGGAGGGCTGTACCCAGCTCAGTGATCTGATTAAACTAAGGTTACTTAACTTTGACCATAAATATTATGGAGTTGTCTGTCATTTCTGGGGATTTGTTTATTCGCCTGAGTTGGTTACGAGGACAAGAGATGTTGTATTGGCCATTAGCTGGTATAGTTCACATAATCATAGCAACAAATAGAAGGGGGAGTGTGTAGCAAAAAGGAATACACTTTTATTAAAATGTTCCCTTCGAGTATTATCTTGCATGACTAAACCACCTTTCTACTCTGTGTTTTCCTTCATCGTCCGAACCATCAAATGACCCCAAATCGGGTCATGTGTAAGCGAATACCACAGGAAATGACAATCAGAAGGTCTTGCTTGGTCCTGACCTTTTGCCTGTCATTTTCCTGTAGTATTCGCTTATGTACGTAAATCATGGCCATCTATACCGTGATTTTAATTTAAGCATTATAATATATATATATATATATATATATATATATATATATATATATATATATATATATATTTATATATATATATATAAGTCTATCACATTACCGTGATTCATATACATATATCGAACTACAAATGTCCTTTAATATCTAATTCACTCTAATACCTCGGAATTTATATATTTTCATATATGCTTAACCGAGGGGGAATTTATTAAGCGATAATAGAATTGGCGATCGACAGGCGCGAACCAGCGACCTCTCAATAGTAGGACTGGGTGGTTTTAAGGCTTCACTGCCAGTCCTAGTATTGAGGAGGTCGCTGTTCGCGCCTGTCGATCGCCAATTCTATTATCGCTTAATAAATTCCCCCTCGGTTAAGCATATATGAAAATATATTAATTCCGAGGTACAGCGAATTAGATATTAAAGGAAATTTGTAGTTCGATATATATATATATATATATATATAATATATATATATATATATATATATATATAGTATATATTAATGAGAATAAGTAAAAATTATATATATCTTATACTTGGCCACCACCGTCGGTGAGTGATGCCATCATTTATATTCCATCAGAAATGAATGAGGAGGTAAGAGTTGGCCCCGCCCGGACACTACTCAGAAATAGACATAAAAATACAGTGATCAGGTTATGTTTCAGCTCGATCTATATATGGTGAGATTTCATATCATATAATCACGAGGAATTCTGTGAAGCCGATAACACAGCTGGAACTGTTTTCTTTGTTTGATATGTGTTTTCGTTGTTTGCGTAGGACTGTGTATGTCTGTGTGTTTGTGTAGCCGACAACATCGCTAAAAACCAGTTTCATGAGTATGTTAGTGTGTGTGTGGTTTTTTTGTGTTCGTGTATGAAACTGTGTGTGCGTTTGTGTTTTTTTATGAAACTATATTACACACAAACTGTATTTTTCTGTTTGAAACTGTGTGAGTAGCCGATAAACATCGCGATGAAAACCAAGAGTTTGTCATGTGTATTCGTGTGTGTTTTTTGTGTGTATATGAAACCGTGTTTGTTTATGTATGAATCTGGTATGTGTGTTTTTGTGAATGAAACTGTGTGTGTGTGTTCGTGTAAAAAACTGTATGAAATGGTTAAGTTTGAAACTGTATATGTGTTTGTGTAACTAATGACATCGGTAAAACCAGTTTGTGTGTGTGTGAATGTGTGTTTTCTTCGCGTGCATGTGTTTGTGTATAAGACTGTCTGTGTGTTTGTGTGCGTATGTGGGGTGTGGAGTTTGTTGAATGTATTTTTGGCCATCTTTGGGGGCCGGGCGATATGAGCACATGCCGTGGTAAGGACGGGATCATTTTCTTCATGTTGAATTATGTATGTAGATAATGGGCAAGACACGCTATGTCCGGCCAAATCAAATTTGGATGGAAATCAAGGCATCTTTTTTTTTTTTTTTTTTTTTTTTTTTTTTTTTTGTTTTTTTGTTGTTTTTTAAGCAAGAACTTGGGAAAAGAACAAACACATGCGTCTGTACATAGACTGCAAATAATGCCACTGACTTTTTAAATAGAAAGTGCTTTAGGGGAAAAATATGCCTAAATATATATATGTATATATACGTATATATATTCTCTAGGAGCAGTTCCTCGTTGGACCAGTAGGTTACATGCTTTCCTACCGATTTTGTAGTCCAAGTTTGCTTCCCCGCTCTCCCAACGCGGAATCGAGGGGAATTTATTTCTGGTGAATAGAAATTCATATCTCGATATAATGTGGTTGGGATTCCACAATAAGCTGTAAGTCCCGTTACTAAGTAAACCATCTGGTTCCTAGCCACGTAATAATAATCTACTTCCTTCGGGCCAGCCCTAGGAGAGCTGTTATTCAGCTCAGTGGTCTGGTTAAAAATGAAGATATACTAATCTAGGAGCAGAATACAAATAGAGTGGTATTCAGATACAATGAAGGGAAAGACTGAGTTGCGATTAACGTTGTGGAAGCAATCAAGATCACCCCCAGCAGAAGAGCTCGATCAGACGCCAGACTTCGGGGCTCCCACGACATCTATCGGCAACTGATTGTAGTACCTACCATTGAGTAGCGAGTCAAAAATCGACGTCATGCAATTAAGTTTGCCCACATTTGTTTTAAAGTAAGCAAACCTGGGACACTTGCATCTCGCTGTATACGTGAGCACTGTGGTCTCACAATCCTTCTATTGGCTGTTCACATTTTGGTGTATATATATATATATATATATATATATATATATATATATAAATAAAGGTATAAGCTACGAGGGAAAGTGAAACACTGGAGTAGCTGCAAGGTCTTTCGACTCAAACGTCCTTTACATAGCAGACTGCTAAGTAAAGGACGCTGAGTCGAAATATCTTGTAGCTACTCCAGTGTTTCACTTTCCTTCGTGGCTTATACCTTTATTTATGATTTATCACGTTCCAAAATTTCGTGATTCAGTTTTGTATATATATATATAATATATAATATATATATATATATATATATATATATATATATATATATGTGTGTGTGTGTGTGTGTGTTGTATGTATAGTATACGCCAAAAATGACGACAGCAAACGTCCATACATATGCATAATATATATATATATATATATATATATATATATATATATATATATATATATATATATGTGTGTGTGTGTGTGTGTGTGTGTGATGTGTGTATGTATACGCCAAAAATGACGACAGCAAACGTCCATTTACATATGCGTACATAACCGCCCCATCTGATACAAAGGCGGGAGTGCATGTTGACGCAGATTGCGTACACAAGTCTTGAGTAATTTTACATAAAAAAAGCACAATGCATCCATACACGTACCTGATAATCGCAGCAGCTAGACGCACATGCTCCGTACTACTTTCTAACCTCCTCTTTAATGTCAAGGAATAATAGCCGAGATATAAATGGGTAAGCGGCAGCCACGCGTAATTGGCGGTTGTTGCCGAGTGTAATTGATCGGCGGGATTTGCTGTATAGAGTAATCCTGGTAATCTCTTGTTGTAATCTCTTCTTCGTAATGAAGTTGTTGTTGTTGCCGTTGTGCTGGATGATTCGTCATCGTTTCGACAGACGGATCGACGTCGTAATCACATGGTTCGTACGTCTTAGCAATTGAGTCGTTATGAAAGATGAGATTTTCTCTCTCTCTCTCTCTCTCATTCTTTGTTTTGCGGGGGGAAGTTTTTTTCTCTCTCTCTCTCTCTCTCTCTCTCTCTATAGTTAGCTATCTTACTCTCTACCGATTTTGATAGCGTTGTTGACGGTGACATTGCATTGTGTTGCTTTGAATTTGCCCGTTCGAAATTGCTCTTGCGATATGGCTTACATTAATTTTTTTTCCATAATACATAATTCCGTATTTAAGGTCGCCTTCATAGTTGTGCAGGTGCATATATATCTATATATATATATATATATATATATATAAATATATATACGATATATATATATATATATCTTATTCTTATACGTCTATAGCGAAGAAAGAATGGAAAAAAATAACAAATTCCGTTAACTATATTGACAAAATATTGAATGGACCGCAGTCACTATAGCCATTTATAAGCAACACAAAAAAATAAACAAATAAATAAGAAACTGAAACATTACTTTAGTAGGAAACATAAAACTGGTTACATCGGCTAATTAACTGTCTTTTAAGTAAATTAGTAGTGAATAAGTAAAGCAGGAATGACTTGTAGGAGATAAAACCAGAGCTATTTCCGGACACGACCGAGACCATCGAACTATTGGAAGAATGTCCCCGAGACAGAGTGTACCAGGGGCTACATTGACATTTCCTGTAACAACATAGTTTGAGTAAACTTAAGTAAAGGCGGCAGCTGCCCTGTGCCGCTGCAGCGCGTTCTTTCGGCGGGGCATCTTGGGTAATTGGTCTCGTCTCTCTCTCTCCTCTCTCCTCCAAAACAAAAAACTTCTTTCAGTTTTCTTTTGAAGATTGAAAAAGAAACCCACAAAATTACTGTGGATAACGTGTTTACTTATAAGTAAGATAAATATGTAAATACTTGTAAGTAAACACGTTATACACAGTAATTTGTGGGTTTCTTTTTTATTATTATTATTGTTGCTCTGTTATATTATTATTTTATTATTATTATTATTCTTTATTATTATTATTAAATATGGTTTTTATTCTTTATAATGAAAGCTCTCTCTCTATCTCTCTTTACTGATTATTAGTATTACTATTACAATTATGATTATTATTATTAATAGGATTTTACTCTTTATCAAGAAAATTTTTCTCTCTCTCTTATTAGGCTTTTATTCTTCATCATGAAACTCTCTCTCTCTCTCTCTCTCTCTCTCTCTCTCTCTCTCTCTCTCTCTCTCTCTCTCTCTCGCTCTCTCTTATTATTATTATTATTATTATTATTAATAAATATAGTTTTTATTCCTCATGAAATCTCTCTCTCTCTCTCTCTCTCTCTCGGTAACAAACTTATTTTATTTCAGTATGTATATTGATTCGAAGAATATTTATGCAGGCAGTCGCTGACAAACACGCATTAGCGGATGTTGCTCGTCCATCCCGGGCATTTACCGAAGCCCGGAAAAAATTCTGGGACGAACCAATTACGTGTCAAATTAAATTACCGTTGTATTTTGCATTTTCCTCCTGTGGTACAAATAAAAGGAATATATAAACGTTCCAACAAAGCGTTTTGTTTTATAATGGCCGGAATGAACAAATATCGCAGTAAATTGGACGTGGAGAGATTTTTTTTTCTTTTGGGGAAAATTAAATCAAATATCAACAGCAAATGAAACCCGGATTTCGATATAGTTACGGGCCAAAAATAATAGAGAAAATCCCGCACGGGATGAAATCGCCATAAGGGTCAAAGTTCCGATCGCACACCTGAGATTTCCGACCTTCGCGACTTGCGTGTAATGTGACTGTCTTTGTTGAAAGTTCCTAAACGCTGAGATCATGAAATTTATGACTTAGGAAACACGCCGGGCAAGTGTGTAGAGGGGCTGGGGGGATTTTGGGGTATGTGTGTTGTTGCTGAAGGCTGTTCGGAGATAAAGAATTTATTGAAATCTACTTTATTGGAGACAGATCATAGTACAGCAGACGCCATGCTTATCCATACATCGGCAGTAATTTGAGCTCAGCTTCATATATGCATTTTAACGGAACGGTTAGTTTTAGTGATATCTAATTATAATATACTTTTATTTATTGTTGAATACTTCTACTTTATTTCAGTATGTTCAAGAGTTCAAAATAGCAAATATAAATGTCAGTGTGACGAGTTCAAATTGCTCTTAATTTTTATAGAGGTGATTGTTTCCTTTTATGACAAGCGGCCGAGGCAAGAGATCTTTGTACCCATATTTAAGTTTTAATGACATATATCGATCAATCAATAAACACTGAACTCAGGCAAGCAATGGGAAGGCTAATGTACTCACACGTACATACATGCATACATATATATATCTATATATATATATATATATATATATATATATATATATATATATATATAACCACACATATATTCATGTATGTATGTATATATATATGTCCATTTCTGTTTGTTTGTTTCTTTGTTCGCCATGCATGCCCAGACTATAAAATCAGAGCTGCCCAAATTAATTCCCACCGTAGACTCCCCTCCCTCCAAGGAAGGTTTTAGTCAAAATCCGAAAATCGAGGGCCGTTTTCTAAGGGGTCATAACCCCCCTTTTTCATCCCCTCATTTTTTACAAACTTTTGGAGTTGACGCTACGCTACCAAATTTTTACCGTAGATTCTCCTCCCCATCAGAAAGGGTTTAGTCAAATTTCAAAATGCGAGGCCCGTTTCAATCAAGGGGGTCCATAGCCCCCATTTTTCATACCCCCTCATTTGTCAACGTCTGAAGCTGAAGCTAGGACTGCCAAATTTTACCAAAAACTCTCCACCCTGCCTTTTTAGTTAAAATCCGAACATCGTAGGCTGTTTTCTGAATGTGTCGTAACACCTCCTTTTTTCATACCCCCTCATTTTTTAAACAACTTTCGGAGTTGACAGGCTAGGGCTACCAAATTTTTCCTTACACTCCCCTGTCCCATACCCCCAAGAATTTTTTTACAACTTTCGGAGGTTTTGACAGCTAGGGACTACCAAATTTTTCCTTACAATCCCTCCCACCCCAAGAAGGTTTTAGTCAAAATCCGAAGGCCACTTTCTAAGGGGCCATAAACTAACCCTTTTTCATACTCCCTCATTTTTTACGGACTATAACCCGTGTAAGTAGATAGATAGGAATGTGTAAGTAGATAGGTCTAAGTTCGATTCCTGATGCATCTTAAAAGCAAGCAATGGGGGTTTTCCTTCCTACCTATATACAATGGGGCAAACCTCACACACACACACACACACACACATATATATATATATCTATATATATATATATATATATATATATATCTATATATATGTCTGTATGTTTGTATAAGTATGTATACATTTATTTTTATATATATATATATATATAATATATATATATATATATATATATATATATATATATATATATATCGCTCTTTTGCCTAAAGTCACACGACTCGAAAAATATGTGTTTTTTGAGTTATTATCGCCTGGAAATATTCCGTTCTTTGTTCCATATTGTGGTTAAAATTATTTGTAGTATTTGCAATACTAAGCTTAGTAAAAGTATCGTCTTAATACCAATGGACAAAGTATAGAGAGTTGTAAACTTTAAATTACCTCCCCTGAAAAACAGCAGTTTTTGCGTTATGTCACTCCTCTGGCAAGTGGGAGATATTTGTGTGTGTGTGTGTGTGTGTGTGTGTGTGTGTGAGAGAGAGAGAGAGAGAGAGAGAGAGAGAGAGAGAGAGAGAGAGAGAGAGAGAGAGATATGGTGTATTAATTTAATGTTGCTCTACAAACAATCGTTTACGTAAAACCGTGGCTTAGGTCAACACGAACAAACTTACGTGTTTTTCAGGAAACATTCACAGACTATTCCCTTTTTCAATCACGAATCGAATACTGGATTCCTCTTAATTTAAGCAGGAGAGAGAGAGAGAGAGAGATTGTATCAGTAATTTTTCTTCAACAATTCCTAAGACATTAATACTAGATCATCCGGAATGCTTGAGAAAGATCAGGGTGAATATCAGAGAGAATTAGGACAAGGTGTCATGAATACCTGAGATGGAAAGACAAGATAGATTTTTTTTGTGGGGGGAATTTTAACTATAGAAATTTTTTTAAATTTGATTTTTTAATATTTGAATTTCAATCATTCCCTCTGTATTTGAAGGAATAAGAAAAGTGGAGTTTTTATATATGGCTTAATTCTATTTGAATTTTTTTTTTCTGGGGAGGGGGCGGATGTGGGGCTGCATTTTTTATTCCATATGGAAAGAATGGACTGTCGGTATTAAGATTGAAGGTCAGTGTTCTTACAGTTACTAGATATCGCTTTATCGGACTAATATTAAGTATCTGCTTTGAGTCTTCCATCTGATTTTGTAAGTTCTATGGTGGAAAGTACTACGAAGCGTCAAGGAATAAATTAACTTTGGAGACCTATTATTATTATTATTATTATTATTATTATTATTATTATTATTATTATTATTCAAAAAATTACCCCTGTTCATAGGAACGAGCCCACAGGGTCAAATGACTTGAAAGAATACGGTGGTCCATTTGAAAGAAATTACAGAAGGTAGTAGTAAATTGAGAGAGAAGAGATCAGTTATTAGAAAATAAATATATGCAAAATAAAAAAAAAATAAAAATAATGTAACTTAATTATTAAAGTACAGGGAAAATTGCTTAAGGGTGGCAATGCATTGCATCTTCGGTTTAAGTTCTGAGAACTTTTTTGGGCATCTTTTGGCATCTTGCTGCCAAACTTTCGCCCACGTCGCCGATATCGGTTGTGAAAAGTTGCGCTTGATCTTCATTGAACGATGTTGCATCGATATATCGAAAAATATCCGTTAAAGTGGGGAAGAAAAGTTTGGTTTAGTCAACAGGCCAAGTGATGCCATAAAAATATCTTGACTGGCAATTTATGCTTGAATGATTTCAAAGTTAGGGCTCCATTATCCTTACTTTTTTCCGCGTAGGAAGTTAGTGTCGTCAGTGCACCTCATGCGGTTCACTGTAAGCATTACGTAAGCTTCTTTGCAGCGTCTCTTCGGCCCCTAGCTGCAACTTCTTTAATTTCCTTTTACTGTACCTCCGTTCATATTCTCTTTGTTCCATCTGACTTTCCACCCTCTCTAACAATTGTTTCATATTGCAGCTACGAGGTTTTACCTCCTGTTGCACCTTTCAAACCTTCTCACTGTCAATCTCCCTTTCAGCGCTGAATGACCTCGTAGTCCCACGTTTGGTCTAAGGCCTAAAGTCTATACTCTAGCCTTTATAAAAAGAGGTTATCGCCCATTTATCGTTTGTACCTTTTTTATTTACATATTTATTGCGGCTTATTTCTACATTATTGTTGTGATTATTGTGTTGTTGGATTTATGATTTTTATATTAGCCTAATTAGTTAATATGCAGTTTTTCCGTTATGACTTTTCTTGTAGTTTCTCCGAACTTTGTGTTTAGTACAAAACAGAATGGAAATGGTTGCCCGACCCATACTTGATTTATTATTATGATCGACATTGTAAAAGCAAGACTTTACGGAGCGTTAAGGGGTTTGAATAAAAAAAAAAAAAAAAAAAAAAAAAAACCAGCCACAGCACTACAAAATCAGAATAGAAATGTCACCCCTTTCTCATCAACCTGCCAATTCCGTTTTCTTTCAAAGTGACATATGTGAAAAAAGTCAAAATTCCGTAATTTCTTGTGAAACGGAATTCCAATCCGTTCCCCAACCCCTCCACAAAAAAACATCAGTTAAATGAGCAAATAATCAAACAAACATATAGTTAATGAATACTTATTTTTTTTACTTGTTTACATTTTAACGAATGTTTGATTTTATTAGTCCCTCACTACACAAACATAAAAAAATTATTAAATCAAGTCTTATTTTTACATATACACACGGAACACATGTATATATAATAAATATATATATATATATATATATATATATATATATATATATATATATATATATATTGTGCGTGTGCGTATTTTGTTTGTGTGTGCAATCCAAACAAATACATATTGACAGTAATTATTATTATTATTATTATTATTGATTGCAGGTCCACAATAATATCGCATGTGAAGTATATAAAGTGTTTAATGATAATAGCTTTCGAACCCTGCACCAGGTTCATCCTCAGCAAAGTGAACATTATGAATTAAAAATCTTTCGAAGAAAAACTTTCTGAATAGGACAATTATTCCACTATGACGAACGCAAATGAAGGAAGCGCTCAACAGCCCAACTAGGTGATTCCGTTGTTGTTCGAATTCCTGCTGGTTATTCTGCTGGAAAGTCTTGTTGGCTGTGATGAGCTGCACGGTGTTCCCTTCTTGGCGATGCGGCTGTAATAATGCTGGACATCACGTCCCCCGTGTTGTAATCTGTCTGAGGGAGGAGAGCAGAAGAGGGGGCAGCACCAGGCGGAGAAAAAAACAGAGCCCGTCCCAAGATTAAAATTTTTAACAAAGTTTTTAAGAATGCAAAAATTGACTAATGGGTCTTCCCCAACGAACGACTTGTTACCGTAAAAAGCTTGTCCTAAGTTTATGGCGGCACCTTCCACTAGTCTTCTTGTTTGGACATTGTTATTTTTAAAAATTATGTTAGATCCATCCCAATTCGGTCCTATGTTGTTCTTAAAAGCATGATGGGAGACTATTGCATTGTTCTGTGCATATGCTCGTTTGTGTTCCTTTAATCGGGTCGGTAATCCTCTTCCACTTTCTCCAAAATATTTTTCCTTGCAGTCATGACAGGGATTTCGTATACTCCAGGAATGATAGTATTCTTATCGTTATTGTTGTTTCTGATTAGTTTATGGCTAATGGTGTTTGGGTATTTGAAAACTATTTTGGTATCTTTCTGGCTACTGTTAACGTAATTACATAATTTGTCGAGGTTGGGATTAAATGGGAGGGGTAAGAATCTGTTGGGTTTTTCCTTGGGGTTGTTAACAGGACGATAAAATGCTTTCTTAGCTCGTGAAATGGCTTTGTCAATAAAATGATCGGGGTATCTTAGTCCTCTAAAAGTTGATCGTATGTGCTGAATTTCTCCATCGACAAACTCCGGGTCGCATATTTTAAAAGCACGTAGGGCAAAGTTCATTACTACATTGCTCTTAATGTTATTAGCATGGAATGAATAAAAATGTATGTAACTTTCTGAGTTGGTTGTTTTGCGATACACCGAGAATTGAAATTTATAATTATTGTGATCTCTAATGACTAGTACGTCCAAAAAAGGTAGCTTATAATCTACTTCTCTCTCTATTGTGAATTTTATGGAGGGGAGAATACTGTTGGCTATTTCTAATAATCTGTTTAAGTTCTGATCGTTTCTTCGGATGACAACGAATATGCGTCTACATACCTAACCAGAGCAATGGTTTTAATGTATCATCACACCTGTTTAAGATTTCCCTTTCAACAAAACTCCATACATAGATTTGCAAGTACGGGGGACAAGGGGGAACCCATAGACTACACCTTCCTTTTGGGCAAATCCTCAACAGTGTTCCAATTCAATAACCAAGGATTTGCCCAAAAGGAAGGTGTAGCTATGGGTTCCCCCTTGTCCCCCGTACTTGCAAATCTATGTATGGAGTTTGTTGAAAGGGAAATCTTAAACAGGTGTGATGATACATAAAAAACCATTGCTCTGGGTTAGGTATGTAGACGACATATTCGTTGTCATCCGAAGAAACGATCAGAACTTAAACAGATTATTAGAAATAGCCAACAGTATTTCTCCCCTCCATAAAATTCACAATAGAGAGAGAAGTAGATTATAAGCTACCTTTTTTGGACGTACTAGTCATTAGAGATCACAATAATTATAAATTTCAATTCTCGGTGTATCGCAAAACAACCAACTCAGAAAGTTACATACATTTTTATTCATTCCATGCTAATAACATTAAGAGCAATGTAGTAATGAACTTTGCCCTACGTGCTTTTAAAATATGCGACCCGGAGTTTGTCGATGGAGAAATTCAGCACATACGATCAACTTTTAGAGGACTAAGATACCCCGATCATTTTATTGACAAAGCCATTTCACGAGCTAAGAAAGCATTTTATCGTCCTGTTAACAACCCCAAGGAAAAACCCAACAGGATTCTTAACCCCTACCCCCCCCCTCCTCCGCCTCCCCTCCTCTCCCCTCCAATTTTAATCCCAACCTCGACAAATTATGTAATTACGTTAACAGTAGCCAGAAAGATACCAAAATAGTTTTCAAATACCCAAACACCATTAGCCATAAACTAATCAGAAACAACAATAACGATAAGAATACTATCATTCCTGGAGTATACGAAAATCCCCTGTCATGACTGCAAGGAAAAATATTTTGGAGAAAGTGGAAGAGGATTACCGACCCGATTAAAGGAACACAAACGAGCATATGCACAGAACAATGCAATAGTCTCCCATGCTTTTAAGAACACCATAGACCGAATTGGGATGGATCTAACATAATTTTTAAAAATAACAATGTCCAAACAAGAAAGACTAGTGGAAGGTGCCGCCATAAACTTAGGACAAGCTTTTTACGGTAACAAGTCGTTCGTTGGGGAAGACCCATTAGTCAATTTTTGCATTCTTAAAAACTTTGTTAAAAATTTTAATCTTGGGACGGGCTCTGTTTTTCTCCGCCTGGTGCTGCCCCCTCTTCTGCTCTCCTCCCTCAGACAGATTACAACACGGGGGACGTGATGTCCAGCATTATTACAGCCGCATCGCCAAGGGAACACCGTGCAGCATCATCACAGCCAACAAGACTTTCCAGCAGAATAACCAGCAGGAATTCGAACAACAACGGAATCACCTAGTTGGGCTGTTGAGCGCTTCCTTCATTTGCGTTCGTCATAGTGGAATAATTGTCCTATTCAGAAGTTTTCTTCGAAAGATTTTTAAATTCATAATGTTCACTTTGCTGAGGATGAACCTGGTGCAGGGTTCGAAAGCTATTATCATTAAACACTTTATATACTTCACATGCGATATTATTGTGGACCTGCAATCATTGTTATCATTTTCGACACTGAAAATTGTGCCCATTATTATTATTATTATTATTATATAATCAGAATGAGGATGCATCTAGATTGACACATTTATTATTTCGCACTAAAAATACGACCAAATTAGCTGAAAATCACACATATGATGTAGATTGGTGTAATAAATAGATTTCTGAGACTATTAAACAAGTTTGAAGAGAATTTCGATGAGTAATATTCGTTTGAAACCTTGAAAAGCTTCGATCAAGTTTAGTTAGCTGAGTTTTATTGACTAAACTTTCTTCAGACGTTCAACTAATATAATACTTTCATAATAATAAGGTAACTATAATATTACCCTAAAAACAAGAAAATTGGGTTATATTATTACTGGCTCAAAAAGTCCCTTGTAAATATACCGTACTTCATGGACTTGGCTGGTCGACAGACGAAAAGTTTCTCAGAAATTCAAGAACGGTATAAAACATTTTAAAAAAAAAAACACAAAGAAAAAAAAAAAAAAATTAATATGTAAGACTGAATATTTGACCAGTAGCTTTGCTAAAACGAGACGAATATGTGGTTAAAATCTTAAAAAGATTGGTGAGGTGAAGTTTTTCTATTATTACTAATAATTTTTAAGTTTGAGCGCTCCGTAACTATTATGATTCATAAATGCCGTTTGAAACAATGGGAAAATGTGGTAATCTAGATGCAGAGCATGTGTGGTTAGATACAATTGTCGCTAAACGCAAGGTCGTCGCCACTGCGATGGTGCTACTCTATAGCTACACCAATCCCATAAGTGTAGATCTCTTGTTGCTGAATCAATTAAGAGTTTTAGTTAAAATTAGGCAAAACTCAATGTACGCTTATTATTAGATCTAGAAAACTGGATCTTCCCGACCCCTTCACTCTTTTTTTTTAACATTGCTTCGTATAATAATTGCAACTCATTTACAATTTTAGTTTTTCTTGACTGAAATTCATTTTTGTAAAAATATATAGTCTAACTCATCAATTGCCTAAAAATGATTTTTTAAGATACTTGTCTATCCGAATATTGCTTCACAGCTAACTTGCGTCTTAAGGCCTGTCCACACGATCGGGCCTGATCGGCGGACTTCCCCTCTAACAGGCACACTTGACGGGCAAACCGTCAAATTGCCCGATGGGTCTTGTAGCAAAATCACCGTGGTGGTGCCCGATGGCTTGAGCTTCGACCCTGGCAGACGTACGATATCATGGTGTTCCCATAGCAGCTTGTCTTCCACGCGATATATCACTGTAACACGGGTCACACCATAGTAACTTGCGATGGTCTAATTCGGAGACCTTCAGTGAGCCACTTAACGTTTACTGTCAAAACCTGTTACACGCACGTTGATTGAACTTTATCGACAAAATCCATGTTTATGGAATGTGAAACTGAAGTGTTACAAAAACAGACAAGCGCATTACATCACTGAAGGCCGTTGCTGCTGAGATACGGGAACAAGGTGCTGCAGTTACGACAGATGACATAAAAAAGAAAATAGACATGTTATGAAACCAATTTAGGCGTGAATTTAAGAAAATGAAGGGGATTCACAAAGGTCAGGAGCTGAGACTGACAATCTTTATTCCCCAAATTATGGTGCTACGATGACCTGGCATTCCTCACTGATAGTGATACAATAAGACCGTCAGTGTCAAATATGGACAGAAGCCACAATACCGAGGATGGACACACAACGTCTGGAGATACATCTGATAGTGAGGTACGTTCACATGTTTTCCTCCCCGTCTCATTCTCTCGCTCGTTTCCACTCTCTCCAGCTGCAGGAGGAAAACACCTACTGTACACTAACACATAATCAAAACTTTATCGTCATACCAACCTGTCCCCCACTACACTCATAGCACCCCCTACCACCACATCCTAAGGTTCCCCTGGCACTAGATTACATTGTAAACAAAAATAAATAAATAATTTATATCCGGTAAGACCTATATCTCTACTCCGTTAAATGATAAATCGTCCATTTGAAACTGACACTGCTCTCACTTTGTAAATAGGTCGACCTGCAGCTCAGCTGAGGGGAGGTGGCGTTGGAGAAATCCCACCCCACCTCCGGTCTCAGGTCAGTTGCACTGGATAATTGATACCTCCACACCCGCTAGTTAAACCTATTTAAACACATTCATTCCCATCCTTCCTTCTTCCTGGCAAACAGTATGGCTGCCAATACCAGAAAGTGTGTAGAGTTTAGTTACTAGGAAAATAACTCAAACGTTTTATTGTGTAATACATATTTGTTATTTTGTGTTGGTTTATTACAAAACACAATACATGTTGTATGATACAAAATATTATTTAATGACAACGTAAATGAAATAAAAAAATTAAACCGTTAATAATCGAAACCTCTGCATATACAGTTAAAACACAGTACCTATCATCCTTAAATTTGTTTTTTGAAGCTGTACTGACAACACTGATAATAAAAAGTGATACATGAAACCTACAGTATGCCACCAAAATGTACTGGGACAATGATAAGTAATACATTCAGGGAATATGGAATGGTATCTAATTATTGGATTTGTTATAGCTTTGTATTGCCATGGCACAGCACCTCCATCATTGAAATACTCCATAAATTCATGGCGTACAGTTTGGCCGGCTGTACTGTATTGCCTCCTGTTCTTTGGAATCGTAATAAGTGGGGAGTTTCACTCCAACCACTAGGGATAATTGTAAACCTTGCAATGTCTTCAGAATCCAAAGACCCTTCAGGCGTATATTGTGTGACATGGTCACGTCTGAGAAAATTATGCAAAGCAGTGCATGCTAATACCATCATTTCAACTTTGCTTGGCGACAAGTATATAGTTGACAGGAAAACTCCAAATCGGTTGGCCAATATCCCAAAAGCATTCTCAACTGTACGTCGAGCCCTAGATAACCGATAGGAAAAAATGCGTTCCCTATTACTTTGTGCGGTGTGAGAACGGTTTCATAATGTGCCGTTGCAAGGGGAAGGCGTTGTCTGCCACAAATACATACGGTAGCCTCCTCTCACTTCCTTTGGGCTTTTCTGTCACTGAGGGAGACCTGCTGTTTCTGTGGCAATACAACTACTGATGTGTATTGTCCCACACACCGCCGTTCTGACACCCGCCCATTGCAGCCAATATCAACATAAAGAAACTCACAATTGGCATCAGTTATGGCCATGAGTACGATGCTGTGGTTACCTTTTATAATTATAGTAATATGAGCCACTGGCCCGTGGAGGCGTTATTAGGATATGCTTTCCATCAATGGCTCCAATACAGTTGGGGAAGTTCCACCGTGTTTCGAGCGCACGTGCCACACGCATCCACTCGTCTGGTGTGGTAGGTGTCTGTCAAAATGTAAAAAGAAAAATACCCTGTTATAGCATTTTTTCCCATGAGTTTTAGAGGCCATGTGGCCACATTTACGGTAATCAGTTATAAAAAAGTTGACAGTGTTGTGCCTACCCTGCCCTAATATTCTACCTTATAGTGGATTACATAGATATGGAATAATAAGGCATTTGTCCTTGACAAATGGAGCTCAAGTCCGAAATGATTGGGTAGGATACGAACGATTAACAGTGACGTCATTGATGTGTCAGTGCACAGGCCCCTTCCATCCCCCACCCCACAGAGGTAGGAGTTCGTCCATGCCCCACCCCTACCCCTCCCATTCGTCTCTCATCCCCCACCCCCATCTCTCTCTCTCTCTCTCTCTCTCTCTCTCTCTCTCTCTCTCTCTCTCTCTCTCTCTCTGTCTTATAATGTACTGCCTATAGTCATTATTCATTTTTTCCTTTATTTAGTCCCCACAATATTGTGTATCTATGAATGTTATGAATCCCTATCAATCTATGTGAATCCGTAATTTATTGGCATGTAACCATACGTAACCCAATAAGTCTTTCATTCTAGATCTTTATCGATCGGGTAATTTGTGTTATTGATGATGCTCAGCCTACACCTGGGACTTCTGATATCCAACTGGTGAACCTGTGGAATCAGACACGCTTGTGCCTGGACCCTCGGATCGAAGACCCGCAAAAAAAAAAAAAAAAAAAAAAAAAAAAAAAAACTGAGTATCGACGAGACCCAACTCCTGCAAGAGGCGTATAATGAGCTAAAGTCGTTGTTCCAAGGTGAAAATACTTTCTCTGCTTTTGGAACTGTCGTCTCTTATAATTTAAATGAAAGGAATGGTGAAAACCAGATATATGCTCAAAAACTAATGAATGAATTTATTTTTCTTGGCCGACTTGGAAGCTTTCTTCAGCTACAGTGATTGTTGAATAACTTACTCATAAATAATTATCATGTTACCATGGATGGAACAAATGTCCATAAATATCTACATACCGTATATATTGATTATATATAGGCTTCATAATAATGTCATTAAGGTATGTTGACGGTGTTACTAATTTATTTTGTATAGTACACGATTTACTTATGTTTACGGTGATTTTGTATCGTACACGATTTACTTTTCTTTGGTAAAACTACAGTATTAGTACATGTATTGACATAATATACGGTTATTGGACTAGGTAGTCATTGAAAGACAACGGAATGCACGAATGAATGAGAGAGAGGGGGGGGGGGGGGTGGGGTGGCATACAAATCGGTCTACCTGTGACGTCAAGGAAGAGCTGACCCTTCAGGTGGGAGGTAAATTAGCTAACTAGGTAAACCAGTATTTCCTTGTCTTTGGGTATATAATTACACTATGTACTGATCAGTTTGCAATAAATAGTAAATTCACCTGCAAGTAGGTCATCCTTTAGTCCTCATATATGGCCGACCATGTTCTGGGATTATGCGTGACAAGCTTTCTTTGGATATACGTGTAGTATTAATACTGCAGTGCTGAATACGTACATCCTGTTGCCAAAAAATCTTAGCGTTGACTCCAAACGACCTCCTGTTGTTATACTCTGTCTCATGTGTGTGTCTTTTTTCATAATGTATGACTCCAGCTTTCCTAGTAAAGTATAAAACGTGCTTACACTCATTCTCGGATAGTCTCTGAAATCTTTTGCATGGCCATCTTGTAGTTCCTGTAGTATGGTTGTGTGACTGCCATATACATGTCTTTTAGTGAGCCATTCTTTGCACCTTATTCTCTTCTTTTTTTTCTTTTTCATTAGACACAAAGCAATTATCATGCTACACAATATCTAACTCTTTGCGGTAGCCACCATGGTTATTGTACCGCACTGAACACACTACTGGCATCGTCGGGCACGCCCACCTCTCCTCGCCTCACCTGTGTGGACAACATTCACGTGAAAGCCGCCAGAATTTGCCCGTCAACCCCAGAGCACGCCGATCAGGCCCGCTCGTGTGGACTGGCCTTTAAGTTGCTGGGCAAAGCCTTGAGCTATTTTTATCTCGTATCACAGACCTAACTATTTATTTGGCACTGTTTAATTAGGCCATTTGGTGTTTTTTTATACAACACTTTAGTTTTTCTCCTCTAAAATTTTCCCAGCCTATAGTGTGCATCATTACGTAGAACTGTAGATATTCAGTTAATTCCAATAGCCTTGCATTTTCTAATATAAGATTCAGTACCACACAATTATACGTAAGTTTTGTTCCAGTTAGGACCAAGGTTGCCAAGTTGGCAACTTTGGTGCCAAAATCCTGAAAGTTGGAAACTTTCTGAGGTGGTTGGCAACAGAATTTTGTGGTTGGCAAACTACCACCGAAATTGGCAACTTGTTGGCAGCTTTCGGTTACCAAAATATATTGTTGCTTTTCTGAACGATTGTTGTAAAATTTCTACTGCAAAGTCCACAATTATGCTTTGCCGCATACCATCACAGCCAGAATAGTTTGAAATGAACCTCTTTGCCAATACAAAGGTCAAACCTCCACTCTGGCCTGAGTAATCAAGAATTAAGAACGACGTTTTTGCCGCCACGGCCACGTTTGTTGTGTTGTGTTGGAGAGTTGCTGTGATATTTTGCTTGATTTCATGAATTGTAAGTGATATTACTACGATTTATTGCTGTGTGTATAGTATCTCCTTTCGAGATAATAGGATCACAAAAACTGACGTAGACCTATAATGGCGCATGCCTTTTTGTCGGTTTACGCAGCTTATGACGTTTGAAATATAGGCCTATCTTATATTCAACTTTTATTTTGGTTCTTGTGTTTATTCTTGTTTTTGTTGATGCTGTTATAGTGCTTGTAGTGTCTTCGAAAATTATTCATATGGTATCCTAACATTGCAGAATAAACATAGACCTATTCATAAAATATTGGCGCAAAGAATTATCTGTCCCCTCTTGTTAACTGAAATTTAGCAATGCTTTAATTAAGAGTAATCGAGATCTTTATGATTATTGTCAGCGCTAGAATATTCTCTAACAACAAAGAGAGAGAGAGAGAGAGAGAGAGAGAGAGAGAGACAATAAGAATGCCCCAAAAACCAAATGATTCATGGACTAATCGCAGTCGCAGACTGGTTTGGATCATCTCATACATAACTTTCAGCTGTCATACATTTTTCTAATTTGTTAAGTATCTTATGACGCCTTCCTACCTTAGCCTTCATTCTCATAGAAACGCTACAGCAGCCTTATATTTACTCGTCACAGCAATATAATTTATCCCTTTAGTAAATATATTTTCAGTATAGTTCATTGAAAGCAGTTTGATAGTTGGTGTAAGGCTGAGACAGTCCTAAGATTTGGCCATCCACGCATGTATGTATGTGTTCTTGCTTATAAGTGTACATTCCACTTTATGTATATACATTATATATCGTGGAGTTGAAAGTTTCAACTGGAAACTACTATATTAATAACAAGGTACCCTATTTCCAACAGATACGGGTAGAAAACCATTTGCAATAAGAAACTGACGTGAAGGCCCACGCCCTGTCATTGTCTCAAAATATAAGAATTTTCTGTGTAGGTCTGTGCCTTGACATTGCCTCAAAATATAATTTTAATTTTCGTGTAGGCCTATCCCCTGTCATTGCCTCAAAATATAAAAATTTTACGTAAAGGCCTATGCCTTATCATTGCCTCAAAATATAAGAATTTGACGTGTATAGGCCTATGCCCTATCATTAGCTCAAAATATATGAATTTCACATGTAGGCCTATGCCCTGTCATTGTCTCAAAATATAAGAATTTGACGTGTAGGCCTATGCCCCGTCATTGCCTCAATATATAAGAATCTGACGTGTCGGCCTAAGCCCTGTAATTGCCTCAAAATATAAGATTTTGACGTGTAGGCCTATCCCCTGTCATTGACACAAAAGGTATTTCAACAAAATCTATAGACTCCCACTACTGACTATTCATCTCATCCTCACTGGTAGCTAATAGATAGATAGATATAACTTAATGTGATGACACATCTGAATTTTGGTTGGAATAATGGAAAATCAGCTGTTACTTATCGGGGGCTTGGGGAGTGAGGGGGGGGCATGTTGAGTCTTGGGGGACTGTTGCCCCTGGGAGAATTATTATCAAACCATGTTCCGACTTTTAGGTCATAAGATTCATGAGATAAAAACACTGTGACCAGTAAAGGTTGTAACTCAAAAATCTTTATGCACAAGGAGACTGTACAGCAACTGAATGCGCTAATCAAAATTCTAAATCAGAACTAATGTTTATTACAGAATTAGCTAGTAGGCTTGGGTAATGAATGCCTTGTTAAGTGAATAGACAAATTAGTCGTAACCTATGGCTAAGATAGAGTCCTAACCTAAACCTTGATACAGTGAAAGTTCAATAGGCTATTAAGAATTTAACAGATGACACAAGAAAAGCTAAGCCTAACTCTTGATGCCATGCTTCCTAATTTTAAAATATTGTTGTTCACTGCAATTTACTTTTATAGTGTATTAGGCTAAGTTACAGGGTATAAAAAAACAGCACAGTGGGTTTCTGGAATTCTATAATAAAAAAAAAAAATTTAATTTGTTTAGTGGGCCATGGGCTTCAATGGCATTTGCCATATACAGAAGATATTTAATAAAAAAAAACTAAGAAAGTGGTAAGTGATCCAGTTTTGATGAAATGCTAATTGGCTTGCTGGGGCTAGTGTGTTAAAAAAGATGACAGTTATGAATTTCAAATTGCATGGATATGTAGTTTACATTTAGAAATACATACATATGCTTGCTTATTGAGAAATATATATTAAAGTTTCAAGTCACATTGAAGAACTTGGGAGTGACTGCAGGTTGGGGGGATTATATCCTATCCTAACCTCCCCTTAACCTAACCTAGGGCATCATACCCTGACTTCCAGTTATTTTCTAATTGTTAACGAATTGTTAGTACTGTAGAATTTCAAACTAGTCCATATATGTTTCATTTCACAATTTAAAATATTTGGTTTTTCAATTGATTTTTCTCTGTAATATAGTTTCTAGTTTATTCATTCTTATTGCCCTTTCTCTGCTGCCTTCCTTTCCCAGTTGGAAGCTTTGGCATGTAGAATTTTGCCTTTCCAGATTCTATAAACAATATACAATATAGGCTTATTGGATATCAAAGTACAGTGCCATTGTGCTTTTAATAAAGACACATTTATGCAAAATTAAGCACAAGGAATGAGGGCTAGATTTGACAATGGAACCTTTTAAAAAAGTAATAACTGTCTTGTTTGAAAATTTTATATTAAAAATCAATACAGGAGTCTAATTCAACTGTGTTACCAGAATTATACCTTAAATATATATTTGAAACAAGGAGAATTTTTGTATTCTGTTGTTAACAATGATAAAACCACGTTATTTATATAGTAGTTTGCATCCATTAGCAATCTGTTAAGTAGAGTGCAAACCACTACCTTTAGTGTTCAGATATTGAAATAGAGCTTTGGAAGTGATACATTTTCCCTTAACCTATGCTAGGGCATCCCTGACTTCCAGCTATGGCCATTATGGTATGGATCCTTCTGATTATTAGTTGGTACTGCAGAATTTCAAACTAGCTCACATGTAGTAGGTCTCATTTCACTGTTTACAGTATTGGGTTTTTCCAATTGGTTTTCTTTGTAATATAGTCTCCTGTTTATTCTTTACTTCTTATTGTCCTTTCTTTGCTACCTTCCTTTCTCAGTTGGAGGCTTTGGCATGTAGAATTTTACCTTTCCAAATTCTATAATCAATATCAATATAGGCTATTGGATATCAAAGTACAGTATTGTTTAAGACACATTTATGAAAAATTAAACACAAAGAATAAGGCCTAGATGTGAAAATAAGATAAATTAAAAATATATATATATTTTTTTTTAAATCTTATATTCAAAATCAATACAGGAGTCTAACTCAACCATGCTGTCAGATTTATACTTTAAATATTTTTGAAATAAGAAGAGTTTTGCTCCTTTAATGTTAACAATGATCAAACCAGGTTATTTATGAAGTAGTTTGCACCATGACCAATTTGATAAGTGAGGTACAAACAAACTAACTTTAGTCTTCACAGATCAGAAAAGTACTTAGGGAGTGATGCATTACATGTCCTTCAAGAATTATTTTCAAAAGTAAAACACTTTTAGGGTGTAAGAATCAGGAAATAAAAAAAATATGATCAGTAAAAGTGGTTTATTATAATTCAGTGAGTTCAGATTAAAAAATGTATATAAAAAAACACACACCCAAGACACACACAGGGAACTGAAGTTATATGCAAACAATTTAACTAAACAAAAAATTTAACTTATACTTTTCTTACAAAATTAGGCAGTAGTGAATGGGCAAGTCATCATTAGTACTTGAATAAAAATGACCTAATATGCTAATATACCCTACCCTAACCTAACTTCCTTAGGCATCGTGCCCCAACTTCCAGTTATGCCCAAGTTATGGAATGGTCCTCCCAATTATTAGCTTAATCATTGGGACCACAGAATTTCAAACTAGGTTTAGATTTTTCTTTAATAAGCTGACTTAGATCTCATTTCACTCTTTACAGTATTTAGTTTTCCAATTGTTTTCTTTTAATTATAGTTTCTAGTTTATTCTTTACTTATTTTTCTTTCTCTGCTGGCTTCCTTTCCCAGTTGGATGCTTTGGCATGTAGAATGTTGCCTTTCCAGACTCTATAATATATACAATATAGGCCTATTGGATATCAAAGTACAGTGCCATTGTTTTAATAAGACATAAACAAATTAAACAAGTAATAAGGCCTAGATGTCTTATATTCAAAATAAATACAGGTGTCTAATTCTACTGTGTTATCAGATTCATTCCTTTAATATTTTTTAAACAATGAGAATTTTCTTATAATAATGTTTCCAGTGATAAAACCAGGTTATTTACAAAGTAGTTTGCATCCATGAGCTGTCTGATAAGTGAGGTGCAAACTACTAACTTTAGTCTTCACAGATTGAAAAGGTACTTTGGAAGTGATGTATTACCCTGTCCTTCAAGAATTATTTTTAAAAGTCAAGACATTCGAGTTGTAAGTCAGGAAATAAAAAATATAAAAAAAAAACTTTACTATTAAAATTTGTTTATATTAAATTTCAGAGAGTTCACAGATTAAAAATGCAAAAATAAAGTAATTAATAGAAGTAACTGAAGTTATATGCAAACAATTTACTAAATTAAAAATTAACTTATACTTTTCTTACAAGTTTATGTAGTAGGCTCAGCTAATTATTGCCATGTTAAGTGAATTGTTAAGCTAGTCATAAGTATGTATTTGGATAAAAATTACTAAAAACACTGATATATCCTAACCTAACTTTTGTTTATCCTAACCGAACCTAGGGCATCGTGCCCTGACTTTCAGTTATGCCCAAATTATGGAACGGTCCTTCTAATTATTAGCTTAATCATTGGGACTACAGAATTTAAAACTACGTTTAAAGTCTTCTAAATACGCTGACTTAGGTCTCATTTCATTCTTACAGTATTTAGTTTTTTTCTGACTGGTTTTTTATTTTTTTATTATAGTTTCTAGTTCATCTATACCTCTTATTTTCCTTTCTCTACTGGCTTCTTTTCCCAGTTGGAGGCTTTGGCATTTTGAATTTTGCCTTTCCAGATTCTACAAAAAAGTATAGGCCTATTGAATATCAAAGTACAGTGTCACTGTTTTAAAAAGACCTTTCTAAAAAAAATTATAATGTAGTTTACATCCATTAGCAATCTGATAAGCAAGCAGAAAACTTTTAACTTTCGTCTTCACAGATTGAAAACATACTTAGGAAGTGATGTATTATCCTGTCCTTCAAGAATTATTTTCCAAAGTTAAAAACTATTTGGCTGTAGGAGTCATGAAATGAAAAAAAAAAAAAATTTACTAGTAAAAGTTGTTTATTATATTTCAGGGAGTTCATGGATTAAAAAATGGTAAAAAAATATTACAAGGAACTAAAGTTATATGCAAACAATTTAGTAAACAAAATTTTAACTTTTACTTTGTACTTTTCGTACAAAATTAAGTAGTAGGCTCTGCTAATGATTACCATGTTAAGTGAATAGGCAAGTTAGTCATAACTTATGTGGCTAAAATGGAGTCCTAGCCTAAACTGAGACAGTGGAAGTTCAGTAAGCAATTTAGAATTAACAAATGACAAAATGATGTTTGTCTTCCTAATTTGGGAAAATTATTTTGTGGACTTTAATTCAACATCTACATTTTACTGATTTTGGTACAATAGACTTGGAGTTACAAGGTATAGAAAACATGGAATTACTGTTCTGTAACCAGGCACTAATTGTGTTTACCGAGCCTTGGGTTTTACTGGCTTTTGCTATATGCAGATAGAGATTCAATTAAAAATTTAAGTGTAAATGAACAAGTTTTGAAGAAATACAAATTGGGTTGCTAGATTTGTTGTGTTAAGGAAGATTACTGCAATGAATTGCCAAGTGCATAAACATGTACGGTCTATAAAAAGGAAAAATGCATGTGCATGCTCTGGAACCTCACAGCATAGCGTAGGTTACACTAGATTTACTAGGTACTGTTAAAGATGAAGTGTAGTTAGGGTTAGTTTAGGTTTTTTGGCAAAAAACACTTAACCTAACATAAGTGGTTGTATAAATTTTGCCAAATCTCTTAACTAAACTTCATCGTTAACACTACCAAGTGAAACTAAAGTAGCCTAAGCTATGCTGAGTTTCCAGAGCCTAGACCATCTTAGTTGTCGAGACCCTAATCTAATCTAATGTAGGGCATCTGTCCTGACTTGGAAGGAATGGGGGTTTCTCCTCCCAAACTTAATAAAGGTTTTCGTTTTTTGCCTTTGCCATGTTAACCCCGCCCTGCAGAAAACTCAGAACAAGTTTGGAATTATACCTCGAAACTGAGCAAATAACCATAAATTCTTTGCTAGGTGTTACAGAACTAAAAAAAAAAAAAAATCTTTTCAGTTCCCTGTAACTTAGCCTAGGTGACAGCAAATCGTAAAATTTAGATGCTGAAGGGCAACAAAATTTTTAAAAAATAATGAAGAAAGCATCAAAGCTTGACCGAGATTCTCGTTTGTAATTCGTTAATTCTTTATTGGTTATTGAACTTCCATTATCTGTGGGCGCAGGCTACGACCCTTATCTTAGCTACCTTCTATTACGACGAATTTGCCTCTACTCTCTTGATACGACAATCCTTAACTACGTCTGCTGCCTTGTTTTGTACAAAAAAAAATAAACATCGCCAAGTCCAAGTCCATTATTTAGGAAATTAATTTGCATATAACATACGCTATAGAGTATTCTGGTTGTCGAAAAGGATCAGTCACAATTCGTTTACATCTGACGTCACGAATACTATCCAGGAATTTTTCATCTTCACCTGTGTATAAATTTTGTACTTAACTTATAGTACTGATTTTTTTTTTAAGAGTCAACTTCAAGCAGTTATTTTTTTTTATTATATGACGACATGTTACGAGTATTTAGCTTCGAAATTGCTTCAAGATAAACTATCTTGCTGAAACAACTGATTAGGCATGAATCGATCAAAGAAAAATAACACATGGCGCTCACGGTAAATAATGATAAACATTTGTAGCGTAGGTTCTTTACGTTTTACTGTGCAATAGCTGGTGTGAATTGCAGTACTATATATGTCATCGGAAAGCCAATTTATCATATTAGTGAGGGTGTGAAATAGATTAATGTATCTCTCGTATTTGAATTTTGATGTATGTTTATAATTTTTCTTGTCGGCCGATTTCACCGCGTCATTTTGACCTTCATTTATTATGTATGTATTTTATATATTTACTTATTTATTTTCCTGTTTATTTATTACCAATTTAGTTCCCTTTTTTCAGCTGCTTATTGATTGTTTTTGTTTTTTTTGCAATAAAGTGCTTGCTGCTGTTCAGATTTGAAAAAATTTGCTAGTTTAAATGTACGTCGACAAATCAAAGAATCATGTTTACACACACTAAAGAAACCACATCGATACTCATTGCAGTTCATATAGAAAAAATAATTATATGTAGACATTTAAAATTATTCCTTTTCGGGATTCGTGTACATAAGTATTTATCAGCCTTTTTATTTAGCAAGTTGAAACAGAATCACGGAGTAGTGGAAATCGTACACTAAATGAAGATGTTACGTGTCATTTATGCCTTTAAATTCATAACAGCATTAATATTTCCACCTTGGTGATGCCAAATATTAATAATAATAATAACTAATAATAATAATAATAATAAGAATATAATTAATTAATCATTTCTTATTATTAGTATGGGTATTGTTGTTGATGTAGTTACTCTCAAAATAAATCTTCATCTTTCTTGCAAGTTATAAGAAGGATACTAATAATAATAATAATAATATAATAATAATAATAATAATAATAATAATAATAATATAATAACTAATTATTATATATCATCATTATTATTGCTGGAAGAAGACCTTTTTTAATACAGGTTTTATTGAAGATAATGGCTATTTCAGCCGCGTTTATTTTGTATAGGAGTTTCTCTATTCTTCTTACTGACGGACTTTTCCTCTGTACTCTAGTTGGCTATTAAAAACGCCAAGTGGGGGATTCGTGTCAAAAACGTTGTGTGTCAAATTGAATATAGCTATTATACAAAATGCAGTACAAATTGGATCTTAAGCCTAATCGACAAAAGTCATTTGTACTGCATTTTGTATAATATTTTCAATTTGACAAACACCACGTTTTTGACAGGAAACCCCCCCCCCCCCCCCCCCCACCCCATATGGCGTTTAATAGCCAACATGAGTACAGAAGAATAGTCAGTAATAAGAAGTTGAAAAACTTCTATGCATAATAAACGCGGCTGAAATAGCCATTATTTTCAATAAAACCTGTATTATTATTATTATTATTATTATTATTATTATTATTATTATTCTTATTATTTTCCCCTTGTATTGATGATAATTAGGAATGAATGTCCACCATCCACTCACCAAATTCCACCACCAGGTTCAACAGGATATCTCCTCGATTCCCCACCCTATTTCCGGTGGGGGTGAGTGGGGGTAGGTGGTAGGCCCGATAATTATCTCTCCAGAATTCAATCCTTGTCACTGGCAGACCAGGGCGTCTGCTGAATTAAAAAAACTCCACGGGGATCACGATCCCATTTTCATCTTACCGCGTTCCAAGGAAGACCGTCCTCCTCCTGTCTCGTTAATATCTTTCTTTTATTTATATTTTTATTTTTTTTCATCTCCGTTGGTTTACCGAGTCATCAGCGAATGTTAATTGTCTCTTTTATATCGAGTGATGATTTTGCATTAGATTTATAGGCCATGTAGAATTAAGTATTTGATAGTTACTTCAATGGGAAATGATGTATGTATAGATTAATCAGCAATATTGCACTCGCCCATACGTGTGCTTTTATTATATATATATATATATATATCAGGAGACAGAGGAAGGCGACGGCCAGTAGGACACATCAGCATGAAGGTGGGACTATTAGAAACGTTGCAATTCATTACAATTCTTTATTTCCTACGTTTCGTAATATCATTATTACATCTTCAGGGAATCGGTTAAACAATAAAATAATTTAAAATTTAAAATTACTTAAAACACTTAAAAAATTACTCTAAAATTCAACATTTGTAAATTACAACACAATTAAAAAACATACAGAAACGAAAACAAAAAAAAATAAAAATAAAAAGACCAAAGACCGCTAACCAACCTTGTGCCGAGAAGGCAAGAGACAGAATGACAGAACCAAATAAAAAATTTAGCTCAGGTACAGTTGTGTGGAGGAGGTCCTGGGTATTTACTGGGGAACCAGTTGTTTAATAAATAATGACTCCAGGATAGGCAGTTCATATGCATTGTTCGCTTGGCCTATGACTTGGAAATGACTTCTTTCTATATATATTTTACAATTTTTCGAATGGTTTCTTATATTAGAGTGTTCGGGATGGAGAGCCTACAGCCAGTACGGAAACTTAATCCCCGATGAGAGTCGATTCTGACCCGCAGTAACCTCCTCGTGGATCCGACATATGTCCCAGAGTTACACTTAGGGCAAGTATACTTATAGACCACGTTGGAGGTCACGAGAGGGTCCAATCGATCTTTATATCTGAAAAAGGAACCGATGTTAGCGGGTTTATGGAATTAATTTTAGATTAATGGCACCATAATGTTTATGAATAATTTGTGCAAACTTTTTCCGAAAGGAGTCATCATGTAAGAACGGGAATTTGGCATAAAAAGCTAATTTTGGTACTGTACATGGTTTGGCGACATTAGCGAATTGTTTGTTAAGAAACAAACGGAGCTTTTATAAAACAAAGTCTGTGGGAATCATTATCCCTAAAATATCCAGAAAGGAAACTAATTCTTGTGGAAGGATTGCCAGTTCGATGTAATAAAAAATGCCCTGTGGAGAGTAGTAAAAATAGAGTTTAGTTTAAAATCATAAAAACAAGAACTATAGTAATTGGATCCTAGACCAGTAAAAGTTTCTTTCTAAAAACAGATGTACTAAAAGAGCCATTATCCTAGTGACAAGAACGTCTAAGAAAGGTATTGATCGTTCACCTCTTTTCCACGGTAAAATTAATGTTACTATGTTTAGTATTAACATATGCTAAAAAGGAGTCAATATCACAGTCATTTTTAAATAAGGCGAAGGTGTCATCAATATACCTACCATAAAAGAGTGGGTGGAACCTGAGTGGGCAGTCATCTAACATGCGTTCTTCCAGCGAGCACATGAAGATGTTGGCAAAAGTGGGACCCAAGGAGAGCCCATGGCTACACCGTCTGTTTGCTTATAAAGTTTGCCGTCAAAAACAAAGGCAGTGTCCCGACATGCTAGTTCTAAAAGGGTTTTAAAAAACGAACGATTGAAATTATTAAAACAGAATCTGGCTCAGGAAAAAGTTTGTTTAAGATAATATCGATAGTTTCTTCCACAGGGACATTAGTAAATAGAGATTCAACATCTAAACTGGCCATTTTCAAATCAGCGTCCTGTAATAAAAACTTTATCCTTAAAAGAGTAAGAGTTACTGAAAGTAAAATCATTTTGGTCAGCGGTTCTAAAAAACAGGTACCAAATATTTAGCTAGCTTATAATTAGGTGTATATATTTTTTTGTTTTATTATGGTCTCCCAAAAATACACAAGCCTAATACACCAATGAGACCAATTTTGGCATCATATAATACACCTAATTATAAGCTAGCTAAATATGGTACCTTTTTTAGAACCGCTGACCAAAAATGATTTTTACTTTCAGTAACTCTTACTCTTTTAAGGATAAAGTTTTATTACAGGACGCTGATTTGTGAAAATGGCCAGTTTAGATGTTGAATCTCTATTTACTAATGTCCCTGTGGAAGAAACTATCGATATTATCTTAAACAAACTTTTTCCTGAGCCAGATTCTGTTTTTAATAATTTCAATCGTTCGTTTTTTTAAAACCCTGAGAAACTAGCAGTGCGGGACACTGCCTTTGTTTTTGACGGCAAACTTTATAAGCAAACAGACGGTGTAGCCATGGGCTCTCCCTGGGTCCCACTTTTGCCAACATCTTCATGTGCTCGCTGGAAGAACGCATGTTAGATGACTGCCCACTCAGGTTCCACCCACTCTTTTATGGTAGGTATATTGATGACACCTTCGCCTTATTTAAAAATGACTGTGATATTGACTCCTTTTTTAGCATATGTTAATACTAAACATAGTAACATTAATTTTTACCGTGGAAAAAAGAGGTGAACGATCAATTACCTTTCTTAGACGTTCTTGTCACTAGGGATAATGGCTCTTTTTGTTTAGTACATCTGTTTTTAGAAAGAAAACTTTTACTGGTCTAGGATCCAATTACTATAGTTCTTGTTTTTATGATTTTAAACTAAACTCTATTTTTACTCTCCTCCACAGGGCATTTTTTATTACATCGAACTGGCAATCCTTCCACCAAGAAATTAGTTTCCTTTCTGGATATTTTAGGGATAATTGCTTCCCACAGACTTTGTTTTATAAAAAGCTCCGTTTGTTTCTTAACAAACAATTCGCTAATGTCGCCAAACCATGTACAGTACCAAAATTAGCTTTTTATGCCAAATTCCCGTTCTTACATGATGACTCCTTTCGGAAAAAGTTTGCACAAATTATTCATAAACATTATGGTGCCATTAATCTAAAATTAATTCCAATAAACCCGCTAACAATCGGTTCCTTTTTCAGATATAAAGATCGATTGGACCCTCTCTTGACCTCCAACGTGGTCTATAAGTATACTTGCCCTAAGTGTAACTCTGGGACATATGTCGGATCCACGAGGAGGTTACTGCGGGTCAGAATCGACTCTCATCGGGGATTAAGTTTCCGTACTGGCTGTAGGCTCTCAATCCCGAACACTCTAATATAAGAAACATTCGAAAAATTGTAAAAAATATTATATAGAAAGAAGTCATTTCCAAGTCATAGGCCAAGCGAACAATGCATATGAACTGCCTATCCTGGAGTCATTATTTATTAAACAACTGGTTCTTCCCCAGTTAAATACCCAGACCTCCTCCACACAACTGTACCTGAGCTAAATTTTATTTGTTCTGTCATTCTGTCTCTTGCCTTCTCGGCACAAGGTTGGTTAGCGGTCTTTGGTCTTTTTATTTTTATTTTTTTTTTGTTTTCGTTTCTGTATGTTTTTTAATTGTGTTGTAATTTACAAATGTGAATTTTTAGAGTAATTTTTAAAGTAATTTTTAAGTAATTTTAATTAATTTTATTTATTGTTTAACAGATTCCCTGAAGATGTAATAATGATATTACGAAACGTAGGAAATAAAGAATTGTAATGAATTGCAACGTTTCTAATAGTCCACCTTCATGCTGATATATATATATATATATATATATATATATATATATATATATATATATATATATATATAGTATATATACACATATATACTGTATATGCATGTGTGAATAAGTTGCGTGTGCATTCTGTTGTATAATTTATCAACGATTATCTGGAGTATATACATGTTTGGTTTCTCATTGAAAGTATGCACTAAAGCTATTTTTAAACCGGTAGATTTTTTTGCACCATTCGAAATTATTTTCCTGAATTTATTATTATTATATTATTATTATTTATTATTATTATTATTATTATTATTATTATATTATTATTATTATTATTATTATTATTATTATTATTAAACCAAACAAAAACTTCTTTCAGTTTTCTTCTGAAGATTAAAAAAGAAACCCACATTCAATTTGTAACTTGTTTACTTCTAAGTATTTACATTAAGTTTTACTCCACTATCGAGTACTTTCAGGCCCTTCTGTGGCCCATTCTCAAGAGATTTTGTTTGGGATGTTAGCCTGGGTCAAGACCCAGGCTAACATCCCAAACATCTCTTGAGAATGGGCCACAGAAGGGCCTGAAAGTACTCGAGTGTGGAGTAAAACTTAATGTAAATACTTAGAAGTAAACAAGTTACAAATTGAATTTGTGGGTCTTTTTCAATTATTATTATTATTATTATTATTTTCGATCACAGTCCTCCAATTCGACTGGGTGGTATTTATAGTGTGGGGTTCCTGGTTGCATCGTGCCGCCTTAGGCGTCCATCACTTTTCTTACTATGTGAACCATTATTATTATTATTATTATTATTATTATTTTATTATTATTATTATTATTTTTGCTCTATCAGTCCTCCAATTCGACTGGGTGGTATTTATAGTGTGGGGTTTCCGGGTTGCAACCTGCCTCCTTAGGAGTCCATCCACTTTTCTTACTATGTGTGCCGTTTCTAGGATCACACTCTTCTGCATTAGTCCTGGAGCTACTTCAGCCTCTAGTTTTTTCTAGATTCCTTTTCAGGGATCTTGGGATCGTGCCTAGTGCTCCTATGATTATGGTACGATTTCCACTGGCATATCCCATACTCCTTCTTATTTCTATTTTCAGATCTTGATACTTATCCATTTTTTCCCTCTCTTTCTCTTCAACTCTGGTGTCCCATGGTATTGCGACATCAATGAGTGATACATTCTTCTTGACTTTGTCAATCAACGTCACGTCTGGTCTGTTTGCACGTATCACCCTATCCGTCCTGATACCATAGTCCCAGAGGATCTTTGCCTGATCGTTTTCTATCACTCCTTCAGGTTGGTGCTCGTACCACTTATTACTGCAAGGTAGCTGATGTTTCTTGCACAGGCTCCAGTGGAGGGCTTTTGCCACTGAATCATGCCTCTTTTTCTTTTTTGTACTGGTTCTGTGCAAGTGCCGGGCATTTCACTTGCTATGGTTTATAGTTTCATTTTCGTATTGCACTTCCTACATATGGGAGAGATGTTATTTCCGTCTATCGTTCTTTGAACATATCTGGTTCTTAGGGCCTGATCTTGTGCCGCTGTTATCATTCCTTCAGTTTCCTTCTTTAGCTCTCCCCTCTGTAGCCATTGCCAATTGTCATCGCTGGCTAGTTCTTTAGTCGTGTCTCATGTATTGTCCGTGCATTGTTTGTTATTATTATTATTATTATTATTATTATTATTATTATTATTATTATTATTAGCTCCATTTTGAATTTATTTTCCCAGTACTTTTAGTTGACTTTTAGTTTATAGGTCATATTCACCAAGATTCCAAGATGGCCCATGACAGCCTCCTAGCAAAGAAAGAAACAATATGACACTTATTCTCTGGTATCGAATTGTCAAACAGTTAATTGATTGGCCTATTCATCTCGTCATAGTTATAAATATGTATCATAGTTAATGAACATGGAATTGTCAGCACAGCATTACATTGTGAGCAGACTTCATTAATATGCATTTTGAAAGCATTTGTATAAAATTAACACAGAGAGGCAAAATAGTGGAAATTACAATGTACTTGTTGAT
>NC_061093.1:19296941-19324607 GCF_015104395.2 Macrobrachium nipponense | reverse complement strand
TGTAGGTCCCGTTGCTAGGTAACCAGTTGGTTCCTAACCACGTAAAAGCATCTTAACCTTCGGAGTGCCTCAGTGGTGTGGTCGGTATGGTGTTGGCGTCCCACCTCGGTGGCCGCTAGTTCGATTCTCGGTCATTCCATTGAGGAGTGAGAGATGTGTATTTCTGGTGATAGAAGTTCACTCTCGACATGGTTCGGAAGTCACGTAAAGCCGTTGGTCCCGTTGCTGAATAACCACTGGTTCCATGCAACGTATAAACACCATACAAACAAACAAAAGCAAAACAATCTAATCCTTCGGGGTAGCCCTAGGAGAGCTGTTCATCAGCTCAGTGGTCAAGTTGAACTAAGATTACTTAACTTTGACAATAAATATTTTGGAGTTGTCTGTCATTTCTGGGGATTTGTTTATTTGCCTGAGATGGTTACGAGGACAAGAGATGTATTGGCCATTAGCTGGTATAGTTCACATAATCATAGCAACAAATAGAAGAGGGAGTGTGTAGCCAAAAGGAATACACTTGTATTAAACGTTCCCTCGAGTATTATTCTCGCATGACCTACACTTTGCTACTCTCGTTTTTTCCTTCATCATCCGAACCATCAAATGACCCCAAATCGGGTCATGTGTAAGTGAATACCACAGGAAAATGACAATCGGAAGGTCTGCTTGGTACTGACCTTTTGCCTGTCATTTTCTTGTGGTATTAGCTTATGTACGTAAGTCATGGCATCTATACCGTGATTTTTAATTTTAAGCATTACATATATATATATATATATATATATATATATATATATATATATATATATATATTAATGAGAATAAGTAAAAATGATATATATCTTATACTTGGCCACCACCGTCGGTGAGTGATGCCATCATTTATATTCCATCAAGAAATGAATGAGGAGGTAAGAGTTGGCCCCGAGGCACTACCGAGAAATAGACATAAAAGACAGTGATCAGGTTATGTTTCAGCTTGATCATATGGGATGAGATTTCATATCATATGTCGAGGAATTCTCTGAAGCCGATAACACAGCTGGAACCATTCCCTTTGTTTGATATGTGTTTGAGTTGTTTGCGTAGGATTGTGTGTGAGACTGTGTATGTGTGGGTGTTTGTGTAGCTGACAACATCGCTAAAACCAGTTTCATATATGTTAGTGTGCGCGTTTGTGTTTTTTATGAAAGTATATTTGTGTATGAAACTGTATTTTTCTTTTTGAAACTGTATGTGTGTGTGTGTGTGTGTAGCCGATAACATCGCTGAAACCAGTTTCATGTGTGTTCGAGTGTGTTTTCTGTGTGTATATGAAACCGTGTTTGTTTATGTATGAATCTGTGTATGTGTGTGTTTTGTGTATGAAACTGTATGTGTGTGTTCGTGTAAAAAGCTGTATGTATGGTTAAGTTTGAAACTGTATATGTGTGTTTGTGTAACTAATGACATCGGTAAAACCAGTTTATGTGTGTGTGAATGTGTTTTCTTCGCGTGTATGTGTTTTTGTATAAGATTGTCTGTGTGTTTGTGTGCGTATGTGGTGTGTGGAGTTTGTTGAATGTATTTTGGCCATCTTTGGGGGCCGGGCGATATGAGCACATGCCGTGGTAAGGACGGGATCATTTTCTTCATGTTGAATTATGTATGTAGATAATGGGCAAGACACGCTATGTCCGGCCAAATCAAATTTGGATGGAAATCAAGGCATCTTTTTTTCTTTTTTGTTTTGTTTTGTTTTTGTTTTTTAAGCAAGAACTTGGAAAAAGAACAAACACATGCGTCTGTACATAGACTGCAAATAATGCTGCTGACTTTAATAGAAAGCGCTTTAGGGGAAAATATGCCCAAATATATATATATACGTATATATATTCTCTAGGAGCAGTTCCTCGTTGGACCAGTAGGTTACATGCTTTCCTACCGATTTGGTAGTCCAAGTTTGCTTCCCCGCTCTCCCAACGCAGAATCAGAGGAATTTGTTTCTGGTGATTTAGAAATTCATATCTCGATATAATGTGGTTGGGATTCCACAATAAGCTGGAAGTCCCGTTACTAAGTAACCATCTGGTTCCTAGCCATGTAATAATAATCTAATCCCTTTGGGCCAGCCCTAGGAGAGCTGTTAATCAGCTCAGTGGTCTGAATACAAATAGAGTGGTATTCAGATACAATGAAGGGAAAGACTGAGTTGCGAATAACGTTGTAGAAGCAATCACGATCACCCCCAGCAGAAGAGCTCGATCAGACGCCAGACTTCGGGGCTCCCGCGACATCTATCGGCAACTGATTGTAGTACCATTGAGTAGCGAATCAAAAATTGACGTCATACAATTATGTTTGCCCATGTTTAATGTAAGCCCGGGACACTTGCATCCCCCGTGTATGTGAGCACTGTAGTCTTACAATCCTTCTATTGCTGTACACATTTGGGTGTATATATATATACATACATATATAAAGGTATAAGCTACGAAGGAAAGTGAAACACTGGAGTAGCTGCAAGGTCTTTCGACTCAACGTCCTTTACATAGCAGACTGCTAAGTAAAGGACGCCGAGTCGAAATACCTTGCAGCTACTCCAGTGTTTCACTTTCCTTCGTGGCTTATACCATTATTTATGAATTTATCACGTTCCAAAATTTCGTGATTCAGTTTATATATATATATATATATATATATATAATATATATATCTATATATATATATATATATATATATATATATATATGTGTGTGTGTGTGTGTGTGTGTGTGTATGTATGTATGTATGTATATGTATACGCCAAAAATGACGACAACAAACGTCCATTTACATATGCGTACATAACCGCCCATCTGATAAAGGCGGGAGTGCATGTTGACGCAGATTGCGTACACAACTCTTGAGTAATTTACATAAAAAAAAGCACAATGCATCCATACACGTACACCTGATAATCGCAGGCAGCTAGACGCACATGCTCCGTACTACTTTCTAACCTCCTCTTTAGTGTCAAGGAATAATAGCCGCGATATAAATGGGTAAGCGGCAGCCACGCGTAATTGGCGGTTGTTGCCGAGTGTAATTGATCGGCGGGATTTGCTGTATAGAGTAATCCTGGTAATCTCTTGTTGTAATCTCTTCTTCGTAATGAAGTTGTTGTTGTTGCCGTTGTGCTGGATGATTCGTCATCGTTTCGACAGACGATCGACGTAGTAATCACATGGTTCGTACGTCTTAGCAATTGAGTCGTTATGAAAGATGATCTCTCTCTCTCTCTCTCTCGTCTCTTCTCTCCTCTCTCTCTCTCTCTCTCTCTCTCTCATTTCTTTGTTTTGAGTATGAGAGACTTTTTCTCTCTGATTGCATGGTTTTGGGGGGGGAAAGTTTCTCTCTCTCTCTCTCTCTCTAGTTAGCTATCTTACTCTCTACCGATTTTTGATAGCGTTGTTGACGGTGACATTGCATTGTGTTGCTTTGCATTTGCCCGTTCGAAATTGCTCTTGCGATATGGCTTACATTAATTATTTTTCCATAATACGTAATTCCGTATTTTAGGTCGCCTTCATAGGTGTGCAGGTGCATAATTATATTATATATATATATATATATATATATATACTATATATTATATATATATATTTCTATACGTCTATAAGCGAAGAAAGAATGGAAAAAATAACTAATTCCGTTAACATAATTGACAAAATATTGAATGGACCGCAGTCACTATTGCTATTTATAAGCAACGTAAAAAAAAAATAAACAAATAAATAAGAAACTGAAACATTACTTTAGTTGGAAACATGAAACTGGTTATATCGGCTAATTAACTGTCTTTTAAGTAAATTATATGTGAATAAGTAAAGCAGGAATAACTTGTAGGAGATAAAACCAGGAGCTATTTCCGGACACGACCGGGACCATCGGAACTATTGGAAGAATGTCCCCGAGACAGAGTGTACCAGGGGCTACATTGACATTTCCTGTAACAACATAGTTTGAGTAAACTTAAGTAAAGGCGGCAGCTGCCCTGTGCCGCTGCAGCGCGTTCTTTCGGGGCATCTTGGGTAATTGGTCTCTCTCTCTCTCTCTCTCTCTCTCTCCAAACAAAAACTTCTTTCAGTTTTCTTTTGAAGATTGAAAAAGAAACCCACAAAATTACTGTGTATAATGACATGTTTACTTATAAGTAAGATAAAATGTAAATACTTATAAGTAAACACGTTAAACACAGTATAATTTTGTGGGTTTCTTTTTCCATTATTATTATTGTTGCTCTTGTTGTTGTTGTTATTATTATTATTATTATTATTATTATTATTATTATTATTATTATTATTATTATTATTATTAAATATGGTTGCGGATGTTGCTCGTCCATCCCGGGCATTTTACAGAAGCCCGGAAAAATTCTGGGACGAACCAATTACGTGTCAAATTAAATTACCGGTGTATTTTGCATTTTCCTCCTGTGGTACAAATAAAAGGAATATATAAACGTTCCAACAAAGCGTTTGTTTTATAATGGCCGGAATGAACAAATATCGCAGTAAATTGGACGTGGAGAGATTTTTTTTTCTTTTGGAAAATTAAATCAAATATCAACAGCAAATGAAACCCGGATTTCGATATAGTTACGGGCCAAAAATAATAGAGAAAAATCCTGCACGGGATGAAATCGCCATAAGGGTCAAAGTTCCGATCGCACCCCTGAGATTTCCGACCTTCGCGACTTGCGTGGAATGTGACTCTCTTTGTTCAAAGTTCCTAAACGCTGAGATCATGAAATTTATGACTTAGGGAACACGCTGGGCAAGTGTGTAGAGGGGCTGGGGGGATTTTGGGTGTGTGTGGGGGTGGAAGGCTGGTTCGGAGATATAGAATTTATTGAAATCTACTTTATTGGAGACAGATCATAGTACAGCAGACGCCATGCTTATCCATACATCGGCAGTATTTGAGCTCAGCGTCATATGCATTTTAACGATTAGTTTTAGTGATATCTAATCATAATATACTTTTTATTTATTGTTGAATACTTTTACTTTATTTCAGTATATTCAAGAATTCAAAATAGCAAATATAAATGTCAGTGTGATGAGTTGAAAATGCTCTTAATTTTTATAGAGGTAATTGTTTCCTTTTATGACAAGCGGCCGAGGCAAGAGATCTTTGTACCCATATTTAAGTTTTTAATGACATATATCGATCAATCAATAAACACTGAACTCAGGCAAGCAATGGGAAGGCTAATGAACTCACACGTACATACATACATATATATATATTTATATTATATATATATATATATATAGATATATATATATATATATATATATATACAAACCACACATATATATTCATGTATGTATGTATATATATATACTTATTTTAATAATTATTTGTATCTATGAAATTATCGGGTGTTTAATGTTCAACGCCATCTGTTATCAGTTATGTTAACTATTCTACTATTATCCTTGGTTTCTTTTCATTAACTTAGTCATACAGATATTGCATTCCTTAGTTTTCGTTACACTTGTAATTTGTATTTTTCTTTAGAGAACTATTCAGTGCAGTGTTGAAAAACATCTTTTTCTTTTGTTTATCATTACTAGTGTTTTTTTTGTGATATTACGTGTGAAAGTAATTATATTGGAATTTTAAGTTTTTTTATTCAAGTATTAAAATTATAAAAGTTATAGTCTTTAGTGTTTAATTAAGATCCTGCTGGATTGGGGAGGTAATTAAGTGGTTTAAAATAGAGGTGAAAATAAATAATAAGTGAAGCAGACAAAAAGAATATTTTTGTTGGTGGTGTATTTTATTTTAAATTTATGAGGGATAAATTGAGTGATTACAGACCAGCAACATCCCATCACCTAGCCACCAGGTAAGATTCACTCAAGTCCCGTCATAAGTGGGGGCCTGACCGGGATTGATCTAGTCTTTTTGTTTGTGACTATTTAAAGTGCAAAGAAACTTAAGTGAGTTGTTTATATAAGTGATAGTTATTTGTATTGACTGTTTTCTTTGTAATTTCTTAACCATCCAATCCAGCATTTCGTATCTTCACACGTAGCTGAATGGTCTCACTCAAAATCGGTATCTGTAAAATAAAGGATAGACCAGTAATTAAATATTAATTGGTTGGGTTCTGTGCTATGTAGCCCTTCTACTCCCGCCTTATTTTACGAGCCAAAATCAAGGTTCTCTTCTGCCATAAACTACTTCTTACATGCATATTGTGCTAATTCTTTAGATATCATGTTTGTGCGCTATCGTGAGACCTTCGATCACTAATTGATCTCGGCCTTTATGTTTGGCCATACCAATTCAGTTAATAATATTTTTCAGACTGTGTATTCTATTTGCGGTCTCATTAAATTTTCTTGAGAAATTGTTGTAAAATTAAATCATTGAGTTTATATCTTGGTGTCAAATGTCTATATTTAAATTAATGGCATAACCTAGTGTGAATATAATACCTTGATATAATATCGCTCTATTAACAATAGTTGGGGTAATCCTTCAGAATGTCGTTTAATTTGGAGAAATTTATGAACGATATAAAAGGGGAAATTTTGAGTTTACGTTATGCCAAGAAACTGGAATTATTGTCTGTAGCCCAGAGATGTGGTCTTGAGGTCGATCCAAAACATGTGAAAGCTGTCATTATTGGTAAAATCCTGCAATTCTTAATAGATAAGGGAATCATCGAAGATGATGATGAGGACGTCGATGAATTGCGATCCCTTACTGGAGCATATGCCACCCCTGGAATAGATCCAAATATTGAAAAGTTGCGTCTTCAAATACATTTGCAACAAGAACAACAGAAAACTGCTGCACTAGAACTTCAAAAGCAACAGGTAGAACTTCAAAAGCAACATGAAGAACTTCAAAAGCATCAGGAATTATTGGCGTTGGAGTATGAACACAAGTGTAAAGTGGCTGAACTAGAGATACAAAAGGAACAGAAGTCGGCAAATATACAGATTAAGCTGAAAACTGATGGAGAGATACCCAGTCAGTTCGACATACTCAAAGCTAAAAAGCTACTTCCGGATTTTGATGAAAAGGACCCAGAGGTATTCTTTACAACGTTCGAAGACACTGCTAAAAACCTTGAAGTGGCCTCAGGAGCAATGGGTAATGGTTGTCAGAAATCAGTTTCAAAGGTAAAGGCAGCATATGTAATCTCTCAGATGGTTAAAGTAAAGGAGTATGATGTGATTAAAAAGGCAGTTTTAGATGCTTATGCCATCACAGCTGAAGGTTATCGGCAACAGTTCCGCCACTCTTACAAAACGCCTTCACAAACTTTTGTTGAATTTTGTAATGACAAAGTTAGGCAATTTACAAAGTGGTTGCAAAAGACAGGTGTTTCAGATTTTTGAATCCTTACAAAATCTTCTCTTAATGGAAGAGTTTATAGGAAATTACCAAGTAACATTGCTACATTCATTCTCGAAAAGAAAAGGGAGAAACCAATTTGTTGAAAGCAGCCAGTTTAGCTGATGATTACTACTTGATCCATAAAACATATAAACCATTTAACAAATCTATTTCTTCATCATCCACAGCATATTGTTCCTATTGTAAGCAGGAAGGGCATCCCATAGAGAACTGTCCTACCATAGAGAACTGTCCTAATCCTTCGTGCAAGAAGTCTGATGTTGGAAAGAACTCTCCGAACCCTAATAGGAAGGATAATAAGAAACATTTCATGTTGCTGCTCAAGAATTAGATGAGGACGTCTTCAAACCTTTCGCTTGTAAAGGCACCGTCAATGGTATTCCAGTGACTTGCTTACGGGATACAGGATCCTCCCAAACTGTGGTAGCTCTGCCCCACAGGACTTCAAACTGAGACATGAGTATGTTACCGTTTCTGACCTCAGTACCACCAAATCCATGCCTTTGGCAGAGGTGAATTTACAGTGTCCTTACTATCAAGGTAATGTTTTAATTGCAGTTTCACGAGATCCTTCGCCTTGTTCATCTATCCAGCTTTTAATTGGTAATGATCTTGCAGGGGCCATTGTTAATCCAGTAGTATCTGATCCTGATATTCTTATAGAAAATGAGTCCAATAAATTAAATAATGCTGTTATTCAAATGGCATCAATTAAACCAATTGTTATAGATAATGGCAATAGAGTAGAGAAGACATTAGACCTTTATAAATATGACCAAATCAAACTTCAAGGACTTGCAGAATAAAGATCCTGTCCTTAAGGCTCTTTGGAAGAAAGTTGCGACGACCCAGATGATAATCCCAAAACTCCTTACTTTTATCTTGATAAAGATTTGCTTTTTCGACATTTTAGGTCCTCCAAAGCACCAGCAACCACAACATGGTTTGACTGTCATCAACTTGTTGTGCCACTCTGTCTAGTTCCAGCTCTTCTTGAATTAGCCCACTCTCATGTGAACCACTTTGGAGTCAACAAGACTTACTCTACCTTGGCTAACGACTTCTTCTGGCCTGGGATGAAGAAGGACATTCAACTGTTTATTAAAGCATGTCATCATTGCCAGACTACAGGCAAACCCAATGAGAGACTTCCACCAGCTCCTCTTCAGCCCATATCCGTACCAAAGTTTCCATTTGAGAGGATTATCATAGATTGTGTTGGCCCAATGCCTAGGACTAAGCAAGGTAATGAGTATTTACTTTACTGTTCTTTGCCCAACAACTAGATATCCCATAGCAGTGCCAGTAAAGAATATAAATGCTAAAACTATAATTGGTCAACTTGTCAAAATTTTCACAACCTATGGATTTCCAAAGACATTGCAATGTGATAGAGGCACAAACTTCACTAGTAAGCTTTTTCAACAAGCTATGAGAGAATTCAATATTCATAACATATATGCTTCTGCTTATCATCCCCAAAGTAACGGTGCACTAGAAAGGGTTCACCAAACTATTAAAAATCTACTTCGGAAGTACATGCAGGAAACTTCAGAACAGTGGGATAAAGACATAGATCTTCTGATGTATATTATACGAAGTGTACCACAAGAGTCCACTGGAGTGTCCCCTTTCGAATTAATGTTCGGAAGAAAGCCCCGTACCACTCTCAGTATGGTGAAGGAAAATCTAATTCACAACAAGGAAGAGGAGATTACAAACATTTTGTCATATCTACAGGACTTAAAAGATAAAATTGTATCACTTCATGTATTTGCTAATACTAATCTTTTGCATTCCCAGGAGAAGATGTCCCGCTTATATGATAAAAAGGCAAAGCTTCGTGTTTTTCAGCCAGGAGATGAGGTGCTTGTCTATCATCCCATACCCGGTTCCCCTTTACGTGAAAAATTTATGGGACCTTACAAAGTGCTTCAAAGAATTTCTAAGGTAAACTATGTTCTCTCTACTCCTGATCGTAAACGATCAAAGCAACTAGTGCATGTGAATTTGTTGAAGGCATATCAAGCACCTACTCAAATGGTAAGTCATCTCTCAAATTCTTCTGAGGCGAAAGTACTACCACTAGAGGAAACTTCCTCAGAATTGCTCCTAGATCTTCCTGAAGATGACCAACTAATTAACTGGAAAGACAACACCAACAGTCAGATTCTAAAATCCTTGCCCAGTTATTTGACAGGAATACCGTCTCCTAAGAGAAAATTACTATCTCAATTGCTCTCCAGGTTTCGTGATGTATGTTCTGACAACTTGCAGGGAAGTCAAACCATTCAACATGACATCGTCATCGAGTCGGGTGTTACTCCCATACGCCAGACGTACTACCGTATGGTGGGCAAGAAGTTGGACTCGTTGAAACAAGAGGTACAGTATTTACTAGATAATGACCTTGCAGAACCAAGCACTTCACCATGGGCTTCACCCTGTCTCCTAGTACCTAAACCTAATAATAAACTAAGACTCTGTACTGATTATCGTAAGTTAAATAAGGTAACCGTAAAAGATTCATTCCCATTACCTAGAATCAATGATATCCTTGATAGCATTGGTAATAAGAAAATTCTTACACGGATAGACTAAATGAAAGGCTATTACCAAGTACCTCTAACTCAATCAGCTAAAGAAATCTCATCATTTATAACTCCATTTGGGTTATTCTCTTATAAGGTCATGCCATTTGGTTTAACTAATGCGCCTGCCACCTTTCAAAGGATGATGTCAGAGGTAATAAGAAATATGAAAGACACTTACGTATATATGGATGACGTGGTGGTAGCTAGTGACGACTGGGACGAACACCTGCAGACCCTCGAAGAACTCTTCCATCGCTTCAGATCTTCAAGGTTAACAGTTAATTTGGCCAAGAGTGCCTTTGGGAGAGCTAAGGTAACTTATCTAGGGCATACCATCGGAGGTGGAAGTATAATGCCCAAAGACGCCAACATTGCAAGTATACTTGATTATCCAATTCCAACAAACAAGAAAGAGTTAAAATCATTTCTAGGAATGACTTCATACTATTCTCGCTTTATTAAGAACTACTCTGAAATCACAGCTGCTTTATATAATTTAACATCTCCAAAGATCTCTTTTTATTGGGAAGAAAAGCATCAACAGCTCTTTAATAATCTTAAAAGAGTATTTATATCTAAACCTATTCTTAAAGCCCCAAACTTCAATCAAGATTTTTTACTCCAGGTAGATGCAAGCAATTCGGGATACGGTGCAGTACTACTACAGATGTCATCAGCTTGCAAATCTGGAGATGAGCCGCCATTGGACTACTTGTTTCCAGTATCTTATTTCTCAGACTCATTCAAAGGTTCACAAATTAGATGGGCAACCATAGAAAAGGAGCTTTTTGCCATCATAGCTGCTCTTCGTCACTTTGCTCCATATTTAGAATGCAACCACAAGGTCATCGTCTATACAGATCATCGACCTTTAACCTTCCTGGATAGATCACGACTACTGAACGACAAATTGTTACGCTGGTCGTATTATCTAACAAGATATAATCTTGAGCTCCGAGCGATCCCAGGACATCAAAACAAAATTGCAGACGCATTATCCAGACTTCCCGCTGTCCCTCATCCCAGCCATCCTAAGTAGGATGCTCTTTGGGGGGAGGATCTATGACGGAACGTCACACTTATTTGTAATAATTATTTGTATCTATGAAATTATCGGGTGTTTAATGTTCAACGCCATCTGTTATCAGTTATGTTAACTATTCTACATTATCCTTGGTTTCTTTTCATTAACTTAGTCATACAGATATTTGCATTCCTTAGTTTTCGTTACACTTGTAATTTGTATTTTTCTTTAGAGAACTATTCAGTGCAGTGTTGAAAACATCTTTTTCTTTTGTTTATCATTACTAGTGTTTTTGTGATATTACGTGTGAAAGTAATTATATTGGAATTTAAGTTTTTTATTTAAGTATTAAATTATCGATAGTCTTTAGTGTTTAATTAAGATCCTGCTGGATTGGGGAGGTAATTAAGTGGTTAAAATAGAGGTGAAAATAAATAATAAGTGAAGCAGACAAAAAGAATATTTTTGTTGGTGGTGATATTTTAAATTTATGAGGGATAATTGAGTGATTACAGACCAGCAACATCCCCACACCTAGCCACCAGGTAAGATTCACTCAAGTCCCGTCATAATATATATATACAACCACACATATATATTCATGTATGTATGTATATATATATATATATATATATATATATATATATATATATATATATATATATATATATATATGTCCATTTCTGTTTGTTTGTTTCTTTGTTCGCCATGCACGCCCAGACTATAAAAATCAGAGCTGCCAAATTCCCACCGTAGACTCCCCTCCCCCCAAGGAAGGTTTTAGTCAAAATCCGAAAATCGAGGGCCGTTTCTAAGGGGTCATAACCCCCCTTTTTCATCCCCTCATCTTTTACAACTTTTGGAGTTGACGCTACGCTACCAAATTTTTACCGTAGATTCTCCTCCCCATCAGAAAGGGTTTAGTCAAATTTCAAAATGCGAGGCCCGTTTCTAAGGGGGTCATAGCCCCCATTTTTCATACCCCCTCATTTGTCAACGTCTGAAGTTGAAGCTAGGACTGCCAAATTTTTACCAAAAACTCCCCACCCTGCCTGGAAGATTTTAGTTAAAATCCGAACATCGTAGGCTGTTTCTGAATGTGTCGTAACCCCTCTTTTTCATTTTTTACAACTTTCGGAGTTGACAGCTAGGGCTACCAAATTTTTCCTTACACTCCCCTTCCACCCCCAAGAAGGTTTTAGTCAAAATTCGAAGGCCATTTCTAAGGGGCCATAACTCCCTTTTTCATACTCCCTCATTTTTTACGACTATAACCCGTGTAAGTAGATTGATAGGAATGTGTAAGTAGATAGATCTAAGTTCGATTCCTGATGCATCTTAAAAGCAAACAATGGGAGTTTTCCTTCCTACCTATATACAATGGGGCAAACCTCATATATTATATATAATATATATATTATTATATATATATATATATATATATATATTCATATATATATATTCATATATTTTTATATGTGTATATATTAATATATATATATATATATATATATATATATCTATATATTCATTTTTTTTTTTTTTTATTAAAATTATATTTCATATATTATATATGTTGAATATATTATATATATATAGATATAATATATAATATATATATTAATATATATTATATTATAATAATTATAATATCGCTCTTTTGCCTAAAGTCACACGACTCGAAAATATGCGTGTTTTGAGTTATTATCGCCAGGAAATATTCCGTTCTTTATTCCATATTGTGGTAAAATTATTTGTAGTATTTGCAATACTAGCTTAGTAAAAGTATCGTCTTAATACCAATGGACAAAGTATAGAGAGTTGTAAACTTTAAATTGCCTCCCCTGAAAAGCAGCAGTTTTTGAGGTATTTAACTCGTCTGGCAAGTGAGCGATATTTGTGAGAGAGAGAGAGAGAGAGATGGTGTATAATTTAATGTTGCTCTACAAACAATCGTTTACGTAAACCGTGGCTTAGGTCAACACGAACAAACTTACGTGTTTCAGGAAACATTCACAGACTATTTAATTTTTCACCCACGAATCGAGCACTGGATTCCTCTTAATGTAAGCAGGAGAGAGAGAGAGAGAGAGAGAGAGAGAGAGAGAGAGAGAGAGAGAGAGAGAGAGAGAGAGAGAGAGAGAGAGAGAGAGAGACTGTATCAGTCATTTTTCTTCAACAATTCCTAAGACATTAATACTAGATGATCCTGAATGCTTGAGAAAGATCAGGGTGAATATCAGAGAGAATTAGGACAAGGTGTCATGAATACCTGAGATAGAAAGACAAGATAGATTTTTTTGTGGGGGGAATTTTAACTATAGAAATTTTTTTAATTTGATTTTTTAATATTTGAATTTCAATCATTCCCTCTGTATTTGAAGGAATGAGAAAAGTGGAGTTTTTATATGTCTTAATTCTATTTGAATTTTTTCTCTTGGGGGGGGGGGGTGCGGTGGATGTGGGGCAGCATTTTTTATTCCATATGGAAAGAATGGACTGTCGGTATTAAGATTGAAAGGTCAGTGTCTTACAGTTACTAGATATCGCTTTATCGGACTAATATTAAGTATCAGCTTTGAGTCTTCCATCTGATTTTGTAAGTTCTATGGTGGAAAGTACTAACGAAGCGTCAAGGAATAAATTATCTTTGGATACCTATTATTATTATTATTATTATTATTATTATTATTATTATTATTATTATTATTATTATTCAAAAAATGACCCCTGTTCATATGGAACGAGCCCACAGGGTCAAATGACTTGAAAGAATACGGTGTCCATTTGAAAGAAATTACAGAAGGTAGTAGTAAATTGAGAGAGAAGAGATCAGTTGTTAGAAAATAAATATATGCAAAATAAAAAAAAAATAAAAATAATGTAACTTAATTATTAAAGTACAGGGAAAATTGCTTAAGGGTGGCAATGCATTGCATCTTCGGTTTAAGTTCTGAGAACTTTTTTGGGCATCTTTTGGCATCTTGTTGCCAAACTTTCGCACAGGTCGCCGATATCGGTTGTGAAAAGTTGCGCTTGATCTTCATTGAGCGATGTTGCATCGATATATCGAAAATATCCGTTAAAGTGGGGAAGAAAGTTTGGAGTCAACAGGCCAAGTGATGCCATAAAATATTCTTGACTGGCAATTTCTGCTTGAATGATTTCAAAGTTAGGGCTCCATTATCCTTGTACTTTTTTGCGGTTCACTGTAGGCATTACGTAAGCTTCTTTGCAGCGTCCCTTCGGCCCCCAGCTGCAACCTCTTTCATTCCTTCTACTGTACCTCCGTTCATATTATCTTCCATCTGACTTTCCACCCTCTCTAACAATTGTTTCATATTGCAGCTACGATGTTTTCCACCTGTTGCACCTTTCAAACCTTCTTACTGTCAATCTCCCTTTCAGCGCTGAATGACCTCGTAGGTCCCACCGTTTGGTCTCAGGCCTAAAGTCTATACTCTAGCCTTTATTAAAAAGAGGTTATCGCCCTTTTGATCGGTTTGTAAACTGTTTTTATTTACATATTTATAATTGCGGCTTATTTATACATTATTGTTGTGATTATTGTGTTGTTGGATTTATGATTTTTATATTAGCCTAATTAGTTAATATGCAGTTTTTCCGTTATGACTTTTCTTGTAGTTTCTCCGAACTTTGTGTTTAGTACAAAACAGAATAAATAATTGTGACCAATACTTGATTTATTATTATGATTGACATTGTAAAAGCAAGACTTTACGGAACGATAATGGAGTTTGAATTAAAAGAAAAATTAAAATAGGCCACAGCACTACAAAGTCAGAATAGAAATGTCACCCCTTTCTCATCACCTGCCAATTCCGTTTTCTTTCAAAGTGACATATGTGAAAAAAGTCAAAATTCCGTAATTTCTTGTGAAACGGAATTCCAATCCCGTTCCCCAACCCTTCCACAAAAAACATCAGTTAAATGAGCAAATAAATCAAACAAACATATAGTTAATGAATACTTATTTTTTTTACTTGTTTACATTTTAACGAATGTTTGGATTTTATTAGTCCCTCACTACCCAAACATAAAAAAATTATTAAATCAAGTCTTATTTTTACACATATACACACGAACACATGTATATATATATAAATATATATATATATTGTGCGTGTGCGTATTTTGTTTGTGTGTGCAATCCAACAAATACATATTGACAGTAATTATTATTATTATTATTATTATTATTACTATTATTATTATTATCAGAATGAGGATGCATCTAGATTGACACATTTATTATTTCGCACTAAAATACGACCAAATTAGCTGAAAATCACACATATGATGTAGATTGGTGTAATAAATAGATTCTGAGACTATTAAGCAAGTTTGAAGAGAATTTCGATGAGTAATTTTCGTTTGAAACCTTGAAAAGCTTCGATCAAGTTTATTAGCTGAGTTTTATTGACTAAACTTTCTTCAGACGTTCAACTAATATAATACTTTCATAATAATAAGGTAACTATAATATTACCCTAAAAACAAGAAAATTGGGTTATATTATTACTGGCTCAAAAAGTCCCTTGTAAATGTACCGTACTTCATGGACTTGGCTGGTCGACAGACGAAAAGTTTCTCAGAAATTCAAGAACGGTATAAAACATTTTAAAATTAATATGCAAGACTGAATATTTGACCAGTAGCTTTGCTAGACGAGACGAATATGTGGTTGAAATCTTAAAAAGATTGGTGAGGTGAAGTTTTTCTATTATTACTAATAATTTTTAAGTTTGAGCGCTCCGTAACTATTATGATTCATAAATGCCGTTTGAAACAATGGGAAAATGTGGTCATCTAGATGCAGAGCATGTGTGGTTAGATACAATCGTCGCTAAAGGCAAGGTCGTCGCCACTGCGATGGTGCTACTCTATACCTACACCAATCCCATAAGTGTAGATCTCTTGTTGCTGAATCAATTAAGAGTTTTAGTTAAAATTAGGCAAAACTCAATGTACGCTTATTATTAGATCTAGAAAACTGGATCTTCCCGACCCCTTCACTTCTTTTTTTTAACATTGCTTCGTATACTAATTGCAACTCATTTACAATTTTAGTTTTTCTTGACTGAAATTCATTTTTGTAAAAATATATAGTCTAACTCATCAATTGCCTAAAAATGATTTTTTAAGATACTTGTCTATCCGAATATTGCTTCACAGCTAACTTGCGTCTTAAGGCCTGTCCACACGATCGGGCCTGATCGGCGGACTTCCCCTCTAACAGGCACACTTGACGGGCAAACCGTCAAATTGCCCGATGGGTCTTGTAGCAAAATCACCGTGGTGGTGCCCGATGGCTTGAGCTTCGACCCTGGCAGACGTACGATATCATGGTGTTCCCATAGCAGGCTTGTCTTCCACACGATATATCACTGTAACACGGGTCACACCATAGTAACTTGCGATGTCTAATTCGGAGACCTTCAGTGAGCCACTTAACGTTTACTGGTCAAAACCTGTTACACGCACGTTGATTGAACTTTATCGACAAAATCCATGTTTATGGAATGTGAAACTGAAGTGTTACAAAAACAGACAAGCGCATTACATCACTGAAGGCCGTTGCTGCTGAGATACGGGAACAAGGTGCTGCAGTTACGACAGATGACATAAAAAAGAAAATAGACATGTTGCGAAACCAATTTAGGCGTGAATTTAAGAAAATGAAGGATTCACAAAGGTCAGGAGCTGAGACTGACAATCTTTATTCCCCCAAATTATGGTGCTACGATGACCTGGCATTCCTCACTGATAGTGATACAATAAGACCGTCAGTGTCAAATATGGACAGAAGCCACAATACCGAGGATGGACACACAACGTCTGGAGATACATCTGATAGTGAGGTACGTTCACATGTTTTCCTCCCCGTCTCATTCTCTCGCTCGTTTCCACTCTCTCTCTCCAGCTGCAGGAGAGAGAACACCTACTGTACACTAACACATAATCAAAACTTTACCGTCATACCAACCTGTCCCCCTACACTCATAGCACCCCCTACTACCACATCCTAAGGTTCCCCTGGCACTAGATTACATTGTAAACAAAAATAAATAAATAATTTATACCCAAGGTAAGACCTATATCTCTACTCCGTTAAATGATAAATCGTCCATTTGAAACTGACACTGCTCTCACTTTGTAAATAGGTCGACCTGCAGCTCAGCTGAGGGGAGGTGGCGTTGGAGAAATCCCACCCCACCTCCGGTCTCAGGTCAGTTGGACTGGATAATTGATACCTCCACACCCGCTAGTTAAACCTATTTAAACACATTCATTCCCATCCTTCCTTCCTTCCTGGCAAACAGTATGGCTGCCAATACCAGAAAGTGTGTAGAGTTTAGTTACTAGGAAAATAACTCAAAACGTTTTATTGTGCAATACATATTTGTTATTTTGTGTTTATTACAAAACACAATACATGTTATATGATACAAAATATTATTTAATGACAACGTAAATGAAATAAAAAAAATTAAACCGTTAATAATCGAAACCTCTGCATATACAGTTTATAACACAGTACCTATCATCCTTAAATTTGTTTTTTGAAGCTGTACTGACACACTGATAATAAAAAGTGATACATGAAACCTACAGTATGCACCAAATGTACTGAGACAATGATAAGTAATACATTCCAGGAATATGGAATGGTATCTAATTATTGGATTTGTATAGCTTTGTATTGCCATGGCACAGCACCTCCATCATTGAAATACTCCATAAATTCATGGCGTACAGTTTGGCCGGCTGTACTTGTATTGCCTCCTGTTCTTTGGAATCGTAATAAGTGGGGAGTTTCACTCCAACCACTAGGGATAATTGTAAACCTTGCAATGTCTTCAGAATCCAAAGACCCTTCAGGCGTATATTGTGTGACATGGTCACGTCTGAGAAAATTATGCAAAGCAGTGCATGCTAATACCATCATTTCAACTTTGCTTGGCGACAAGTATATAGTTGACAGGAAAACTAAATCGGTTGGCCAATATCCCAAAAGCATTCTCAACTGTACGTCGAGCCCTAGATAACCGATAGGAAAAAATGCGTTCCCTATTACTTTGGGTGCGGTGTGAGAACGGTTTCATAATGTGCCGTTGCAAGGGGAAGGCGTTGTCTGCCACAAATACATACGGTAGCCTCCTCTCACTTCCTTTGGGCTTTTCTGTCACTAGGGAGACCTGCTGTTTCTGTGGCAATACAACTACTGATGTGTATTGTCCCACACACCGCCGTCTGACACCCGCCCATTGCAGCCAATATCAACATAAAGAAACTCACAATTGGCATCAGTTATGGCCATGAGTACGATGCTGTGGTTACCTTTATAATTATAGTAATATGAGCCACTGCCCCGTGGAGGCGTTATTAGGATATGCTTTCCATCAATGGCTCCAATACAGTTGGGGAAGTTCCACCGTGTTTCGAGCGCACGTGCCACACGCATCCACTCGTCTGGTGTGGTAGGTGTCTGTCAAAATGTAAAAAGAAAAATACCCTGTTATTATAGCATTTTTCCTATGAGTTTGAGAGGCCATGTGGCCACATTTTACGGTAATCAGTATAAAAGTTGACAGTGTTGTGCCTACCCTGCCCTAATATTCTACCTTATAGTGGATTACCTAATATGAATAATAAGGCATTTGTCCTTGACAAATGGAGCTCAAGTCCGAAATGATTGGGTAGGATACGAACGATTAACAGTGACGTCATTGATGTGTCAGTGCACAGGCCCCTTCCATCCCCCACCCCACAGAGGTAGGAGTTCGTCCATCCCCGCCCCACCCCTACCCCCTCCCATTCGCTCTCTCATCCCCCCACCCCATCTCTCTCTCTCTCTGTCTTATAATGTACTGCCTATAGTCATTATTCATTTTCTCCTTTATTTAGTCCCCACAATATTATGTGTATCTATGAATGTTATGAATCCCTATCAATCTATGTGAATCCGTAATTTATTGGCATGTAACCATACGCAACCCAATAAGTCTTTCATTCTAGATCTTTATCGATCGGGTAATTTGTGTTATTGATGATGCTCAGCCTACACCTGGGACTTCTGATATCCCAACTGGTGAACCTGTGGAATCAGACACGCTTGTGCCTGAACCCTCGGATCGAAGACCCGCAAAAAACAAAAAAAAAAAAAAAAAAAAAAAAAGGAGTATCGACGAGACCCAACTCCTGCAAGAGGCGTATAATGAGCTAAAGTCGTTGTTCCAAGGTGAAAATACTTTCTCTGCTTTTGGAACTGTCGTCTCTAATAATTTAAGTGAAAACCAGATATATGCTCAAAAACTAATGAATGAAATTATTTTTCTTGGCCGACTTGGAAGCTTTCTTCAGCTACAGTGATTGTTGAATAATTTACTCATAAATAATTATCATGTTACCATGATGGAACAAATGTCCATAAATATCTACATACCGTATATATTGATTATATATAGGCTTCATAATAATGTCATTAAGTTATGTTGACGGTGTTACTAATTTATTTTGTATAGTACACGATTTACTTATGTTGACGGTGATTTTGTATCGTACACGATTTACTTTTCTTTGGTAAACTACAGTATAGTACATGTATTGACATAATATACGGTTATTGGACTAGGTAGTCATTGAAAGACAACGGGAATGGACGAATGAATGAGAGAGGGGGGGGGGGGGGGGGGGGCATACAGATCGGTCTACCTGTGACGTCAAGGAAGAGCTGACCCTTCAGGTGGGAGGTAAATTAGCTAACTAGGTAAACCAGTATTTCCTTGTCTTTGGGTATATAATTACACTATGTACTGATCAGTTCAATAAATAGTAAATTCACCTGCAAGTAGTCATCCTTTAGTACCTCATATATGGCCCGACATGTTTCTGGGATTATGCGTGACAAGCTTTCTTTGGATATACGTGTAGTATTAATACTGCAGTGCTGAATACGTACATCCTGTTGCCAAAAATCTTAGCGTTGCCTCCAAACGACCTCCTGTTGTTATACTCTGTCTCATGTGTGTGTCTTTTTTCATAATGTATGACTCCAGCTTTCCTAGTAAAGTATAAAACGTGCTTACACTCATTCTCGGATAGTCTCTGAAATCTTTTGCATGGCCATCTTGTAGTTCCTGTAGTATGGTTGTGTGACTGCCATATACATGTCTTTTAGTGAGCCATTCTTTGCACCTTATTCTCTTCTTTTTTTTCTTTTTCATTAGACACAAAGCAATTATCATGCTACACAATATCTAACTCTTTGCGGTAGCCACCATGGTTATTGTACCGCACTGAACACACTACTGGCATCGTCGGGCACGCCCACCTCTCCTCGCCTCACCTGTGTGGACAACATTCACGTGAAAGCCCGCCAGAATTTGCCCGTCAACCCCAGAGCACGCCGATCAGGCCCGCTCGTGTGGACTGGCCTTTAAGTTGCTGGGCAAAGCCTTGAGCTATTTTTATCTCGTATCACAGACCTAACTATTTATTTGGCACTGTTTAATTAGGCCATTTTGGATGTTTTACAACACTTTAGTTTTTCTCCTCTAAAATTTTCCCAGCCTATAGTGTGCATCATTACGTAGAACTGTAGATATTCAGTTAATTCCAATAGCCTTGCATTTTCTAATATAAGATTCAGTACCACACAATTATACGTAAGTTTTGTTCCAGTTAGGACCAAGGTTGCCAAGTTGGCAACTTTGGTGCCAAAATCCTGAAAGTTGGAAACTTTCTGAGGTGGTTGGCAACAGAATTTTGTGGTTGGCAACTACCACCGAAATTGGCAACTTGGCAGCTTTCGGTTACCAAAAATATATTGTTGCTTTTCTGAACGATTGTTGTAAAATTTCTACTGCAAAGTCCACAATTATGCTTTGCCGCATACCATCACAGCCAGAATAGTTTGAAATGAACCTCTTTGCCAATACAAAGGTCAAACCTCCACTCTGGCCTGAGTAATCAAGAATTAAGAACGACGTTTTTGCCGCCACGGCCACGTTTGTTGTGTTGTGTTGGAGAGTTGCTGTGATATTTTGCTTGATTTCATGAATTGTAAGTGATATTACTACGATTTATTGCTGTGTATAGTATCTCCTTTCGAGATAACAGGATCATAAAAACTGACGTAGACCTATAATGGCGCATGCCTTTTTGTCGGTTTACGCAGCTTATGACGTTTGAAATATAGGCCTATCTTATATTCAACTTTTATTTTGGTTCTTGTGTTTATTCTTGTTTTTGTTGATGCTGTTATAGTGCTTGTAGTGTCTTCGAAAATTATTCATATGGTATCCTAACATTGCAGAATAAACATAGACCTATTCATAAAATATTGGCGCAAAGAATTATCTGCCCCCTCTTGTTAACTGAAATTTAGCAATGCTTTAATTAAGAGTAATCGAGATCTTTATGATTATTGTCAGCGCTAGAATATTCTCCTAACAACAAAGAACGAGAGAGAGAGAGAGAGAGAGACTCAATAAGAATGCCCCAAAAACCAAATGATTCATGGACTAATCGCAGTCGCAGACTGGTTTGGATCATCTCATACATAACTTTCAGCTGTCATACATTTTTCTAATTTGTTAAGTATCTTATGACGCCTTCCTACCTTAGCCTTCATTCTCATAGAAACGCTACAGCAGCCTTCCTACCATAGCCTTCATTCTCATAGAAACTCGTCACAGCAATATAATTTATACCTTTAGTAAAATATATTTTCAGTATAGTTCATTGAAAGCGGTTTGGATAGTTTGTGTAAGGCTGAGGACCGTCCTAAGATTGGCCATCCACGCATGTATGTATGTGTTCTTGCTTATAAGTGTACATTCCACTTTATGTATATACATTATATATCGTGGAGTTGAAAGTTTCAACTGGAAACTACTATATTAATAACAAGGTACCCCATTTCAACAGATACGGGTAGAAAACCATTTGCAATAAGAACTGATGTGAAGGCCCAGCCCCGTCGTTGTCTCAAAATATAAGAATTTTCTGTGTAGGTCTGTGCCTTGACATTGCCTCAAAATATAAGAATTTGATGTGTAGGCCTATCCCCTGTCATTGCCTCAAAATATAAAAATTTTACGTAAAGGCCTATGCCTTATCATTGCCTCAAAATATATGAATTTCACGTGTGGCCTATGCCCTGCATTGTCTCCAAATATAAGAATTTGACGTGTAGGCCTATGTCCGTCATTGCCTCATATATAAGAAACTGACGTGTCGGCCTAAGCCCTGTAATTGCCTCAAAATATAAGATTTTGACGTGTAGGCCTATCCCCTGTCATTGACACAAAAGGTATTTCAACAAAATCTATAGACTCCCACTACTGACTATTCATCTCATCCTCACTGGTAGCTAATAGATAGATAGATATAACTTAATGTGATGACACATCTGAATTTTGGTTGGAATAATGGAAAATCAGCTGTTACTTATCGGGGGCTAGGGAGTGAGGGGGGGGGGGGGGGGGGCATGTTTAGTCTGGGGGGGACTGTTGCCCCTGGGAGAATTTTTAATTATCAAACCATGTTCCGACTTTTAGGTCGTAAGATTCATGAGATAAAAACACTGCGACCAGTAAAGGTTGTAACTCAAAAATCTTTATGCACAAGGAGACTATACAGCAACTGAAGTTTTGTGCAAGCAATGCGCTAATCAAAATTCGAAATCAGACTAATGTTTTTATACAGAATTAGCTAGTAGGCTTGGGTAATGAATGCCTTGTTAAGTGAATAGACAAATTAGTCGTAACCTATGGCTAAGATAGAGTCCTAACCTAAACCTTGATACAGTGAAAGTTCAATAGGCTATTAAGAATTAACAGATGACAAAAGAAAAGCTAAGCCTAACTTTGATGTATGCTTTCCTAATGTTTAAAATATGTTGTTGTTCACTGCAATTTACTTTTATAGTGTATTAGGCTAAGTTACAGGGTATAAAAAAACAGCACAGTGGGTTTCTGGAATTCTGTAATAAAATTTTTTTTTTAATTTGTTTAGTGGGCCATGGGCTTCAATGGCATTTGCCATATACAGAAGAATATTTAATTAAAAACTAAGAAAGTGCAGGTGATCCAGTTTTGATGAAATGCTAATTGGCTTGCTGGGGCTAGTGTGTTAAAAAAGATGACAGCTATGAATTTCAAATTGCATGGATATATACAGTTTTACATTTAACAAATACATACATATGCTTGCTTATTGAGAAATATATATTAAAGTTTCAAGTCACATTGAAGAACTTGGGAGTGATTGCAGGTTGGGGGAGTATATCCTGTCCTAACCTTCCCTTAACCTAACTTAGGGCATCATACCCTGACTTCCAGTTATTTTCTAATTGTTAGCTGAATTGTTAGTACTGCAGAATTTCAAACTAGCTCATATATAGGTTTCATTTCACTATTTAGAATATTTGGTTTCCCAATTGACTTTTCTCCGTAATATAGTTTTTAGTTTATTGTTTAATTCTTATTGCCCTTTCTCTGCTGCCTTCCTTTCCCAGTTGGAAGCTTTGGCATGTAGAATTTTGCCTTTCCAGATTCTATAAACAATATACAATATAGGTTTATTGGATATCAAAGTACAGTGCCATTGTGTTTTAATAAGACACATTTATGCAAAATTAAACACAAGTAATGAGGCCTAGATTTGAAAATGGAACCTTTTAAAAAGTAATAATTGTCTTGTTTGAAAATTTTATGTTAAAAATCAATACAGGAGTCTAATTCAACTGTTTCCAGAAATATACCTTAAATATATATTTGGAACAAGGAGAATTTTTCTATCTTATTGTTAACAATGATAAAACCACGTTATTTATATAGTAGTTTGCATCCATTAGCAATCTGTTAAGTAGAGTGCAAACCACTACCTTTAGTGTTCAGATATTGAAATAGAGCTTTGGCTAGGATGCATTTTCGCTTGTTTAGATAAACCTATGCTAGGGCATCCCTGACTTCCAGCTATGGCCATTATGGTATGGTCCTTCTGATTATTAGTTGGTACTGCAGAATTTCAAACTAGCTCACATGCAGTAGGTCTCATTTCACTGTTTACAGTATTGGGTTTTCCAATTGGTTTTCTTTGTAATATAGTCTCCTGTTTATTCTTTACTTCTTAAGTTCCTTTCCTTTTTTGCTACCTTGCCTTTACCCAGTTGGAGGCTTTGGCATGTAGAATTTTGCCTTTCCAAATTCTATAATCAATATTCAATATAGGCCTATTGGATATCAAAGTACAGTGACATTGTTTTAAGACATATTTATGAAAAATTAAACACAAATAATGAGGCCTAGATGTGAAAATAGGACCAATTAAAACCATTTTTTAAAAATCTTATATTCAAAATCAATACAGGAGTCTAACTCAACCATGCTGTCAGATTTATACCTTATATATTTTTTAAATAATTAGAGTTTTTCTCTTTTAATGTTAACAATGATCAAACCAGGTTTTTTATAAAGTAGTTGCACTCATGACCAATTTGATAAGTGAGGTGCAAACGACTAACTTTAGTCTTCACAGATTAGAAAAGTACTTAGTAAGTGATGTATTACACTGTCCTTCAAGAATTATTTTCAAAAGTAAAAACTTTTAGGGTGTAAGAATCGGAAATAAAAAAAAATATATATGATCAGTAAAAGTGGTTTATTATATTTCAGGGATTCACAGATTAAAAAAATGATATATAAAAAAACACACATACACACCCAAAAACACACAGGGAACTAAAGTTATATGCAAACAATTTACTAAACAAAAATTTAACTAATATTTTTCTTACAAAATTAGGCAGTAGTGAATGGGCAAGTTAGTCATTACGTACTTTTAATAAAAATGACCAAAAAGGCTAATATTACCCTACCCTAACCTAACCTAAGGCATCGTGCCCCAACTTCCAGTTATGCCCAAATTATGGAATGGTCCTCCCAATTATTAGCTTAGTCGTTGGGACTATAGAATTTCAAAATAGGTTTAGATTTTTTTTAATAAGCTGCCTTAGATCTCATTTCACTGTTTTACATTATTTAGTTTTCCAATTGATGTTCTTTTATTATAGTTTCTAGTTTAATCTTTACTTATTTTTCTTTCTCTGCTGGCTTCCTTTCCCACTTGGACGCTTTGGCATATAGAATGTTGCCTTTTTCCAGACTATAATATATACAATATAGAGGCCTATTTGGATATCAAAGTACAGTGCCATTGTTTTAATAAGACATAAACAAATTAAACAAGTAATAAGGCCTAGATGTCTTATATTCAAAATAAATACAGGTGTCTAATTCAGCCATGTTATCAGATTTATACCTTTAATATTTTTTGAACAATGAGAATTTTCCTATTTTAATGTTACCAGTTATAAAACCAGGCTATTTACAAAGTAGTTTGCATCCATGAGCTGTCTGATAAGTGAGGTGCAAACTACTAACTTTAGTCTTCACAGATTGAAAAGGTACTTTGGAAGTGATGTATTACCCTGTCCTTCAAGAATTATTTTTAAAAGTCAAGACATTCGAGTTGTAAGTCAGGAAATAAAGAAAAAATTTACTTTAAATGTTGTTTATATTATATTTCTGGGAGTTCAGATTAAAAAATGCAAAAAATAAAGTAATTAGTGGAAGTAAATGAAGTTATATCCAAACAATTTACTAAATTAAAAATTAACTTATACTTTTCTTACAAGTTTATGTAGTAGGCTCAGCTAATTATTGCCATGTTAAGTGAATTGTTAAGCTAGTCATAAGTATGTATTTGGATAAAAATTACTAAAAACACTGATATATCCTAACCTAACTTTTGTTTATCCTAACCGAACCTAGGGCATCGTGCCCTGACTTTCAGTTATGCCCAAATTATGGAACGGTCCTTCTAATTATTAGCTTAATCATTGGGACTACAGAATTTAAAACTACATTTAAAGTCTTCTTAATACGCTGACTTAGGTCTCATTTCACTCTTTACAGTATTTAGTTTTCCGACTGGTTTCTATTTTTTATTATAGTTTCTAGTTCATTCTATACCTCTTATTTTCCTTTCTCAACTGGCTTCTTTTCCCAGTTGGAGGCTTTGGCATGTTGAATTTTGCCTTTCCAGATTCTACAAAAAAGTATAGGCCTATTGAATATCAAAGTACAGTGTCACTGTTTTAAAAAGACCTTTCTAAAAAAAATTATAATGTAGTTTACATCCATTAGCAATCTGATAAGCAAGCAGAAAACTTTTAACTTTCGTCTTCACAGATTGAAAACATACTTAGGAAGTGATGCATTACCCTGTCCTTAAAACTATTTGGCTGTAAGAGTCAGGAAAATGGAAAAAAAAATTTACTAGTAAAAGTTGTTTATTATATTTCAGGGAGTTCATGGATTAAAAAATGGTAAAAAAATATTACAAGGAACTAAAGTTATATGCAAACAATTTAGTAAACAAAATTTTAAATTTTACTTTGTACTTTTCGTACAAAATTAAGTAGTAGGCTCTGCTAATGATTACCATGTTAAGTGAATAGGCAAGTTAGTCATAACTTATGTGGCTAAAATGGAGTCCTAGCCTAAACTGAGACAGTGGAAGTTCAGTAAGCAATTTAGAATTAACAAAGACAATATAGAAGCTACGCCTAAACTTATGGTGTTTGTCTTCCTAATTTGGGAAAATTATTTTGTGGACTTTAATTCAACATCTACATTTTACTGATTTTGGTACAATAGACTTGGAGTTACAAGGTATAGAAAACATGGAATTACTGTTCTGTAACCAGACACATTTAATTGTGTTTACAGTCTTGGGTTTTACTGGCTTTTGCTATATGCAGATAGAGATTCAATTAAAAATTTAAGTGTAAATGAACAAGTTTTGAAGAAATACAAATTGGGTTGCTAGATTTGTTGTGTTAAGGAAGATTACTGCTACGAATTGCCAAGTGCATAATCCATGTATAGTTTATAAAAAGGAAAATACATGGTATGCTGTGGAACCTCACAGCATAGCGTAGGTTACACTAGATTTACTAGGTACTGTTAAAGATGAAGTGTAGTTAGGGTTAGTTTAGGTTTTTTGGCAAAAAACTTAACCTAACATAAATGGTTGTATAAATTTTGCCCAATGTCTTAACCTAACTTAACTAAACTTATTCGTTAACACTACGTAGTGAAACTAAAGTAGCCTAAGCTATGCTGAGTTTCCAGAGCCTAGACCATCTTAGTTGTCGAGACCCTAATCTAATCTAATGTAGGGCATCTGTCCTGACTTGGAAGGAATGGGGGTTTCTCCTCCCAAACTTAATAAAGGTTTTCGTTTTTTGCCTTTGCCATGTTAACCCCGCCCTGCAGAAAACTCAGAACAAGTTTGGAATTATACCTCGAAACTGAGCAAATAACCATAAATTCTTTGCTAGGTGTTACATAACTCAAAAAAAAAAAAAAAAAAAAAATCTTGTTTTCAGTTCCCTGTAACTTAGCCTAGGTCACACGCAATCGTAAAATTTAGATGCTGAAGGGCAACAGAATATTTAATAAATAATGAAGAAAGCATCAAAGCTTGACCGAGATTCTCGTTTGTAATTCGTTAATTCTTTATTGGTTATTGAACTTCCATTATCTG
>NC_061093.1:19284441-19291941 GCF_015104395.2 Macrobrachium nipponense | reverse complement strand
TATTATAGCTTTCAGAAAAACAGTCATCACTTTGGAAGGCGTAATAATTATCTCTTATCTTCCACAGGCTGTGAATCTCTACACAGTGAGATGGATGAGATAGCGTGGAGGCTGGGTTGAACAAGTGACCAGCAGACCTAAGAGACGCCGTCCAGGTCCAGTGGATGATTGGTGAGTTTTGAGATTGAAAGCTTTTCGTACATTTGGCAGATAGTTTGCATGTTTCAAGTTTGAACGTAGGCTTTCTGAGTCAGGGGGAAGTTGGAAAGTACAGTTTTTACTTTGGAGCCACTTTGTTGCCATCATCGCAGCAAGGCTGCTTTAATCTGTATGACGTAATAGATGTGTTGAATGACAGATTGCTCCAAATCGTCAGTGATTTCTTGTGGGTCCCGTAGCTCTCTGTCACATGATCCCAGAAGGTCGTGGTGAGCCTTTTTGGTGTTTTTAACGACTCCTGACGGAGGGCCTTTCATACCTCGTTGTCTTGTAAGGTGCAGCTCACCATACCAGGTTCTTTGAGGGTTATAGAAAGGGTTCTTTGAAAGTTAAAGAAACGGTTCTTTGATGGTTATAGAAAGAGTTCTTTTAAAAGTTACGAAAAGAGTTCTTTGAGGATTATATATTGAAAGTTTTTTAGGGTTATAGAAAGGGTCCTTTAAGGGTTGTAGAAAAGGTGTTTGAGGGTTATAGAAAGTTCTTTTGAAGTTTGTAGAAAGGTTTCTTTGAGGGTTATAGAAAGGATTCTCTTAAAGGTTATAGAAAGAGTTCTTTTGAAAGTTATAGAAAGGGTTCTTTGAGGATTATAGAAAGGGTTCTTATGAGGGTTATAGAAAGAATCCTTTGAGGATTGTAAGAAAAGGTGTTTGAGGGGTTATAGAAAGTGGGTTCTTTTGAGGGTTGTAAAATGGTTTCTTTGAGGGTTGTAGAAAGGTTTGTTTAAGGGTTATAGAAAGGGTTCTTTGAGGGTTATAGAAAGGGTTCTTTTGAGGGTTCTTGAAATGTTTCTTTGAGGGTTGTAGAAAAGGTGTTTGAGGGTTATAGAAAGGGTTCTTTGAGGGTTGTAGAAAGTTTCTTTGAGGGTTATAAAATGGGGTCTTTGAGGGTTACAGAAAGGGTTCTTTGATGATTATAGAAAAGGTTCTTTTGAGGTTTATTGAAAGGTTTCTTTGAGGGTTATAGAAAGGGTTCATTTGAGGGTTGTAGAAAGGTTCATTGATGATTACAGATTTGGTTCATTTTAGGGTTACAGAAAGGGTTCTTTGAGGGTAATGATGGTTCTTTGGAGGGTTATATAAAAGGGTTCTTTAAGGGTTACAGAAAGAGTTCTTTGATGGTTATAGAAAGGGCTCTTTGATGGTTATAGAGAGGATTCTTTAGATGGTTATCGGAAGGGTTGTTTGAGGGTTATAGAAAGGGTTCTTTGAGGGTTATATAATGGGTTATTTTGAGGTTATAGAAAGGTTTCTTTGAGGATTTAGAAAGGGATCTTTGAGGGTTTTAGAAAGGGTTCTTTGAGTATTCTTCTTTGAGGGTTATAAAAAGGGTTCTTTTGAGGGTATAGAAAGGGTTTATTGGTGGTTTTAGAAAGGAATCTTTTGAGGGTTACAGAAAGGATCTTTTTAGGGTTATGGAAAGGTTCTTTGAGGGTTATAAATATGGTTCTTTGAGGGCTATAGAAAGGGATCTTTTGAGGGTTACAGAAAGGGTTCTTTGAGGTTTATAGAAAGGGCTCTTTTTAGGGTTATAGAAATGGTTCTTTGAGGGTTATACCAGAATGGGTTTTTTAAGGGTTATAGAAAGGGAAGAAGTTATTTCAGCGTTCGGTACCTGATACACAGTAGGCAATATACTATATAAAGTGTTAACGTGAGTCTATACTTCGAAAGTACTGCTTCTCGCCATCTTACATGAAAAAAAGATCAATCATAATTCAAATAGATTTGTAAAATACAGATAGTGTCAGCTCTTTTCCGTGATGGATAATTTAATTCTTCCTTTGAGGGAGAGAGAAGGTTATCCTTTTATATATAGGTATTAGAGTGGTTTATTAGTTTTCTGTAGATGAAAACGAATGTGCCGGCTTTGTCTGTCCGTCCGCAGTTTTTCTGTCCGGCCTCAGATCATGAAAACTAAAGAATCTAGACGGATGCCAATTGGTATGTTTGATCATCCACCTTCCATTCATCAAACATACGAAGTTGTAGCCCTCTAGCCTATGTATTTTATTTAAGGTTGAATTTATCCATGATCGTGTCTCTGGCACCTCAACAGCACAAGTCAACAAAGCCGGCTGAGAGTTTCATGGGCCGCTGCTCATACAGCATTTTACCGAGGCTTCCAAAAGGTAGATTTGTTTTCCGTGCCCGTGATTATTCGCTGTACAGAAAACTTGGTGCACCCAAGAACCGAGTGACGCAACGGTTAAATCAGAGCGTTGACGTCCTTGGCAAATCGTCGGGAGTAATACATTACTGCATTTTAGAAGCTCTATTATGCAAGCACCATTAACCAACCGTGCTTGAATCTGGCAATATCCATTATAGGTAAGAGCATCAGTGGCTTGAGCAAAAGAACGGAGAAGCAATATCTCGGGCATTATCTTAATATTGTTTTTGAAATGTATTGGTCGTCCTGTGAAGCATTACTGTAAGGATACTAAAGGTGCTCTAGAAATAAGTTAAAGTTAAAAGAGATCGGTAATTATATATTGCAATTTACGTGTGTTGAGCTTTGTGACGCAGTTGTAACTTAATTATCCCCTTTTTAGTTTTCTGAAAAGAAAACTATTGTCTGTCCATCCGCACTTTTTTCTGTCCGTCCTCAGATCTTAAAAACTACTGAGGCTAGAGTGCTGCAAATTAGTATGTTGATCATTCGCCCTCCAATCATCAAATATACCAGATTGCAGCCCTCTAGCCATGGTAGTTATTATTTTATTTAAAGGTTAAAGTTAGCTATAATCGTGCTTCTCGCAACGCAACAACAGAGACCACCACGGCCGGCTGAGAGTTTCATGGGTCGCGGCTCATACAGCATAATACCGATACCACCCAAAGATAGATCTATTTTATCGGTGGCCTTGGTTATGCGCCGTACAGAAAACTCGATTGGAGCATTTTTTACTTGTCTATTTCTAAACTATATTGTGGATAGGGGAATCATTTAAAACTTCTTTAATAACATTTTCAGTGATGATTACAAAATATATTAATTTGTAATATTTTCCGAGGATTTGCTCATTTAAATATTCCATCCAAAGTTTGCTTTTCATTTGTATAATCGAGACGCCGAATTTTTATACCAGACAGTGGTCCAAGATTGTAAGGTAATTAATCTTTAATATTTACGTTGTAAGGAAGAAGTTCGCAAATACACAATTAGCGAAGTGCATTCAATTTACATTGATCCCAGAACCAAATCTTATAAAAATAAACAAGTGATGAGGATTTTATCGTGTGTAATTTTCGTCTAAAATTTGAGTTCCACCTTTTTTTCATCTTCTTCCCTTCCTGTTTCTCTCTTCTTCCCTATATCCCCACATCCCTCCCCACACTTTCCTATTCTCCCCATCTACTCCTAACCCCTCCCCCCGCCGCGCCCCCTGCAACACTTCGCCATTTGAAAAGCAAATGGGCACATGGGAGAGAATCTGAATGACAATGGCAGATCCCATTCCATTCAAAGTAATTCAAGTCCTTTGAAGATTTCATTTTGGCATTTCAAAGGAGATCCGGCCACTTCTCCGTTTGCTTAAGATGTTATTTGAGAGGCAGACAGACAGACAGACAGAGATAAAAAGAGAATTATTGAATGAGTGTATGGAAAACTTTGACTGTTACAGTGATTATCTTCTCTACAAAATACAATCCGAGTGGATCTCGTTTGTCCTCCCCCGATGACAGTAGGGGAGACATGACACAGCCACCCACCCCTGCAAATTGGTTCGTCTGCCTCGGGTTGGGGGAGGGGGATAGGTAGGGGAACAGGAGGGTAGGGGAGACATCCACCCTCCTCTTGGAAAGTTGTTTGTCCGCCGCGGGTGAGGGCGTGGTAGGTAGGGGATCAGGAGGGTAGGGGAGACAGCAGCGCCGGGTTCCAGCGCGTGTACCGTGTGCTAATAAGCTCAGTACATATAATCTACAGGGAGAGCTATGACAGAAAAGGCATATATTATATATTATATATATATGTAGTAGATATCTATCCAATATAGATATATTGTATGTATATATAATATATATATATATATATATATATATATATCATCAAAATTCATGTTGTCTTAGTAGCTTGTTCTGATTAAAACAACAGTATAGAAACTTTACCTTCTGGAATCGAATGAGGCAAGAAAAAAATAATCTTTTAAAGGAATTGTTTGATTTTGAATCGTGATCCGTTAAACTCTTTAGTGAGAGAGAGAGAGAGAGAGAGAGAGAGAGAGAGAGAGAGAGAGAGAGTGAAGAACACAACTATTTAGTAGACCAATGTACTTAGTTGATTTTCATGAAGTCAGTTTCACGAAAAACGGTAAACCTGGATTCATTGAAGAACGTTATAATTTAGTTACCAACAAGATCGGCCCCGTAAGGGTGTAGTGCCGTCAGTGGACCTCATGCAGTGCACTGTAGGCATTACTTAAGGTTCTTTGCAGCATGCCTTCGGCCCTAGCTGCAACCACTTTCGTATCCTTTTACTGTACCTCCTTTCTTATTATCTTTCTTCCATCTTACTTCTCACCTAACAATTGATTTATAGTACTACAACTAAGAGGTTTTCCTCCTGTTACCCCTTTCAAACCTGTTACTGTCAGTTTCCATTTCGGCGCTGAATGACCTCATAGGTCCCAGTGCTTGGCCTTTGGCCTAAATTCTACATTCAACTCAACTCAACTCAACCAACAAGATCGGGACATTGATCATTGAAAAGAATCATGATACCGGAATTTTGTCCCCCCCCCCTTTTTTTTTTTTTTTTTTTTTTTTTTTTTTTTTTTTTTTTACTAGGATGCCTTCATTAAATCTGTATTTTTGGAAGGAATGGTTCAAGTAAAGGAGAATTGACATACGTTAATTCGAAATTCCTTCAACAGGTTGATTTATATTTTCTCTGCATAATACTCATTTCGTAATATAAAACGAATTGTATATCCTTTTATTCCTGTTAATCATTTTCCATCTATAAAACTAAGGAACTGTTTTCCGGAGAAGAATAGTCAGCGTGCTCGGACCAGGTCTGTTATCTAAAACCCCGGTAAATCACATTAGTTATTTAGGGGATTGATGATTTAAGTAATCAAAAAATCAGACAAAAATCGCACGGCGATACAATTACATCTTTTAGTAAATTCACTTACATTACATTTGACCTATTGAGTATTGTTCGTGATAACTGGGCGAAGGTGGATTGTAATCTAACCTCCACCGGGTTAGGCAAAACATATGTAAGTACAGTAGTACCTCGAGATACGAAATTAATCCGTTCCGAGGCGCCCTTCGTATCATGAGGTTTTCGTATCTTGGACCACATTTTACATGTAAAATGGCTAATCCGTTCCAAGCCCTCCAAAAACACCCCAGTATAAATTATTTCCATTTAAGGCCTAAAACACATGTTGTAGGGTTAGATGCCGATCCGATGGAAGAAATATGACTCCAAAAAGGCAAAATACTGTACATACTTGAGTAATACTATTCAACTGCATGTAATGTTCAACCCCATTTTTACTGCATATATTAGGACTTTAGCATATGTCCCTTAGCAATAAGCCTAGCCTATGTTAGCGGTTGCGTACTGTAGCCTAGTCTATGATTCTGGAATCTAAACTTAAGAAGCTAAAAGCTTAGAATATGCCAATAAAATGTATAAATAATCAGTATGTACTCATTTCAAATAATTATTAATTAATCATTAACTATAATACACAAAAAAAAAAAAAAAAAAAAAAACCTTCCAACCGATTGTTTACATTCAGCTCTTACCGTCTTACGAGTAGCGAAAGAACGCCAAGCAATCATTTTCCTAGGACACAGTAAGCCATAAATTTTCATTATTATCTCTTCAACTAATGAAACTACCAAACAGTATAATAACCATTAATTTCTTTTCTTTATTCTATCTTTACCTAATGGAGATACCGAGTTACTGACAGCTATAATGAAACATATACATAACGTAATATTAAAACAGAAGAAGAATTCTGAAAAATACGTATTAGTTGGCAGTCTGATTTATTTTATATTTTATGATATCTAATTCACAATTTATTTATTAAATGCATTGTATGTACTCATTTCAAATAATTATTAAGTAACCATTAACTATAATAAACAAACAAAAACAAAAGCTTCCAAACTTCTGTTTACATCCAGCACTTAGAGTATCGAACGATCGCCAAGCAATCACTTTACACAGTAAGCCATAAATTTTCATTATCTCTCTTCAACTACTGAAACTACAAAACATTATAATAACCATCATTTCTATTCTTTATTCTATCTTTACCTAATGTTTTTTTTTATTAAATGTATTGCATGAATAAGTTTTTCAATTTACAGCATCCTTTTACCAATAGAATACTTAAAGCACAAGGGGTAGATGCTGACCAATAGGAGAGCAGGATCTTATGGGATGACTAGCATCAGGAACCATGGGAGAGCGGGAGGATGGTGGCGAGTTTACTACTCAGTTTGTGGCATGGGAGTTTTAAAATTGTTCTCGGTGGTCCAGGCGAATCTCGGGACTTTAAAGCAACAACCTTTCGTATCTTGAAAACTTTTTGTATGTAGAGCTGTAAAAACTTTTCGTATTTGCTTTCGTATCTCGAGTTTTTCGTAAGTTGAGCCTTTCGTATGTCGAGGTACCACTGTATATTGATTCATTTTTGCGTCGGATGAGCGTATAAGCACTTCCTTGTATACAGAAGTATTATTAGGAAACCTATAAATCAAAATCTGGCGAACTGATCTAATAATAACCTTTCTGGAGTAGGTAACTTCAAAATTTACTTTTGATAATCAAATCGTCCCCGTCAGAGGTCACCTCTCCAGATCCAACACACAGTGTTCGTGGGTAAATCAGATGTAACCGAGGACAGGGACATTTCCCTAAAAAAGTGGCACGCCATATCATAAAAACTAACCATAGAATTTTTTTGAAAATGTTCTTATGGTCTTTCCCACACCCAATATTGATAAAGAGGTCCCAATTTAACCTAACCTACCCCAACCTAACCAGGGGCATGACGAAAAAAAAAAAAAAAAATAATAAAAAAACCGTTGTTGTGGCAGTACTAGCATACATCTCTGGATTTTGCAGCAAGGAGATACCGTCTCCTTCTTTCCCCTCCTTTATCCCTACATTAAGGGGTTGGTTGCCTGATGGGCCTTTCCTTGCAACATCAGGCCATGGTTTATTATTTAATGGCAAAGGGGTTTTTACGACCGCATGCCCTTGCTGTCATCAACCACAGTTATTGGCGGTGGGCCTCGCCTTCAACTA
>NC_061093.1:19276941-19281941 GCF_015104395.2 Macrobrachium nipponense | reverse complement strand
ATATTATCTAATAAAAGGAGCCCATAAAAAACACCAAAATAGAGAAAAAGTACTATATGTTTCAGAGACTGCTGTCTCCCTCTTTCAGGTAGATGAATGAGAAAAGTTCACAGAAAAGGTGGTATTTATACCAAGAGGTCCATCCACAAACAAGCCATTTTAAGTCACCCCGCTGATAATCTTCCTCTAATCTTCTTAAGGGTTGGTTGAATGAAGACGTTGTCGATCGTGTCCGAAATCCATCCTCCTTTTGAGATGTTCATTACCCTGCCTCTCTTTTATTAAGGCCGATTCCATCATTTGACTCTTGTACCGGCAGTTGCTGCTATAAATTACACGTGACAAATTCCCAGTTGATTCTATGGTTATGTTCATTTATATGGTTGAAAATAGCAGAGTTCTGTTGTCCATACCTAACTGACCGTTTGTGTTGTATTAATCTCTGGGTGGGGAATGGATTTACCTGTAAATCCGATGTAAGATTGGTCACAGTCCCTGGCATGGGATTTCGGTATTACCCCCAGAGTCCTTTGGAGATGTCTTTTGTTGGACGTTAATCAGGGATTTGGCTAAGGTGTTTGGGTAAGTAAATACAAAAGGGTTCGATTTTCCGAGGGGGTTGGTTATTCTCTTAATCGTGTCCAGGTGGGGAATTATTATTTTATTGTTGGGTGTATCTCTGGTCTTGTCTTTAGGGGGTCGGTAGAAATTACGTTAGCTTTGTGAATTGCTTTCTCAATTATATGGTCAGGATATTTTAAAGACGAAAGTTGCTTGCGAATTAGTTCAAATTCTTTTTCCAGGAATTCTGGGGAACAAATTCGTAAGGCTCTTAAGAATAAGTTACTAGCTACACCTATTTTGATAGAAATGTCATGATAGCTAAAGTAGTGAATGTATGAAAGTGAGAACGTTGGTTTTCTGTATATGGTAAATTTGTATTCTGTCGTATCTCTGATTATTAAACATCAAGAAAAGGAATTTTGTTGTCTGTTTCCCATTCAACTTTAAATTTGATGCTGGGCACTAATGTGTTTAATTTCAAGAGGAATTCATTGAAATTTGCCCGCACCTATTATCCCCAAATGTTAGGATATCATCCACGTATCTCATCCACAGCATGTTTTTGGGTTTTATTGCATTTATTACTGTAGTTTCAAAGTATTCCATGTACAGATTGGCTAGAACAGGACTTAAAGGACTTAATAATTCCCCACCTGGACACGATTAAGAGAATAACCAACCCCCTCGGATTCTCGAAAAATCGAACCCTTTTGTATTTACTTACCCAAACACCTTAGCCAAATCCCTGATTAACGTCCAACAAAAGACATCTCCAAAGGACTCTGGGGTATACGAAATCCCATGCCAGGACTGTGACCAATCTTACATCGGATTTACAGGTAAATCCCTTCCCCAGAGATTAATACAACACAAACGGTCAGTTAGGTATGGACAACAGAACTCTGCTATTTTCAACCATATAAATGAACATAACCATAGAATCAACTGGTAATTTGTCAGTGTAATTTATAGCAGCAACTGCCGGTACAAGAGTCAAATGATGGAATCGGCCTTAATAAAAGAGAGGCAGGTAATGAACATCTCAAAAGGAGGATGGATTTCGGACACGATCGACAACGTCTTCATTCAACCAACCCTTGTTAAGAAGATTAGAGGAAGATTCATCAGCGGGGGTGACTTAAAATGGCTTGTTTGTGGATGGACCTCTTGGTATAAATACCACCTTTTCTGTGAACTTTTCTCATTCATCTACCTGAAGAGGGAGACAGCAGTCTCTGAAATATAGTACTTTTTCTCTATTTTGGTGTTTTTTATGGGCTCCTTTTATTAGATGGAACTCTGTTGTTACAGAACTTTATTTTTACCAGTCATATTATATATATATATATATATATTTATATTTATATATATATATATATAAATATATATATATATATATATATATATATATATATATATATATATATATATATATATAATATATATATATATAGCTGTCCTACGAATTATGGGGGACCAAACATATATATATATATATATATATATAGATATATATATATATTTATGTGTATGTATATTTATATATAATATATGTGATATATATGCATGTATAAAATATGCGTATATATATATATATATATATATATATATATATATATATATATATATATATATATATAATATATATATATATATATATATATATATATATATATATGTGTGTGTGTGTGTGTGTGTGTGTGTGTGTGTGTGTGTGTGCTAAAAAAACAGTAAATGCACGTGACTTCATTAAATAAGCGAATACCACAGGATAATGATAGGTAGAAATCCAAGCGCTTTCTTTTTATTTAGACATTGTCAAGGAACAAATGAAATACAGTTGGAAAGAAAGTTACCAGGAAAGCAAAAAGATCAAGACTACCAGATGCTTGATTGTCAAAAGGGTAAAAATCAGAGATCATCCAGGATTATCGGATATCACGCGGTCACAAACTTAAACAAATTTAACCCTAACAGAAATTAAAACGTAGCCATATAAAGTCCAAAACATGTAAAAAACTGAATATATTAATTTTGTTTTGCTTATATTTATCTACAACTTTTTTCCATTATGGACAAAAATATCAACAAGCATTATTCGTACACATAGAGATTTAGATCATCCTATTAACTGGAGTCAAGCAAGAGCTTTAATCCCATGCAATGACACAATTAAAAGGATTATCATTAAATCTTATTTCATCGAGTCAAATGAAGGAAGTGTTCTAAATTCAAGTCTTGGATTATTTAAAATCGATGCCATCATAATGAAAAAAGTTGTAGATAAATATAAGCATCAAAATTAATATATTCAGTTCGTACATGTTTTTATGACTTTATATGGCTACGTTATGTTTCTGTTAGGGTTAAATCTATGTTTAGGTTTGTGACCGTGTGATATCCGATATTCCTGGATTATCTCTCTGATTTCTACCCTTTTGACAATTAACCATCTGGTATTCTTGATCCTTTTGTTTACCTGATAACTTTCTTTCCAACTGTATTTCATTTGTTCCTTGACAATATCTTAAGTAAAGACGAAAGAGCTTGGATTTCTGCCCATCATTTTCCTGTGGTATTTGCTTATTATGTATATAATATATATTATGTGAATAACTTTATCACGAAATATATAAAACGTGATGCTATGTATAAATAAGGGTTAATGCCACGGAGGAAAATGAAAAACGAGAACTGCCGAGATCTTTTGGTCTTAACGGCTTTTACTAGATGCAAGACTGATGAGAAAAAAACACTGAGAAGCACAGTTGAGATTAGCATATACAAACGGACATTACTACATGATTAACAAAGGGTCCAGGTCACTTTAAAGAAACGAAAAAAACCGTCAGCGGGCTAGATTAAAGATTTAAAAGCAGCCACCCTCACCAGGTCATAGGTAATTTAGTCAGAAAACAATACATTTTGTTTTAGGAACAAAGCGGCATATACAAACGGACTGTACAAAATTAGCTAAATCCCGAAGGCTGGATTAAGGATTTAAGAGCGGTCAGACGCACTGGTCAAAGGCAAGTTAATTCGAAAAACAATACACTTTGTTAGTACAACTTAAATATATATATATATTATATATATATATATATATATAGTATATATATATATATATATATATATATATATATATATATATATATATATATATATGCTAAAAAATCTCAGTTGATGCACGTGACTTCATTAAATAAGCGAATACCACAGGAAAATGATAGTCAGAAATCCAAGCGCTTTCGTCTTTACTAAGACATTGTCACGGTCACAGACTTAAATTTAGATTTAACCCTAACAGAAACTAAAACGTAGCCATATAAAGTCCAAAACATGTAAAAACTGAATTTATTATTTTTGTTGCTTATATTTATATACAACTTTTTTCATTATGAAGGCATCTAGTTGAAATAAACCAAGACTTAAATTTAGAACACTTCCATTATTTGATTTGTTGAAACAAGATTTAATGATATTCCTTTTGACTGTGTCATTACATGGGATTACGGCTCTTGCTTGACTCCGGTTAATAGGATGATCTAAATCTTTCATGTGTACGAATAATTTATTCGATATTTGTCCAGTTCTCACTGAATATTGGTGCTGTTGATTCGTTGTGAAAGAGATTTACCGGTTTGTCCGTAATAGACTTTATCACTCTTTTTGCAAGGAATTTCATATATGCAGCCTGGAAGATCTTTAGGAGAAATTTTTATTACTAAACTCTTGATATTAATATTACTGAAAACAACATTTATGTTAAAAAGCTTTAAAATTCTAGGAATTTCTAAAAATCTTTCATCATAGGGTAATTTTAGAATGTTATGCTTACGAAATTCAAGTTTGTCATTAGTTAAATAAAATGTTTTTCTAACTCTTTTCCATGCCACATCTACAAAAGTCCTTGGGTATTTAAGTTTCAAGGCAATATCATAAATAGTTTTAATCTCAGCGTCAGTAAACTGAAGGCTACAGACACGTGGGGCCCTTAAGAACATCCCAGAAAAAAACAGAGAATTTAACATTTTGATGGTGATTGGAGTAATAATGAACAAAAGAGGCAATGTTATAGTTGATTTTCGAAAGACTGAAAAGGTGAAATTTCTATCATTTCTATGGACAGATACATCAAGAAAATTCAAATCACAATTTCTTTCTTTCTCTGAGTAAATTTTATAGAAGGGACTAAATTATTGAGATAAATAAGGAATTCCTGGAGATTTTCGTGAACTGGCCAAATACAGAAAATATCATCACAAACATACCAAAACCATATAAATTTTCAGGGCGAAATTCTCTGTAAGAGTTTTGCTTAAAATAATTCCAGGTAAATATTGCTACGGACGGAGATAAGGGATTAACCATAGCCATGCCAAACTTTTGTACATGAAATCCCCCTATATATATATATACTATATTATATCTATATA
>NC_061093.1:19256941-19271941 GCF_015104395.2 Macrobrachium nipponense | reverse complement strand
TCTCATATTAGATAGAGATCACAAGGCAGTCAGTGTTATGTGTTTGAATACGTTATTACTAGGCGACCCTCTCAGTTTTATTCTTTCCCTGTGTTTCTATGGGAACGTTGTTTTTCACTTAAGATTACTGCAGTTGAGTGGTCCAGTATTCTTTTGCAGCGGTGGCTTTAAAAATGTGGATATTGTAGCTATTTTTTTATGATTCGTGGTCTGATGTTATCCATAAACTTGTTTACGGAGCATTGGTGTACGTGTGTGAGAATATAATATATATATATATATATATATATATATATATATATATATATATATATGTATGTATGTATATATATTTATATAGGTGCATGTATGTATGTATGTATGTATGTATATATATATATATATATATATATATATATATATATATATATATATATATATATATATATACAGACAGACAGACAGACAGAACAGACAGATGGGAAAGGGGTTTATATTATATATATATATATTATATATAAGATATATATATATATATATATAGATATATATTTCATGGTTGTGGGTGTGTGTGTAGGTGGATGTATGGTTGTTTTGTATATGGTTGGGGAAAGGAAATTCTTGTATCATAGTGGATGTTGATTCCGTTTCAAAAACTAGTTGGCCTTCTGGTTCGATTTGTTTGTTTGTCTGTCTTGTCTGTCAACAGGACTGCACAAGAACTTACAATTGATTTTTTGCGAAATGCCGCCAAAAAAATGCATATTTCGACTGCCAACAAGTAAATAGATTTTGCAAAGTGATACGAATGATGTAGAGCCTTCGGGGCGAATGGAGTTATTTTCGGCATGGAGTGTTCAGCTTTGGCGGAGATTTGCGGTCTCCAAAAGTTCTTAATTATTGTTGATATCTGACTTTATAACTTCTGATGGCAGTTTATTCCACGGGTCACATATCTTGTATGGGAAGAAGTTCCCAGAATGGGATGCGTTGTATCTTCTGTTCTAGGTTCCGTCCATTATTTCGTGTCGAGAGAGAGAGAGAGAGAGATAGTTTGCCCTCTCCACCCTCTAGTCTAGAGAGTCTGAGATACCATTAGGCTTCTTCAGCTAAAAGCCTGGCTCCCCGTAAGAAACAGATTTTACAAGTGCCTCCCGAGCAGATGTTCAGGACTTCAGGAATGAAGCGGAGGGCACCGCCGAGTGATTTCGCGGTGAGGAAGCGGTGATAAACATGGCGCAAGTGTGTAGGAGGAGAAGGAGAGGAAGTAAGAGGAGGAGGAAGAGGATGACGAAAAAAATGAGGAGGATGAGATGGAAGAAGAGGATGACGTAAAAAAGGAGGAGGAGTAGGAGGAGGAGGAAGAGGATGACGAACAAAAGGAGGAAGAGGATGACGACAAAACAAAAGGAGGAGGAGTAGTATGAGAGAGAGGGCGGAGGATGAGGGGAAAAAAAGTAGAACTAGGATGAGGGGTAGAGGAGGAGGAGGAGAAAGTGGACAAGGACGAGAAGGAAGAAGAGGAAGAATATAAGGAGTAGACGAAAGAGGAAGGAGGAGGGGGAGGGGAAGGGTGGGTGGGGAGGAAAGGGATGGGAGTAGTAGGAGGAAGAGGAAGAGGGGAGGGGGAGGAGGAGGAGGAGTACAAGAATGTTAAGAATTAATGACGAGGAGAAGAAAAGATAAAATTTTCTGGGAAAGATTCAATGTTCACTTTTGTCGATTAAGGTTCAGTTATGAATATCTCCACCAATCTCTCTCTCTCTCTCTCTCTCTCTCTCTCTCTCTCTCTCTCTCTCTCTCTCATCCTTGGATTTTAGAAATGAAATCAAATTGAAAGTTGACGATATTGGGGAGTAGGAAACTTATAGAATGTGGCTGAGGTAAAAAAAAAAAGGAGCTTTTGTCTGGCTTTAAAGAAGATATGCATACACAAATATACTTTTGTTTCATGTTTCATTGAATAATATTCTTTATTGTGATGTTGTAATCTTATAACACCAGACGAGCAGGCGCAGAGAGAGAGAGAGAGAGAGAGAGAGAGAGAGAGAGAGAGAGAGAGAGAGAGAGAGAGAGAGAGAGTACCTAAATAGGTATGTATGTATATATATATATATATATATATCTATAATATATATATATATATATATATATATATATATATATATATATATATACTGTGTGTACATATATATACGTATGTGTACATATATAAATGTGTGTATGTTTTGTATTTGGAATTGAGGTTAATCAGAAATATATTTGATTTCACAAATCTGTTACTTTTTTAAAATTCATACATTGTATACATATATGCGTGTATATATAATGTATATATAGAGTATAATAATATATATATATATATATATGTGTGTGTGTGTGTGTGTGTGTGTGTATGTATGTATGTATGTATGTATGTATGTATGTACTATATACAGCCGCCATCACCACCTGCTTCACGATGCTATCGCTCCTTATCTCATCTTTATTTTTAACCTTCCCCGTTTATGTACTGTCAGGTTATCCTCCATTTCGCGGGGCGTATGGCACTGGTAATAGAAGGCTTGTTTTCCGTGATGATGGTATCCGGACTGTATCCGGATTCTTGCATGTCTGGGCCCTTCGTGGACAAGGATTTTTTTTTTTCTTTTTCACGTTTCTCATTTGTTATCGGCTGTTTCTTTTATATTTAAAATTAAGGGAATTTTCTCATGAAATTATAGGGTGTCTCCTGACTTACTATCGAAATGTAGAAGAGGAATCGTTGCCTCTCTGTGAGACATCAGATGCCCTGGGCATGGGATTTCCTGCCCCGTAAACAGGGATGTTATCCCTTGTACCAAGATGAAAAATTCGGCTGTTATGGGAAAGCTGGATGCTGTGAAATTCAGATAAACAAATAAAAGAGACGGTGTGAAGAAGTGATAGAACTGCGAGTCCAAATATCCAGAGAGTCAGAGAATTCTAACTTTAATTATGAATGAAATGACATGAAATTAACCTTTGAAGAAATGGGAGCAACTTTCATTGTTATTTTTGTTTTTATTTTTTATTTTTCATCACCTTAGATTTTTCTTCCTTTTCCCATTACGTATATTCTTTTAATGCTGAGGCGCCTATTTTTAGAATGTGCGTGAGAATCTCTCTGTAAGTATACAGCTCAACTGATTTTTTTTTATGTTTTTTTTATTTTTTTTTCAATAAATAATATTCTATATATAATATATATATATTTCTCATTAATTTTCTAAAACTAAATTGTGAATATTTATAACCGTCACTGGACTGTCAGTGCGTTGACCTTTTTGCCTCCATTTGCATGCGCAGGGTTGACCTTGGTCTCGGCTTTATTTATCATTTGGATGTCTAAATTTACGCATGATTGTCAATTAAACGCATTGCATCTTTGAACGCGTTCGACTTTTATCGGATCGTGATTCTGTGATTCGTTCTGTCAAATGTGACAGTTATTTAAAACGAAACCAATCGACCTTGATGTCTTGATGTGTGTGTGATGATTTACGCTCTCTCTCTCTCTCTCTCTCTCTCTCTCTCTCTCTCTCTCTCTCTCTCTCTCTCTCTCTCTCTCTCTCTGATGTATGTCGTACTACCCAGCGAGTGCGCTGTGAAATACAATTAATTTTGAATACATCCGGGTTATGTGTATGACTGAGATCATATGTCCAAATGAGTTCATTCTCATTACATTTCAGATGTATATTGTGACTGAGCTGATATATATGAATTAGTTAATTCTGAATACATTTCAAATATATGTATTAATGGGATAATACATGAGTGCGTGTCTGGTATTTGAAGATTTGAGCTCATCTTCGCTCTCTGCCATTTGTGTTTATTCGAAGGATTGGCACCGATGTCTGGATCAAGAAATATTTTACAATGGAGAGAGAGAGAGAGAGAGAGAGAGAGAGAGAGAGAGAGAGAGAGAGAGAGAGAGAATCCACTTCGTAAAACAACTCTCTCCCTCGCTGTCCTTTCTTCTTCGAGAATTTCCACACAAACATCATCTCCGCATTTCACTCTCTGCTTAAAACCAACAGAAAGAGCTTTCTTTTTTGATTTTTTTTTTTTTTGGGGGGGGGGGGGCGTCCGGGGTGGGGAGCGGAGAGAAGACGGGGGGGGGGGATGGCTTAAATATTGTCAAATATATTTCTTTTCTTTCCTCCTTAACACTCCTTGGTCGCGCCCCCCCCACCCCCTCTGACTCACTCCTTCTGCAACGTCGTATCCTGGGGCATCCCGGGACGTAGTATGGGAAACAAAAGCAACGCGGAACAAAGACTTGACCTGACGGTAAAGGAGCCAACAGCGGAACACCATTTGAGGAACCGTTGTCTTTCACGAACTCTAAAAACAATAGTTTGGCGGAAAGTGGCTTTTGGCGGGTTGGGTGGGAGGGGGAGGGGGAGGGGGAGGGGGAGGGGAGGCGTTCCACTTCCATTTCGGAGAGTGTCTTTTTGTCTCTTACTTCAACACTCTCTCTCTCTCTCTCTCTCTCTCTCTCTCTCTCTCTCTCTCATTGTCGTTCTGGGTTCCCTTTTTCATAATTGCTTTGAATTTGAAGCCAGGAGTGCTTGGATTCATTAGGTAGAGAAGGACAAGTTTAGAGGTTGAATGAGCTTTTAATATTTTTGTCCATTTTCTTTTTCTGTATTTTTTAACCCTTTGCGTCAGTATCAGAGGGGTAAAGAGAGACAGGCAGACAGGCAGAATGAGAGGGAGAGGAGAAATAGCAATAGATAAGTCATTAGATATTTAGAGAAGAAATTTTTATGCATTGATAATAGCGACCCTTTTCTTTTTTTTGTGTCATTGTCAGAGAGAGAGAGAGAGAGAGATGAGAGAGAGAGAGAGAGAGAGAGAGAGAGAGAGAGAGCAGAAAACAGCTATAGTTTAAGTCATAAGAATTTAAAACAAAAATTTTGTACATTGATAATAGTGAATTTTTTTTCCTTTTTTCGTCATCGTCAGAGAGAGAGAGAGAGAGAGAGAGAGAGAGAGAGAGAGAGAGAGAGAGAGAGAGAGAGAAAGTAGCTGTAGTAAAGTCTTGAGACATTTTTTATTATTTTTATTTTATATATTGATAATGAGGATAGGCATTTTGTACTTTTTTCGTATGTCAGAGAGAGAGAGAGAGAGAGAGAGAGAGAGAGAGAGAGAGAGAGCTATGTCAGTTCATTAGACAATTTCCAATTCTTTATACATTGAAAAGTACGATAAATTGGTATTCTTTAGTCCTAGAATTTTATTTGCAGTTACCAGTGTTGTCGTTTATCTATTTATCATTCTTAAGTTCATCATCATGAGGGTGATAAGATTAATAACAATAACGGAATGAATTAATCGGAGGGGCTAAGATAAAAAAAATGTAACTGACAACCACTACCTCCTTCTTCCCGGACGCAAATTCCTGAGATGTATACTTGTATTGCACCTGCCCCGGTTTTGTTGCCTTGCCCCTAGGGTAGGTTAAGTTAGTTCTGTAAAAATCGGTAATTTTAATGGCGTCCGGCTTTTTTCAGGGAAGGGTCCGGCACTCGGTTATGTCTCTGGAAAAGGCTTCCCGGGCGACTAGCGGATACATTAACTGACAACGAAATAAGAGAAGTGATTGACAGATGTCGGCGGAAGGACTAAGGTCCTTTAGACGGACTTCCTCCTCCAGGCTCCCAGAAGGCGATGCCTACACTGTCGCAGTCGTTAAGAGTAATTCTCTAGGACAAATATCATTATGCAAATTTTATGTAGATCACATCACTTCGAAGTGAATTGACGGTATTTGGGAGACGTCTCTTCGACTTGGAGAGAGAGAGAGAGAGAGAGAGAGAGAGAGAGAGAGAGAGAGAGAGAGAGAGAGAGAACTCGTGTTCTTAATAGTTTTCAGAATTCAGGCATCGATGTCGCGTAGAGTAATTAACAATTGTTAATATCTCACTTAATTCTGTTGTTAAAATTCCCTCTTACATAAAAAAAGATGAAGTTGTTGAACATTGCACATCTTGTACTTTTCAACAAAAATATTATTTCCCGTCTCGGTTGGTAGAGCGAGTTGAAAGGTCTACACTAGGCTCCTTGTACCCGTTTAACACCGTTTTACTAAGTACAGGTGGCCCGTGCTGGCTAAAGGGAGGCTTAATCTAAAATTCTAAACCAACTCTTCAACGTATTTGCCCCTCCATCATTTTTCGCTTTTTGATGAAGACAATAATTGATCAAAATTAAATTATTACAGAAAGACAAACGTTCAGAAATGTAGCTACAAAAATAGCTAATGTTAACTCCTTCCCTTCCTCCTATTCGTCATTATCATCATTATGTATTTTCGTCTACCTTCTGGCCACCATAGGCCTGTTTAAAGTACGCAGTACGCAGGTGATAATTTTTTTTGCCTAGCGTAATTGCTTTAAGAAAGATTGAATCAGCAGATGTTGGAATGGAATCGAATGCAGGGTTGAGGCCAAGATGTTGGAATGGAATCGAATGCAGGGTTGAGGCCAAAGGCCAAGCGCTGGGACCTACGAGGTCATTCAGGACTGCAAGGGAAATTGAGGGTAGGCAGGTCCGAAAGGCGTAACAGGAGGAAAGACTCACAGTTGCGTTATGAAACAATTGTTATGAGGAGGTGGATAGCTAGATGCTAAAATATATGAAAGGAGGCACAGTAAAAGGAATGAAAGGGGTTGCAGGCAGCTAGGGGCCGAAGGGACGCTACAGAGAACCTTTAGTAATGCCCACAGTGCACCCCGTAAGGTGCAGTGGCAGCACTACCCTCCTACGGTTTTTTTTTTTATGTATTAACTGCGGCCAACGACGTTATGTAGCTATAGAATTCCCTTTCAATAAAAAAATAATCGGGTATCCCTTCAAATGTGGATTATATCAGAGTCAAAGTAATAGGGTCTGCTCAACTCGGCAGTGGGGGTGGAGCTAATACTGTGACGTCAGAAGAGTAACACTGCCCGTGTGTCTCCATTGAATTACTTAAAGAACCTTTAGTTTTTATACATTCAATCCATATCACATGTTTTTTTTTTTTTTTTTTTATAAAATTTTGACAGAATCTGTAAAGAGGTCACATGTTTGATGTTTTTTTAATACCCATTCAAAGTATATAAGCTCTGCTCAACTCGGCAGTGGGGGCGGAGCTAATACTGTGACGTCACAAGAGTAACACTTCGGTGCTTCTCCATTGAATTACTTAAAGAACCTTTAGTTTTTATCCATTTAATCCATTTCGCATGGTGTTTTTGATAAAATCTTGATAAAATCTGTAAATAGGTCACATGCTTGATGTTTTTTAATACCCTTTCTCTCATTTAATCACCAAGCCTTGTTTTATTGCACATAAAATATACCAGTTTGAACACACATAGCTACTCCAGCTTTCTTCATATATTTACTCTTTACTTATTTATTTACTTACCTATATACTGGTTTGCTGTAGTCTCTTCAAGTATTTTTTATAACATGACAACTAATCTCTCTCTCTCTCTCTCTCTCTCTCTCTCTCTCTCTCTCTCTCTCTCTCTCTCTCTCTCTTTCAGGTAGTAATATTATCACTTTGAAAAGCAACTTTTTTAATGCTAAAGGTTATAATGATAGGTTGATTATATTTTCCAAATCTTCTTAAGAATACTTATTGTTATGCAATAAATACAAAGAAAATGTGGATATAGGCAGTGTAAAAAATGGCAGTTGCATTTGCACGACTTGACCTCAAAAAATAAAACAATATCAAAAGTATAAGAATTACATCATATACGATACAAGGTATCAAAGGAATAAAAGATGAAGAAAATGATACAGGGAACACATATCCAGCAAATTTCTCATTAGCACTTCATATCACATAAATATACTTCCGAACACATAAGTTTACATATAACACAAACTGTATACATAAAGGTATTAATTATGCATACCTCAAACAATTATAATATTTTCGAAAAAAAGTACAAAAGTTATTCGTCAGTCTGGATGGATGTATTTGATGACGTTTCACAAGGGGCGGGGCTAGATATCAGATCTCCCTCGAACGCTTAATTTTTTATAATTTTTGTGTGCGTAGATAATATTTTTCTGTGCGCGATTATGGGTTTGAAAATAATTGTAATGTAAGTGTTTTCCGCATACCCCAATTTGTGAAAGGGCATTCTTTGTACTTTTACATGGTATATGGCAAAATGTAATAAGATGAATAATTATGTAAGAAAAATGTGGTAAATATTTACATAAAATTTAAAAATTTTGGTTCGTCTTTGACCTAGAATTCCTCGAAAATTTCTGAGAACACCTGTCAATTTTATTTATGCATCATATAGTAAATTTTATCAGCTTTCTAATCCATTTTTCAGTTTCTTTCTATCATCATCCCTTAGTCAGATACGCTACGAAACGTAAATGTATGTAGGGTGACGGATGAAGTAATTGCACATTTTTGTGTGCGTAGATAATTTTTTCTGTGCGCGCTTGTGGGTTTGAAATTAATCGTAATTGTAATGTGCTATATATCATTTGAAAGAGCATTCTTTGTACTTTAACGTAGTATACGGCAACATGCAATAAAAGGAAAATTCATATAAAAAAACGCCATCGCAAAAATAGTTATATGAAATTGTTATCGTAAATATAGTTTCATAAAGATATGGTCCTTTTGTAACTGATGACGTTTCACAAGGGGCGGGGATAGGTTTTAGTACCGCCTCGTGAGCAGACCCTATTACTTTGACTCTGGATTATATGATTGTTTCTGACGTAAGCTCGCATCCCTTGGCATAGTTTCCTATTGTACGTGAACTGTTTTGGCCAGTGTTCCCGAAAACGGATTGACTGTGACTTTGAGTCCTCCGCCAATCTCTCACTCTCGATATACATGATCCTTCGCAATGCTACAGATATTGTATGAATGTGACAGACTAAAATCTCGACCACCTTGATCTGTACATCGTATTATTGGGTTCAAGTCCAGATTTTCATAATTTGGAATTCCCTGTCTTGTCTACTATATATTTTGAATCATATAACTTGCCTCTTTTGCAAGAACGGGTTGTCATTGCTCCGAGGATGAAGTCCGCAGATGCTATTTTCCATGAGGGACAAGTCCGATTCTCAGGCATTCCATTGAGGCGTCAGAGATGTGTATTTCTGATGACAGAAGTTCACTCTAGACGTGGTTCGGAAGTCACGTAAAGCCGTTGGTCCCATTGCTGAATAACCACTGGTTCCATGCAACGTAAAAACACCATACAAACAAACAAACAAACAAACGTGAGGGACAGGGCCAGTTTTCGGCAGCATTTTCTGTCTCGTTCTCAACACTTTAAACATTTTCCATCTGTGTACCTTTGGCTGTTATTCGTATTGAAAGACTGTCGGTATATCATAAACTCAAAATGATATGTAGGTCCGCTTACCATTTTTTGTCTCTTGATGTACATTTCTTGTTTCCTCGTAGAATATGTGCCTCGAATGTTTTTGTAGAGAATGGTCTGCTGTATGTTTATGTATTTTTAAGTTAGCTTGTACTTTTCTCTCCAATTCTATTGGCCAGTTCAGACTTAAGCTAGTAAATCATAAATCAAGTACAGAGCATGTACGTATTTATTAATTCCATTTTCGCTGACAAACTACTTTGTTGTGATTGTTGTGGGGGTAGGAAAGCCTAAAAGGGTCTGGAAAAGGTGTTTCGCGTTGAGTTAAAGATACAGGCATTATAGGATAATATTTTTATGATTTATTTATTAGAATGAAAATATAAAAAATAAGTAATGTATGTTAAACAGTACAAAAAAATTATTTCTAATAAAATATAGCTCAGTTATGTTAATTTTCGTTGGTGAAACACGCTCTATTTGACATTAGATATTAGCATATGCCCCGAGTAAGTTGGAGGTCGAATCACGCCTTGTTAAACGGGGAGTCGTAACCGGTATTCCATTTAGAAAACATTGCATTTGTGATGCCTACCCACTCGTGTCCCAGATCAATGAGGAATTCGTCCATGCGTAGGACCCAGCCATAGATCGTATCGGTCTTGGATGGTATACCCACGTGGAGTTCGTCCTTATTTGGTTACTAATACCATTTACATAATAATATTATAAAGTACGTTACAGTATAAGCGGTAGGGATACGGACTGAATCCTATTTGAATATATTGTTTTTCTAGGAGAGATGAGGATGTTTTATAATGATACTGGACTTCCAGATCGTACGCCAGAAATGAGTGCAAGTATTCCATGGGTCACAAATCTGTTCCAGGGGGGAGGAGCTATTTAGATAAAACTTAATGGGAAAGTCACCCCTCGTGTCATTAAAGAAAAGTAGAATCCTCTCGTTACAGGAATTTTTACATTACAAAAATTTTACCCCACAAATAAATACTATGTTTAAGGGGGTGACAGTTCATATCATCTCATGCTTAATTAAATATAAATTTCTAATCCATTTTGGGGGTGTCAAGCCGCCCTCGTGTAATTTATAACTTCCAATATATATAATATATATATAGATATATATATATAATATATATATATATATATATATATATATATATTATATATATATTATAGTGTAGTGTATATACGTATGGTTTATGTATGTGTGTGTTTTGCAAAGATAGACATAACAGAAGTTGAGAGGCCAAAGAATAAAATTATCCCCTTTTCATATCATTCCTGTCTTTCCCCCCAAAGGGTCATTCCTGAGACAAGCCCAAACTTTCCTTATAACTCGAGCAGCTCATGAGGAGGAGGAGGAGGAGGAGGAGGAGGAGGAGGAGGAGGAGGAGGAGGAGGAGGAGGAGGAGGAAAGGACAAGTAGTCATTCAGAACAAAACTTTTCCCCTGACGCCTCTGCCAAGTCTCCGAGAACGACAGAGAGAGAGAGAGAGAGCAGAGAGAGAGAGGAGAGAGAGAGAGAGAGAGAGAGAGAGAGAGAGAGAGAGAGAGAGAGGATCATTTTAACTCTTCTCCCTGGATAACCGTCAGAAAATGCGCTTTCTTCTAATCCCCTTGCATCACGGCCAGGTTTAAAACGAAAATGGCTTGTCATTTTCTCTCTCGAGTAAACCAACGTGGATTTTACGCGCGAAAAGAATATTGCCGTCTAGGGAGATTTTGTGCGCGCCAGCCTTCCAACTTTTGCTCGGGACTGGAGCGGTGGTTAGATCCACGAGTCTAGGGTGCATGAATGTCAGTTTCGCTGTCTGACTAAGTTAGTGTCTGTTGGTGAATGTTGAACATGATTTAATTGGCTTATCGAATTGTAGCGATTTTTCGTCGTATAAAGCTTCAAGATAATTTTATTGGCTTCTCGCCATGTAGTGTCTTTTAATTTTATTTTTGTGAGATATTGCAAAGGAAAATAAAATCAAAATTGCGATTTTTTTATGCCAGTTTCTCATAAGTTCAAATTCTTGTTTTATAAGGGCTTTCATTAAAATCTGAAATTGTTTACGAACGCATTCTTTAAAGCAACTGATGTCATTGTGAACTATAAGTATATGTTTAAGAATGGAATGGAATACGAAAGAGAGGGCAAAGCCCAAGTTCTGGGACCTATAAGGTCATTCTTCGCTGAAAGGGAAGCGCTAAAAAAGTTTGAAAAATGTAACAGGATGAAAGCCTCGCAGTTGCACTTTGAAACAATTGTTAGAGAGGATGGAAAGTATGATGTCAGAAAGAGAACATGAACGGAGGTACAGTGAAGCATTTAGTTCAGTCTCCCACAAACATGATATCAGTGGGTTGAAATCGGCTTCAGAAAGCAAATACAGAAGCATAAGTTATTTGACGTGAATCTCTATGAGAGAGACGTAAAAAAAACTATTTTCACATACTTGGGAATAAGTCTACAAACTACTTTGTTGTGCGGGAGGGGGTGTATAGGAAAGGTCTATGGAAAAGCCTAAAAAGGTCTGAAAAAGGTGTCTGGCGTCGAGTTAAAGATATTTATGATTTATTTATTAGAATGAAAATGTAAAAAATAAATAATGTTAAACAGCACAGAAAAAATATTTCTCATAAAATATACTATATTCCTTTTAATTTTCGTTGGTGAAACAATATTCTATTTGGCTGTAGATTTTAGCATGCGCCCCCGAGTAAACTGAAGGACGGATCACGCCTTGTTGGTACTTAATAAAACATTTTGCACATTAACTCATAAAATGGGAATTTCAAAGTTTTTTAGTGGTTTTACGTTTCATTATAATTTTTACTTTATTAATAAGTGGCGTCTCTTCTTTCTGTATTACCATTCACCTCATCTTACTTCTTCCTGATGAACACCGTATTGTTTGGAAGCTTGAATTTCAAGCCAATAATAATAATAATAATAATAATAATAATAATAATAATAATAATAATAAAGGGAAAAAATGGATAAGTATCAAGACCTTCATTTAAATAAAAAGGATATGGGATATGCCAGTGGAAATTGTACCCATAATCATAGGAACACTAGGCACAATCCCAAGATCCCTGAAAAGGAATCTAGAAAAACTAGAGGCCGAAGTAGCTCCAGGACTCATGCAGAAGAGTGTGATCCTAGAAACGACGCACATAGTGGGAAAAGTGATGGACTCCTAAGGAGGTAGGATGCAGCTCGGAACCCCACACTATAAATACCACCCAGTCGAATTGGAGGACTGTGATAGACAAAAAAAAAAAAACAATAATAATAGTAATACTTCATTTTTAGCATCACGTTTCACGCGGGAGATGAAACCTCGAACGCCCCTCTTATCAATCATCCTAGTTTTGTTTCCTTTCATTTCAGTGCTAAATTCGGCTTTGACTGAGATTAACACGAGTTAGTTTAATAATCATTTGATCTTGTGTAGTCACTGATGGCTACGTTGAACTGGAGTTATCTACTTCAGCGTTATTTTAATAATATAAACAATTTAAAAGTATATAAGATCACAGTGCGTTCTATTCGAGTGGGAAAATCGACTGTCCAACTGGGTGGGGCGGGAGAGGGCGTCGGGGGCTTGGAAAGATGAGAGGGGGGCGGGGGTGCTTTTTATCACGATATGGCCTTCATTAATCGTCTGCTTAATCATTCACCAAATCTCTCTCTCTCTCTCTTAAGTAGAATGTATCATAGCTATGTTCATAGTCTTCGGAGAAGACATACTCTCTTCCACACCACCCATGAGGTCGAGTATGAAGGCGCGTTTTTTTTACGTGGTGTCCCCAATAGGCCTAATCCACGACTCTTGATCAAGTTTAACTTGATCGCGTCATAACATTACACATAAATGTTTCCTTAAATTTAATTAAAAAGCAAATAAAGCTTAAATTTAAAATACGAATGATAAAATGCAAAGCTTAAATTTAAAATACTTATGAAATTAGAATATTCAAAGCTTAAATTTAAAACATGAATACAATTAAAAGATTCTAAGCTTGGAAAATAAAAAGCTTCAGCTTAAAATACTGACAAGATTAAACTCGAAAGTCATAAAATGCAGATTCAAGTTAAAATACCGATAAAATAACACTAGAAAATATCAAATCCTAACCAAGAAAAGCAAATAACAGAAGCTTATATACTAAAAAGACTAGAAAATGTAAAGCAATTAAGAGAAACTAATGAGACTAGAAAATTACAGCAATTAAGAGAAACCTGAAATATAAGAAAAAATCACGTGATGAGACATGTAAACAAGATTTAAATGCCTGTAAAGAATAAGGTAATAATGATGACAGGAAAGGTAAGTCAAAAATAATAGTATTATACTACCTTAATCATTATATCCATAAAAACAAATTTCGTATAGTATTATATACAAAGAAATTGCGTTAAGAAACGAGTAATTGCTAATGACATCACCTCATGGAATCCCGGAATAGCGGGACGACGTTGCACAATCATTTTTTTATTCTAATGATGAGCCGGCCTTCATTCCACGGGTCGGGGGTGCAGCGAAAGCAACGCTCTCTGCAGTAATCCTCGACGACGCCCTTCAGCACGGGTTCTCCACGGAGCGAGTGGAGCCCTTTGCCCGTAATGATGACGACCTCCTCCACGTCCTGTGCCACGCAGTCCCTGAGAAAAGAGTGCAAGACCTGCATGCATTCCCCCCTGATCAAGCCGTGGAAATCAACGGTGCATCCTACCTTAGTCAACCGCAAGTGTCTGTTCCGGGGGATGCTACGAAACATGAGCTCACCTGATTTTCGCTCGAGTTCGGAGAGTCGTCTGAGAACGTGGCCGTCCAGGAACCTCGTCTGACGTCTAAGCCTGTCGGCCTCTTGGCGAAGGGCCTGCAAGGGAAAGAATGGGGGAGTTTAGTCAACTGAAATAAGAACGTCAGGTGTAGGGTTTGTTTTAATAATGAAATCAGTAATAATGTCAACCATAACGATTGTCCCATTATATATATTATATATATATATATATATATATATATATATATATATATATATATATATATATATATATATATATATATATATATACATATATAGTATATATTATATATATATATATATATATATATATATATATATATAATTGTGTGTGGTCTCGCGCGCGTTTACATACATGCAGTATTTAAGATTCTTAATTTCTCACGCGCGCAGTGCAGACTAGCACAGTATACCCTCCTATACTTTGTTATTGGAGCACACCAGCCTAGGGCTGGCAGGAGCCGTAGTCTCATGAACAGTCAGTAAAGACTCCTGTCCCTCTTCCTCTCACTAAGATTTTAACCTCATATATAGTTCTATTTATCTTTGTATACATCTATTTTCGCAAATATCATAAGTACATGATGTATATATATGTTTGCACGTGTGTCATTACAGACCGACTCATCGTAGCCTGGTAAGGCAACCCTGACACAATAGACTTCAAGACCTTGATCATCCCAAACCACAACGTGACTTATGCAATTAAAAGTCAGAAATTAAAAACAGGAATAGGAATAAAACTCGGAAATTAACCAGGCAATTACTGGTACGCGAAGGTTCACAAGATACGCCTGCTGAT
>NC_061093.1:19245982-19253941 GCF_015104395.2 Macrobrachium nipponense | reverse complement strand
TATTTAGGATATTCTTAAAATAACATCACCCCGTTTGTTAGTTTTCCTTTTCTTCCATTGCTGGACTACGTAAGTGACATACGATCTTTAGTATTCAAAACACATTTAAACTGACTCCTTTCATAGCGCTCTGCTAATTATGGGACCAAACACACACACACACACACACCACACACCACACACCCACACACACACACACATATATATATATATATAGATATATATATATATATATATATATATATATTTATATATTTATATTATATTATATATATATAGTATCTATATATATATATATATATATATATATATATATATATATATACGTATATATAACAGCTGTCTACGAATTATGGAGGACAAACATATATATTTGTATATATATATATATATATATATATATATATATATATATATATATATTATATATATATATATAGTTATATATAAATAAAGATAAATGCCACGAAGGAAAAATAAACGAAGGAGTCTGCTGCGATCTTTCGGCTTAAAAAGCCCTTTACTGAAGCAGATACTGACAAAATACGAGAAAAGACAAATACAAGAAGGTTCGTATAACTGACAGATAGGGATTATAAAAGGATTAGTGCCTAGAATCCGACACACCTGGAAGATAAAGAAACCTTCCCAACAAGCATAAACAAAGGGTGCAATTAAAGTTTAAGACAATCATCTCAGATACAATCTCCAAACAATTAAAGGATTATAGGTGACAGCTATACGGAACCTGGTAAACAAAACCATATTCACAAAACATGACAGACATACATTACAATAAAATTTTTTTAATAACTCTAAGGCAACTGATTTTTATTTAAGTCAGTAATTATATATTTGAGGTCATTCTTAAACATGTTACAGATACAAGGGTCTAAATGAAAAAGGCCACGACTAACATTGAAATTACAATGAAAAGTAAGTTGTATTAAAGCAGATTCTAAAATGATTTCGTGATAAGACATCTCTTGACCGTGCAATTACTGAACTGTCATCCAATTAATTCGGTGGTTGTTTTCACTTAAATGAATAAATAATGCATTAGATTTTTTGCCCAGTTTTTACAGAGTATTTATGCTGGCTTAGCCTTACTTCTAAGCCCTTGCTGGACTGTCCGAGATAGAATGAGGGACAATCCATACATGGAATTTTATATATTATGTTGTTGCTTTCTCTGGGGCCATTTTTTATTAACATTCTTTTTAGTGTGTTATTATAGGAAGAAACAAGGTTGACATTAAAAGCTTTTAACAATGGTTTAATGGTTTCAAATCCGTTAAATAAGGCAAACTGAGAATGTTCTTAGAATTTTCTTCTGTATGTTGTTTTCAGTATAAACTTTTGTGGGCTTTATTATAACAAATGTCTAATATATGTTGAAGGATAGCATAAATCTTTCCCTATTTTTTCTATGTATTCAAATTCTTGATCCAAATATTGTGGACTGACAATTCGCAATGCTCGTAAACATAGAGGAAAAAATTAAAAATTGATATTTTTATATAAGATGGTGGCCTGAGAAGAAATGAACATAAGTTAAGTTGTTAGTCGGTTTCCTATAATACTGAATTTACATTGAAATGGTTCTCTATGTATCAAAACGTCTAAGAAAGGGAGGCAATTGTCTTTTCTAATTCTAGAGTAAACTTAATCGATGGTACCTGGTTATTTAATTTAGAGAGTAAATCATTTACATCAATACCGACAGGAAGAACAGCTAAACAATCATCAACGTAATGATACCACTTAGAAAAAAGACAATTGCCTCCCTTTCTTAGACGTTTTGATACATAGAGAACCATTTCAATGTAAATTCAGTATTCATAGGAAACCGACTAACAACTTAACTTATGTTCGTTTCTTCTCAGGCCACCATCTTAATATAAAAATATCAATTTTTTCCTTTATGTTTTTACGAGCATTGCGAATTGTCAGTCCACAATATTTGGATCAAGAATTTGAATATATAAGAAAAATAGGGAAAGATTTATGCTATCCTTCACATATATTAGACATTTGTTATAATAAAGCCCACAAAAAGTTTTATACTGAAAACAACACACAGAAACGAAAATTCTAAGAACATTCTCAGTTTGCCTTATTTTAACGGATTTGAAACCATTAAACCATTGTTAAAAGCTTTTAATGTCAACCTTGTTTCTTCCTATAATAACACACTAAAAAGAATGTTAATAAAAAACTGGCCCCAGAGAAAGCAACAACATAATATATAAAATTCCATGTATGGATTTTCCCTCATTCTATCTCGGACAGTCGAGCAAGGGCTTAGAAGTAAGGCTAAGCCAGCATAAATACTCTGTAAAAACTGGGCAAAAATCCAATGCATTATTTATTCATAAGTGAAAAACAACCACCGAATTAATTGGATTGACAGTCAGTAATTGCACGGTCAAGAGATGTCTTATCACGAAATCTTTTAGAATCTGCTTTAATACAACTTACTTTTCATTGTAATTTCATGTTAGTCGTGGCCTTTTTCATTTAGACCCTTGTATCTGTAACATGTTGAAGAATGACCTCAATATATAATACTGACTTAAATAAAAATCAGTTGCCTTAGAGTTATTAAAAAAATTTTATTGTAATGTATGTCTGTCATGTTTTGTGAATATGGTTTTGTTTACCAGGTTCCGTATAGCTGTCACCTATAATCCTTTAATTGTTTGGAGATTGTATCTGAGATGATTGTCTTAAACCTTTAATTGCACCCTTTGTTTATGCTTGTTTGGGAAGGTTTCTTATCTTCCAGGTGTGTCGGATTCTAGCACTAATCCTTTTATAATCCCTATCTGTCAGTTATACGAACCTTCTTGTATTGTCTTTTCTCGTATTTTTGGTCTGTATCTGCTTCAGTAAAGGGCTTTTAAGCCGAAAGATCTCGCAGACTCCTTCGTTATTTTTCCTTCGTGGCATTTATCTTTATTTATGGATTTATCACGTTCCTAACTTCGTGATTCTGTTATACACATATATATATATATATATATATATATATATATATATATATATATATATATATATATATATATATTAGTGTATGTATGTATATATGAATGCACATATGTATATTGATATATAATATATGTGTATATATATGCATGTATAAATACGCGCATATATATATATATATATATATATATATATATATATATATATATGTGTGTGTGTGTGTGTGTGTGTGTGTGTGTGTGTGTGTGCTAAAAAAAACCGTAGATGCACGTGACTTCATTAAATAAGCGAATACCACAGGAAAATGACAGGTAGAAATCCAAGCGCTTTCGTTTACTTAAGACATTGTCAAGGAACGAATGAAATACAGTTGGAAAGAAAGTTACCAGGAAAGCAAAAAGATCAAGAATACCAGATGCTTGATTATCAAAAGGGTAAAAATCAGAGTAGATAATCCAGGATTATCGGATATCACGCGTCACAAACTTAAACAGATTTAACCCTAACAGAAACTAAAACGTAGCCATATAAAGTCCAAAACATGTAAAAACTGAATATATTAATTTTGTTGCTTATATTTATCTACAACTTTTTCCATTATGGACAAATATCCAATGCATTATTCGTACACATGAGAGATTTAGATCATCCTATTAACTGGAGTCAAGCAAGAGCTTTAATCCCATGTAATGACACAATTAAAAGGATTATCATTAAATCTTATTTCATCGAGTCAAATGATGGAAGTGTTCTAAATTCAAGTCTTGGATTATTTAAAATCGATGCCATCATAATGAAAAAAGTTGTAGATAAATATAAGCATCAAAATTAATATATTCAGTTCGTACATGTTTTTATGACTTTATATGGCTACGTTATGTACATTTTTATGACTTTATATGGCTACGTTATGTTTCTGTTAGGGTTAAATCTATGTTTAGGTTTGTGACCGTGTGATATCCGATATTCCTGGATTATCTCTTTGATTTCTACCCTTTTGACAATTAACCATCTGGTATTCTTGATCCTTTTGTTTACCTGATAACTTTCTTTCCAACTGTATTTCATTTGTTCCTTGACAATATCTTAAGTAAAGACGAAAGAGCTTGGATTTCTGCCCATCATTTTCCTGTGGTATTTGCTTATTATGTATATAATATATATTATGTGAATAACTTTATCACGAAATATATAAAACGTGATGCTATGTATAAATAAAGGGTAATGCCACGGAGGAAAATGAAAAACGAGAACTGCCGAGATCTTTTGGTCTTAACGGCTTTTACTAGATGCAAGACTGATGAGAACAATGAGAAGCACAGTTGAGATTAGCATATACAAACGGACATTACTACATGATTAACAAAGGGTCCAGGTCACTTTAAAGAAACGAAAAAAACCGTCAGCGGGCTAGATTAAAGATTTAAAAGCAGCCACCCTCACCAGGTCATAGGTAATTTAGTCAGAAAACAATACATTTTGTTTTAGGAACAAAGAGGCATATACAAACGGACTGTACAAAATTAGCTAAATCCCGAAGGCTGGATTAAGGATTTAAGAGCGGTCAGACGCACTGGTCAAAGGCAAGTTAATTCGAAAAACAATACACTTTGTATTAGTAACAACTTATATATATATATATATATATATATATATATATATATATATATAATATATATATATATATATATATATATATATATATATATATATGTATACATATATATACATATGCTAAAAAATCACAGTTGATGCACGTGACTTCATTAAATAGCGAATACCACAGGAAAATGATAGTCAGAAATCCAAGCGCTTTCTTCTTTACTAAGACATTGTCAAGGAACGAATGAAATACAGTTGGAAAGAAAGTTACCTGGTATGAAAGAGATAATCCAGGATTATCGGATATCACACGGTCACAGACTTAAATTTAGATTTAACCCTAACAGAAACTAAAACGTAGCCGTATAAAGTCCAAAACATGTAAAAACTGAATATATATTTTTGTTGCTTATATTTATTTACAACTTTTTTGTTCATGAAGGCATCTAGTTGAAATAAACCAAGACTTAATTAGAACCTTTTTTCCATTATTTGAAGGCATCTAGTTGAAATAAACCAAGACTTTAATTTAGAACCTTCCTTATTTTTGATTGTTTAAACCAAGATTTTAATGATATTCCTTTTGACTGTGTCATTACATGGGATTACGGCTCTTGCTTGACTCCGGTTAATAGGATGATCTAAATCTTTCATGTGTACGAATAATTTATTCGATATTTGTCCAGTTCTCACTGAATGTTGGTGCTGTTGATTCGTTGTGAAAGAGATTTACCGGTTTGTCCGTAATAGACTTTATCACACTTTTTGCAAGGAATTTCATATATGCAGCTTGGAAGATCTTTATGAGAATTTTTTATTACTAAACTCTTGACATTAATATTACTGAAAACAACATTTATGTTAAAAAGCTTTAAAATTCTAGGAATTTCGAAAACCTTTCCTTATAGGGTATTTTAGAATGTTATGCCTACGAAATTCAAGTTTGTCATTAGTTAAATAAAATGTTTTTCTAACTCTTTTCCATGCCACATCTACAAAAGTCCTTGGGTATTTAAGTTTCAAGGCAATATCATAAATAGTTTTAATTTCAGCGTCAATAAACTGCGGGCTACAGACACGTAAAGCCCTTAGTATCATCCCGGAAAAAACCGAGAATTTAACATTTTGATGGTGATTGGAGTAGTAATGAACAAAAGAGGCAGTGTTATAGTTGATTTACGAAAGACTGAAAGGTGAAATTTCTATCATTTCTATGGACAGTTACACCAAGAAATTCAAATTACAATTTCTTTCTTCCTCTTGAGTAAATTTCATAGAAGGGACTAAATTATTGAGATAAATAAGGAATTCCTGGAGATTTTCGTGAATAGGCCAAATACACAAAATATCATCCACATGCCTAACCCATAAACATTTTCAGGGAGAAATTCTCTGTAAGAGTTTTGTCTAAAAAGATTCCATGTAAATATTGATAAGGACAGGAGATAAGGGATAAATTATCCCCATATATATATATATATATATATATATATATATATATATATATATATATATATATATAATATATATATATTTATTTGTGTGTCTTTGATTTTAAATCACGTAGGAAAAATGAAACACTGGAGATTGCTAAGTACTTTCGTCTTATTACCAAGACATGCTCACAGCATGTCTTGGTAATATATATATATAATATATATATATATATATATATATATATATATATATATACTATATACATATACTATATATACATAGATACATATACATATATATGTATACTATATATATACATATATATACATATATATATATATATATATATATATATATATATATATATATATATATATATATATATATATATATATATATATATATATATATATATATATATATATATATAATATATATATAGTGCAACGCCTTTCATGTACTAAAGATTAATTACTGAATAATTAGGATCCCTAACCAAATCATACTTATATGTCTTGTACATGAGGTTCGTCGAAGGAAAGTTATGTTTCCATCTAAAGGTGTAAGTTTATCTTATACAAATTTCTTTTAGATTTTAAAAGTTTTTAACGATTTTTTTACCGTATTTTTTTTCTCCTTTTAAAGAAGAAATTTGCCGGATTAGATCTTTGGAAACAAAAATCAAAGAAACAAACAAACAAACAAACGGGGAATTGCTGGACGCGTAATATTCCTACAGTTCTGCTAAGAAAGTTAATATTACGTTGGAACTCGGGACGTCGAATTGGAAAATCCTCTCTCTCTCTCTCTCTCAATTCCAAATGACAGATTTTATATGACTAGTGTTTTTAATACCATTTTGAGACAGATCTCTCTCTCTCTCTCTCTCTCTCTCTCTCTCTCTCTCCTCTCTCTCTCTCTCTCTCTCCAAAGCTGTGCAAGATAAGTTGACCTTATGTTGCATTTCATCTTTTCTATTTCTATGTTATTTTTCGTTCTAAATATTTACAACTGACATAAAATCATCTACGCATATTTGCATGTATCCCTTCTCTCTCTCTCTCTCTCTCTCTCTCTCTCTCTCTCTCTCTCTCTCTCTCTCTTTCGTCTTATCTTGGTTATTATTCCGCAGGAGTTGGCCCTTATATGGACGGGGGAAACGCCGGAATCAGTCTTGCTCATCTCGACTTATTTTACGGTCTTTGAATAACTAAGGAGGTGATTGCGGCGTTTGTCTCGACCGATATGGTAAACATAGTCCAGGACGGTGGAAGTTATCCATAGCAAGGCCTTGTCCATAGGCTCGATACGGATCGAGTTGATTTGCTAGCTTCTCTCTCTCTCTCTCTCTCTCTCTCTCTCTCTCTCTCTCTCTCTCTCTGTGAGAGTTAAGAAGTTTATCGAGTTGATGCTTATAGCAGTTATTCTATAAATTCGTAATATATGGAAATGCTCGCACGTCTGGAAATGGGATAAACATTTTTTATAAGAACATTTGCTAGAACTTTGTCATATATTGCAGAAGCTTATCAAGTTATTTATTGATAGGTTAAATGTGCTTCGTGATAAAAAACATTTCTTGGAACTTTGTCATATATCTTAGTAAACTGCCGAGATATAGCTGTAAATCTATCGCATAATTGATTGCCAGTGATTTGAAAATTGTGATTGTCTCTAGATTGCTTACTGATTGCATCACACAGAGAGAGAGAGAGAGAGCAGAGAGAAGAGAGAGAGAGAGAGAGAATGTTAACAGAAACAGTGTTTCATTACTCTGCCAGAGAACCAAATCAGAATAATAAACTCGTAATATTTTTCCCGAAAAATGAGAAACGGGAAACCCACGAGAGAATCTCCCCTCCCTTTTCTCTCTCTCTCTCTCTCTCTCTCTCTCTCTCTCTCTCTCTCTCTCTCTCTCTTTTAGACAATTTG
>NC_061093.1:19235982-19238482 GCF_015104395.2 Macrobrachium nipponense | reverse complement strand
CTGAATACATTTCAAATATATGTATGAATGTGATAATACATGAGTGCGTGTCTGTTAGTTGAAGGTTTGAGCTCATCTTCGCTCTCTGCCATTTGTGTTTATTCGAAGGATTGGCACCGATGTCTGGATCAAGAAATATTTTACAATGGAGAGAGAGAGAGAGAGAGAGAGAGAGAGAGAGAGATGAGAGAATCCACTTCGTAAAAAACAACTCTCTCCCTCGCTGTCCTTTCTTCTTCGAGAATTTCCACACAAACATCATCTCCGCATTTCACTCTGCTTAAAACCAACAGAAAGAGCTTTGATTTTTTTTTTTTGGGAGGGGGGCGTCCGGGGTGGGGAGCGGAGAAGACGGGGGGGGGGGGGAGGGGGGGGATGGCTTAAATATTGTCAAAATATTTCTTTTCCTCCTTAACACTCCTTGGTCGCCCCCCCACCCCCTCTGACTCACTCCTTCTGCCAACGTCGTATCCTGGGGCATCCCCGGGACGTAGTATGGGAAACAAAAGCAACGCGGAACAAGGACTTGACCTGACGGCAAAGGAGCCAACAGCGGAACACCATTTGAGGAACCGTTGTCTTTCCACGGAACTCTAAAACAAATAGTTTAGCGGAAAGTGGCTCTTTTGGCGGGTTGGGTGGGAGGGGTGGAGGGGAGGGGAGGGGGAGGCGTTCCCACTTCCATTTCGGAGAGTGTCTTTTTGTCTCTTACTTCAACACCCCTTCTCTCTCTCTCTCTCTCTCTCTCTCTCTCTCTCATTGTCGTTCTGGGTTCCCTTTTTCATAATTGCTTTGAATTTGAAGCCAGGAGTGCTTGGATTCATTAGGTAGAGAAGGACAGTTTAGAGGTTGAATGAGCTTTTAATATTTTTGTCCATTTTCTTTTTCTGTATTTTTTAACTCTGCGTCAGTATCACAGGGTAAATAGAGACAGGCAGACAGGCGGAATGAGGGAGGGAGAGGAGAAATAGCAATAGATAAGTCATTAGATAGTTTAGAGAAGAAATTTTTATGCATTGATAATAGCGACCCTTTTCTTTTTTTGTGTCATTGTCAGAGAGAGAGAGAGAGAGAGAGAGAGAGAGAGAGAGAGAGAGAGAGAGAGAGAGAACAGCTATAGTTAAGTCATAAGAATTTAAAACAAAAATTTTATACATTGATAATAGTGATTTTTTTTTCCTTTTTTCGTCATAGTCTCGTCAGAGAGAGAGAGAGAGAGAGAGAGAGAGAGAGAGAGAGAGAGAGAGAGAGAGAGAGAAAGAGTAGCTGTAGTAAAGTCTTGAGACATTTTTTATTATTTTTATTTTATATATTGATAATGAGGATAGGCATTTTGTTACTTTTTTTCGTATGTCAGAGAGAGAGAGAGAGAGAGAGAGAGAGAGAGAGAGAGAGCTATGTCAGTTCATTAGACAATTTCCAATTCTTTATACATCGAAAAGTACGATAAATTGGTATTCTTTAGTCCTAGAATTTTATTTGCAGTTACCAGTGTTGTCGTTTATCTATTTATCATTCTTAAGTTCATCATCATGAGGGTGATAAGATTAATAACAATAACGGAATGAATTAATCGGAGAGGCTAAGATAAAAAAATGTAACTGACAACCACACCTACCTCCTTTCTTCCCGGACGCAATTCCCGAGATGTATACTTGTATTGCACTGCCCCGGTTTTGTTGCCTTGCCCCTAGGGTAGGTTAAGTTAGTTCTGTAAAAATCGGTAATTTTAATGGCGTCCGGCTTTTTTCAGGGAAGGGTCCGGCACTCGGTTATGTCTCTGGAAAAGGCTTCCCGGGCGACTAGCGGATACATTAACTGACAACGAAATAAGAGAAGTGATTGACAGATGTCGGCGGAAGGACTAAGGTCCTTTAGACGGACTTCCTCCTCCAGGCTCCCAGAAGGCGATGCCTACACTGTCGCAGTCGTTAAGAGTAATTCTCTAGGACAATATCATTATGCAAATTTTATGTAGATCACATCACTTCGAAGTGAATTGACGGGATTTGGGAGACGTCTGTTCGACTGAGAGAGAGAGAAGAGAGAGAGAGAGAGAACTCGTGTTCTTAATAGTTTTCAGAATTCAGGCATCGATGTCGCGTAGAGTAATTAACAATTGTTTAATATCTCACTTAATTCTGTTGTTAATTCCCTCTACATATAAGATGAAGTTGTTGAACATTGCACATCTTGTACTTTTCAACAAAAAATATTATTTCCCGTCTCGGTTGGTAGAGCGAGTTGAAAGGTCTACACTAGGCTCCTTGTACCCGTTTAACACCGTTTTTTTTACTAAGTACACTTATGGACCGCCAATGAACAGGTGGCCCGTGCTGGCTAAAGGGAGGCTTAATCTAAAATTCTAAACCAACTCTTCAACGTATTTGCCCCTCCATCATTTTTCGCTTTCTGATGAAGACAATAATTGATCAAAATTAAATTATTACAGAAAAGACAAACAAAAACGTTCAGAAATGTAGCTACAAAAATAGCTAAT
>NC_061093.1:19206197-19235482 GCF_015104395.2 Macrobrachium nipponense | reverse complement strand
TATGTAATGCATGGTGTTTACCCGTGTATTACATTATCCTTGCAAAGAATAGACATAACAGAAGGTTGGAGGAGGCCAAAGAATAAAATTAATCCCCTTTTTCATAATCATTCCTGTCTTTCCCCCCCTCCCCCCAAAGGGGTCCATTCCTGAGACAAGCCAAACTTTTCCATTATCAAACTCGCAGCAGCTCATGAGGAGGAGGAGGAGGAGGAGGATGGAGGGAGGACGGAGGGAGGAGGAGGATGGAAAGGACAAGTAGTCCCACTCAAGGAGAACTTTTCCCCTAGACCGCCTCTGCCAAGTCTCCGGAAGAACGAACCGAGAGAAGGAGAGAGATGAGACGGATGAGTAGAGATGAGAGAGGAGAAGAGGGTTTGAGAGAGAGAGATAGAGATGAGACGATCATTTTAACTCTTCTCCTGGATAAACCGTCAGAAAATGCACTTTCTTCTAATCCCCTTGCATCACGGCCAGGTTTTAAAACGAAAAGGGCTGGCTTGTCATTTTCTCTCTCGAGTAAACCAACGCGGATTTTACGCGCGAAAAGAATATTGCCGTCTAGGGAGATTTTGTGCGCGCCATCCTTCCAACTTTTGCTCGGGACTGGAGCGGTGGTTAGATCCACGAGTCTACGGTGTATGAATGTCAGTTTCGCTCTCTGATCAAGTTAGTGTCTGTTGGTGAATTTGAAACATGATTTAATTGGCTTATCGAATTGTAGTGATTTTTCATCGTATAAAGCTTCGATAATTTTTATTGGCTTCTCGCCCTGTAGTGTCTTTTAATGTTATTTTTGTGAGATATTGCAAAGGAAAATAAAAAACAAAGTTCGGTTTACTAAATTATTTACTCCAAATTGCGATTTTTGTTTCTATACTAGTTTCTCCAAAAGTTCAAATTTCTTGTTTGTATAAGGGCTTTCCCTTAAAACATCTGAAATTATTACGCAACGCACTCTTTAAGCAACTGCATGTCATTGGTGTGAACTATAAGTATATGGTTTAAGAATAGGAATGGAATACGAAAACCGATCGGGCAAACCCCAAGGTTCTGGGATGGACTATAAGGTCATTCTTCGCTGAAAGGGAAGCTGCTTAAAAAAAGTTTGAAAAACATGTAAAACAGAAGGAAAGCCTCGCAGTTGCCACTTTGAAACAATTGTTAGAGAGGCATGGAAAGTTATAGATGTCAGGAAAAGGAGGAAACATGAACGGAGGGTTTACAGTGAAAGGAATGAAAGGAAGGGATGCAGCTAAGGGCCAATGCAAGCACTGGGGGCGGCGGGAGGGGGCTCTGGACGAAACCCCCCCCCCCTTCCCCAGGGGGGTGATGGGTTTAAGATTAAACGGAATGGAATTCTGGAATTCAGTAGCTGAAAATCCCCAAAATTCAGCAGGCAGGAAATCAACATACTGTGCTTTTAGAAGCATTTGAGTTCAGTCCCTCCCACAAAACCATGCTATCAGTGGGTTGAAATGAAATCGGCGTCAGAAAACAAATACAGAAGCAAAAATAAGTTATTGACGTGAGTCTCTATGAGGAGAGACGTAAAAAAAATAAATTCTTTTCAATTACTTCGGGAATAAGTCTACAAACTACTTTGTTGAGTGCCAGAGGGGTTGGTGTGGTAAAGGTGGTTTTTTCATATGAAAAACAGCCTTAAAAAAGGTCTATGAAAAAATGTTGCTTGGCGTCGAGTTTAAAGATATTTAGGATTTATTTATTATTAAGAATATGAAAATGTAAAAAAATAAATTAAAGTTAAACAGTACAGGAAAAATACTTCCTCTTCATAAAATCTTGCCATATTTCCTTCATTTTTAATTTTCGTTCGGTGAAAACAAATGTTCTATTTGGCTGTATATTTGTTTAGCATGGTGCCCCTAGTAAACTGGAGGTCGGATTCACGCCTTATGTTGGTACGTTAATCTAGAACATTTTTGCCATCGTTAACTCATAAAATGGGAAGAATTCAAAGTTTTTAGTGGTCTTACGTTTGTTTCATTATTAATTTTTTACGTTTATCAATAAGTTGGGCGTCTCTTCTTTCTTGTAGTTACCATTCGCCCATCCTCTTGCTTCTTCCACTTGATGAAACACCGTATTCTTTTGGAAGCTTCATTTCAATGGGGCCAAATAATAATAATAAAAGGGAAAACAATGGATAAAGTATCAAGACCTTCATTGAAAAATAAGGAAGGGATATAGGGATATGCCAGTGGAAATTGGTATCCAATAATCATAGGAACAAACACTAGGCACGGGCTCCCAACAGGATCCCTGAAAAGGAATCTAGAAAAAAACTAGTGCTGAAGTAGCTCCAGGACTCAGCAGGAAGAGTTGGTGTCGATCCTAGAAACGAACGCACATAGTGGGAAAAGTGATGACCTCCCTCAGGAGGTTAGGATGGAGCTCAGAATATCCCACACTATAAAATACCACCCAGTCGAATTGGAGGGACTGTGAATAAATAGCCCAAAAAAAAAAAAAAAAATAAAAAAAAAAATAAATAAATAATAATAATAAAAAATTTACTTCATTTTTAGCAATCACGTTCCACTCGGGCGGAGACTGTGAAACCACTCGAACGGGACCCTCTTATCAATCAAATCATCCTAGTTTTGGTTTTCCTTCATGATTCAAGGGTTTTTTGGGTTTATTTTTTTTTTTAAAAAATTTTCGGCCCTTTTGTTGGGGGGGGGGAACTTTTGGAAAGATTAACACGAGTTAGTTTAATAATCATTTGCTTTATTGGGTGTACAGTCACTGAGGCTACGTGAACTGAACGTTATCTACTTCAGCAGTTATTTTGTAATAATAAAACAATTTAAAAGTATATAAAGAATCACAGTGCGGTTCTATTCGGCGTGGGAAAATTCGGACTGTCTCAACTGGGTGGGCGGGAGCGGAGGGGAGAGGCGTAGGGGGCTTGGAAAGATGAGAGGGGGCGGGGGTGGTGTTTTTATCACGGATATGGCCTTCATTAATCGTTTGCTTAATCATTCACCCAAACTCTCTCCTCTCTCTCTCTCTTCAAGTAGAATGTACAATAGCTATTGTTCATAGGTCCTTCGGAGAAAGACATTACTCTCGTTCCACAACCAACCCATGAAGGTCCGAGTTATGAAGGCGCGTTTTTTTTTTTTTACGTGGTGTCCCCAACTAGGCCAATAATCCACGACTCTTGATTCAAGTTAACTTGCATCCGCGTCATAACATTACACATAAATGTTTCCTTTTAAAATTTAATTAAAAACGCAAATAAAGGATTAAATTTAAAATACGAATGATAAAATGCCAATGCTTAAATTTAAAAATACCCTATTGGAAACTTAGAAATTAGTTCAAAGCTTAAATTTAAAAATTGAATATCCTAATTAAAAAGCTTCTTAAGCCGTAATTTTAAGGAATTTAATTAATACAGCTGGAAAACAATTAAAAAAGAAAGGCTTCAGCTTAAAAATACTGACAAGATTAAATACTCGAAAGTCCATAAAATGCAGATTCAAGTTAAAAATACCACGACTAAAATAAACACTCAGAAAATATCAAATCCTAAACCAAGAAAAGCTAAAATAACCAGAAGCTTAATATACTCAATAAGACTAGAAAATGTTAAAGCAATTAAGAGAAACTGAATGAGTACTAGAAAATTATACAGCAATTAAGAGTAAACCTGAAAAATATAACGAAAAAAATATCACGTGATGAGACGTAACAAGATTTAAAATTACCTGGTAAAGACTAAGGTAATAATGATGATAGGAAAGGTAAGTCAAAATAATAGTAGTTATACTTACCCTTAATCATTATCTCCATAAAAATAACAAATTTCGTTAAAGTATTATTGTACAAAGAAATTGCGTTTAAGAAACGAGTAATTGCTTAATGAATCCACCCTACCCATGGAATCCCGGAAGAATAGCGGGATGACGTTGCAGAATGCATTTTTTTATTCTTCCAATGATGAGCCAGGCCTTCATTTACCAACGGGTCGGGGGTTGTCAGCGAAAGACAAACGCTTCTCTGCAGTAATCCTCGACGAACAAGCCCCTTCAGCACGGGTTCTTCCGCCGCGGAGCGAGTGGAAGCCTTTTGCCGTAATGATGGACGACCTCCTCCCGCAGTCCTGTGCCACGCAAGTCCCTGAGAAAAGGAGGTGCAACAGACCTGCATGGCATTCCCCCCTGATCAATCCGTGGAAACATCAAACGGTTGCATCCTACCTTAGTTCAACCGCAAGTGTCTGTTCCGGGGGAGGCTAACGAAAACATGAGCTCACCTGATTTTCGCTCGATGTTCGGAGAGGTCGTCTGAGCCTCGAAGACGTGGCGCCGTCCAGGAAAACCTCGTCTGGAAAGTCGTCTAAGCCTGTCGGCCTCTTGGGCGCAAGGCCTGACTAAGGGAAAGAATAGGGGGGCTTTAGTCAACTGAAATAAGAACGTCAGGGGTGTAGGGTTTGTTTTAAATAATGAAAATCAGTAATAAATGTCAACCCATAACGATTGTCCCATTTTATATTACAATATATTATATATATATATATAATTATTAATATATATATAATATATATATATATATATATATAATGTTATATAAATTATAAATTATATTATTATTATATTATTATTATATATATATCTATGATATAATATATAAAATTATAATTGTTGGTTGGTGGTCTTCGGCCGCGCGTTTACATAAATTACAGTATTTAAGATTCTTAATTTCTCACGCGCGCAGTGCAGATAGGCACAGTATACCCTCCTATACTTTGTTAGTTGGAAGCACACCAAGCCATATGGGCTGGCAGGAGCCGTAGTCTTCATGAACAGTTCAGTAAAGACCCTCTGTCCCCTATTCCTTCTCAACTAAGCTTTTAACTCACTATATAGTTCTATTTATTTCTTTGTATAATCATATTCTTTCGCAAAATATCCAATAAGAGTACATGCATATATATATCATATATAATATATAATCCTATAATATATAGATATATCTAATAATATATATAATATATATATAATATAATTATCTCAATTGTTCGGTTGTAATGAGTCACGTGCAAACACATAATATCTATAATATATATATATTAATTCTATATATTATATATATATAATTATCTATATATAATTTATTTATAATTGTGAACGTGTTTGTGGTTTTTGGGGGGTTCCCCCATTACAACCAACAAGTTAATAGAACTGACTCAATCGTAGCTGGTAAGAGCAACCCTGACACAATAGACTTCAAGACGTGCTTCCTCCCCAAAACCAAACTGGTACGGCGAAGGTTCACGAGATTAAGCCTACTGTAGCCTCTACTAGAATTGCCGATGCAAAATATTAGATCACAAAAATAATTAATTTAATTTAACTAGGTTCTACTATACCTTGAGAAAAACTACGCACCACCAATGGGAAAGTTATAAACCGATAAGTTATCGTAGCAACAACCCCCCCCCCCCCCCCTCAACCAGCCCCCGAATTCGAACACCGATGCCCCCTGGTTCAGAAACAGCGATAAAGGAAGGATCATTGAAAATAAAGCCTTGTTTACCGTAAGACAAGAATGCTTTTGGGCGGCGTTTGCACTATGCTCTCTCAATTGTTCAAGTTCTCGATGTACCGAGTTCGAAAAACGTACTCACTCTGCTACGGCGTACTAATTTCATTGTCGCCAACAAACAAAGTGGGCTTCGCAGCCTTCCGCTCCGAGAAAAACATTCCAGGTTATCCGCCATGGAGACCAGAACCAAAAATTGAACTTTTCTGCTACCCCTAAAAGGGTTTATAACAATAGGTCAATGACACTTGGAAGGGAAAAGAATTATAATATGAAAATTTAGGCCAAACTCTTCGACCAATATTGAGGTCATTCAGCGGTGAAACATAAATTAAACGGGGTGATAGGGGTCTTAAAGGAACGCAGGTGGCTCTATGATAACAAAAAAAATTATTAGGGAAGGGAATAAGATGGAAGATAATATATGAGAGAAAGGTAACGTTCTAGTGGAATGAATAAAAGGCAATATTGGGAAAGGTACAGTGTATTGAATGAAAGGTATAGTGAATAGAATATAAGGCGTTGCAGAAAGGGGAAGGCCGAGGGCTGGTTACTGCTAAAGAACTTTGAGTAATGGCCTACCAGTTCACCGGTGTGGTGGGCACTGACGGCACTTCCTACGGGGCGAGCTTTTATTGAAATGATGGGACCGATTGGGATTTTTATTTTTATGGTATCCATTGTAAAGGTGACATTACTATGCAAATAAAAAAAACAAATTATGTAAACCGGTTTTATTAAATCTTAAAATGGGCCAACATTGTGTTGATTTGGTTAGGCTTTTATTTATTAAGATCAACAATAAAGTAGCACTCTGTCAAAATCAAATTACAGGTACAAAAATAACTAGCTCAAAAATAAGAATTTTGATTTTTTTTCTATAGTTTGCATGACTCAAACACATAGCCTAGACCAGATCAGACGGAACCGGGTGGATTAACACGGAGTATGCCTTTCTTAGATGGAAAACTGGTAGTCATTAGAATGCTTAGCTAGTAACATGAAGTTATTCGTTTTTATGTTTTTAAAGTTTTCAAAGTATGAAAGTTAAAACACAAAACATCGAATCGGTATGCCAGCTTCAATTTCTCTCTCTCTCCTCTCCTCTTCCTCTCTTCCCTCCTCTTCCCCACACACACACACACACCACACACACCACACACTACAGACACCATCCACACTACTCAACATTTCTAACCTTCCCATCGGGATGGCAAAAGAAAAAGTGGTTGAGAAGTCGTATCAGGGACTACAGTAGCCTCCTTTTCAAACCGAGTAATTTAATATTGAGTGTATTGTGTATTGCTATTCACATGTCAGGCCTTCTTAGGTCATCCAAACAAACCAAACCAAATAACGTTTCCAGCTAGAAATAATATATGTATATAAAGGCCTGTAGCCATAGGTTTCCATGTAGGTTTAAAGGTCCGTGAAATCTTTCTTCATATAGGCCTTCTTTATAAGGAAATTGGCCTGCAAAAAATATTACAAAATAATTTAAATTTATTTTAATTTTATAGCCTTGGACTCATTTGGACATAGACACAGTAGGCGGGTATGGAATAATGTAAAAGTATAGTACGTTATAATAATACAGTATATAGAAAAGGTTGAAAGTATACTGCTACTGCTTTATCATATACTTTACTGTACAACACCACACACAACAAACACCAATATATATTACTTATATATATAATAATATATATCTATATATATATATATATATATACGCTATAATCTATTATATATATATAATCTACGGTGTGTGCCTGTGATGGTACCAGTATATATGATAAAACAGGTAACAGTATACCTTTCAACCTTTCTATATACTGTATATTATAACGTAACTATACCTTTACATTATTACCATACCGACTACTGTGGCTATGTAAATGGAGTCAAGGTCATTCTTCGCTGAAAGGGAAGCGCTAAAAAAAAGTTTGAAAAATGTAACAGAAGGAAAGCCTCCGCAGGTTGGCACTTTGTGAAACAATTGTTAGAGAGGATGGAAAAGTATGATTGTCAGAACGAGAACATTGAACGGAGGTACAGTGGAAAGGAAATGAAAAGAGGATGGCAGCTAGGGGCCCTGCAATGCACCGGGGCGGGCGGGCGGGAGGGGGCTTCTGACGAAAAACCCCCCCCCCCTTCCCCAGGGTGATGGGTTTTAAGATTACGGAATGGAAGATCTGGAATTCAGTAGCTGAAAAATCCCCAAAAATTTGTCAGCAGGAAATCAAACATCTATGCTTTTAGAAGCATTAGGTTCCCAGTTCTCCCACAAGCATGAATATCCAGTGGGTGAAATCGGCTTCTTAGGGGGAAAAAAAAAAACAAAAAAAAAAAAAAACCCAAAAATAAAAAAAAACAAAAAAATAACAGAAGCATAAGTTATTTGAACGGGTGAAGTCTATGAGAACGAGACGTCGTAAAAAAAAATTAAATTCTTTTTCAATTACTTGGGGAATAAGTCTACAAAACTTACTTTTGCTTGTGCCAGAGGGGTGGGGTGTAGGAAAAGGGTCTATTGAAAAAAGCCTAAAAAGGTCTGTCTGAAAAAGGTTGCTTGGCGTCCGATGTTTGAAAGGATATTTATGATTTATTTATTAGAATGAAAAGTGCAAACTAAAAAAAAATAAAGTTTTTAAAACAGTACAGGAAAAATACTTTCTCATAAAATCTAAGCATATCCTTTTAATTTTAATTTTCGTTGGTGTGAAAAAATGTTCTTATTTGGCTGTAGATTTTGAGCATGTTGACCCCGGGAGTAAACTGGAGGTCGGATCACGCCTTGTTGGTACTAATAGAACATTTTTGCCACATTAACTCAAAAATGGAAATGGGAATTTCAAAGTTTTTCTTTTAGTGGTCTTAACGTTTCATTATAATTTTTTACTTATCAATAAGGGGTTGGCGTTCTTTCTTGTTTATTGATTACCTCATTCGGCTACCCTCTTGCTTCTTCCTGATGAACACCGTAATGTCTTTGGAAGCTTCATTTTGTAAGGCAATAAATAATAATAAAGGGAAAACAATGGAAATAAGTATCAAGACCTTCATTGAAATAAGAAGGATATGGGATTATGCCAGTGGAAATTCGTATCCAAATAACATAGGAACACTAGGCACGAATCCCAAGATCCCTGAAAAGGAATCTAGCAAAAAACCTATGTGGCTGAAGTAGCTCCAGGACTGATGCAGGAGAGTGTTTGGATCCTAGCAAACGAAACGCACATAGTGGGAAACGTGATGGACTCCTCAGGAGGTAGGATGGAAGCTCAGAACCCGCCACACTATAAATACCCCCACACAGTCTGAATTGGAGGACTTGGTGATAGACCAAAAAAAAAAAAAAAATAAACATAAATAATTAATAATCAATAATAATACTTCATTTTTTAAGCATCACTGTTTTCACTCGGGAGATGAAACCACCTCGAACGTCCCCTCTTGATCAATTCATCCATAGTTTTGGTTTCTTTCATTTCAGTGCTAAATTCGGCTTTTTGACTGGAGATTAACACGAGTTAGTTTGTAATAATCATTTGATCTTGTGTAAACAGTCACTGATGGCTACGTTGAACTGAAGTTATCTTACTTCAGCGTTTTTAATTTAAATAATAAATAAAACAATTTAAAATAGGATAATAAGATCAAACAGTGGCGTTTCTATTTGGAGTTGGGAAATCGACTTGTCCAACTGGGTTGGAGGGGAGCAGGGAGAGGGCGTAGGGGGCTTGGAAAGATGAGGAGGGGGGGGGGGCGAGGGGCGGAGGGGTGCTTTTTATCACGATATGGTCCTTCCATTAATCGTTTGCTTAATCATTCACCAAACACTCTCTCCTCTCTCTTCTCTCTCAAGTAGAATATGTAATCATAGCTATGTTCATAGTTTCTTCGGAGGAAGACATAACTCTCTTTCCACAACCACCCATGAGGTCGGAAGTATGAAGGCGCGTTTTTTTTTTTTTTTACGTTGGTGTCCCAAATAATTCAGGCCTAATCCCACGACTCTGATCAAAGGTTAACTTGATCGCGTCATAAGATTACACATAAATGTTTCCTTAAATAATTTAAAAAGCAAATTAAAAAGCAAAAAATTAAATTTAAAATTAAAATACTGAATGAAAAATGCAAAGCTTAAATTTAAAAATACCTATTGAAATTAGAATATTATTTCAAAGCTTAAATTTAAAAATATGAATACAATTAAAAGATTCTAAAGCCGTATTTAAGAAATTAATGCAAAAGCTGGACGGGAAAATAAAAAGCTTTCAGCTTAAAAATACTGGACAAGATTTAAACTCGAAAGTCATAAAAATGCAGATTCAAGTTAAAATACGAATTAAAATAACCACTAGAAAATAATAAATGAAATTCCTAAACCAAACAGAAAAGCAAATAACAGAAGCTTATATACTAATAAGAACTGAGAAAAAAATAAGTAAAGCAATTAAAGAAAGAAACTAAATGAGGGACTAGAAAATTACAGCAATTATAAGAGAAACCTGAAAATAATAAGAAATATCATCGCTGAATGAGACGTAAACCAGATTTAAACTTCCTGTCAAAGGAATAAGGTAATAATGATGATAGGGAAAGGTAAGTTCAAAAAATAAGTAGATTATACTACCTTAATCATTATATCCCATAAAAACAAAATTTCGTAAAGTATTATGTACAAAAGAAACATTGCCGATTAAGAAACGAGTAATGGCTAAATGACATCACCTTCATGGAATACCCGGAATAGCGGGGACGGACGTTGCCAGAATCATTTTTTCTTTAATTTAAGATGAGCCGGCCTTCATTCCACGGGTCGGGGGGTGCAGCGAAAGCAACGCCTCTCTGCAGTTAATCCATCGAACGACGCCCTTCAGCACGGGTTCTCCGGCGGAGCGAGTTGGAGCCCTTTGGCCCGTAATGATGGACGACCTCCTCCCACGTCCTGTGCCACGCAGTCCCTGAGAAAAGAAAGTGTGCAAGACCTGCATGCATTCCCCTCTGATCAAGACCGTGGAAAATCAAAACGGTGAATCCTACCTTGTAGTCAACCGCAAGTGTCTTTGTTCCGGGGGTAGGCTACGAAACAACATGAGCTACCTGATTTTCGCTCGAGTTCGGAGAGTGTTCTGAGAACGTGGCACGTCCAGGAACCTCTGTCTGAGCGTCTAAGCTGTCGGGCCTCTGGCGAAGGGACCTGCAAGGGAAAGAAGGGGGGATGTTTAGTCACTGAAATAAAAGAACGTCAGGTGTAGGGTTTGTGTTTAATAATGAAAGCAGTAATAATGTCAAGCCATAACGATTCGTCCCATTTTATATTACATATATATTATCTTAAATAATTAATATATAATTATATTATATATATATATTATAATAAAATATATATATATATATATTATATATAGTATATATATACTATATTATGTATTATTCTATCTATTATATATAATATAATATATTATATATATATATATATAATATATATATAATTGGTTGTGGTGGTTTTTCGGTGCGTCCGGCGCTTAACATACATTACAGTAATTTAAGATTCTTAATTTCCTCACGCGCGCAAGTGCAGACTAGCACAGTATAACCCTCCTAAATACCTTGTTAGTGGAGCACACCAAGTCCTAGGGGTGGTAGGAGCCTATAGGTTACATGAACAGTCAGTAAAGACTCCTGTCCCTCTTCCTTTCTCAACTAAGATTTTAAACCTCATATACAGTTCTATTTTATCTTTGGTATACATGTATTTGTCGCAAATATCCTAAGTAATGATGATTAATATAGAGATTATATACTTATATATATATATATATAAATATTATGTATAAGATATATTACAATTGGTGGGTTGTAATGACTCACGTGCAAACATTATATATATTATTAATAATGATATAATATGTATAGATATATATAATAAGATATATAGATAATAATATATGATATATATAATATAATATATATAATGTATATCGTATTAATATTTGTATTTGGTCAGTGTGTTCATTACAACCAAACAATTAATAGACTCGGACTCAATCGTAGGCCTGGTTAAGGCAACCCTGTAGCACAATAGACTTCAAGAACCTTGATCCTCCCAAACCAAACTGGTACGCGAAGGTTCACGAGATACGCCTACTGGCTAGCTCGTGACTAGAAATTGCCGATGCAAAATATTAGATCACAAAATATAATTTGTTAACTTAACGTCACTAGTTCAACTAATACCTGAGAAAAACTAACGCAAACCCACCATGGGAAAGTATAAACCGATAATAAGTTCTCGTAGCAACACCCCCCCCCCCCACCCCCCCCTCACCCGCCCCCGAATGCGAACCGATGCCCCATGGTTCAGAAACAGCGATAAAGGAACATGAAAATAAAGCGTGTTTGTTCCGTAGACAAGAATGCTTTTGGGACGGCGGTTCTGACACTAGCTTGTCCTCAATTTCAACGGTCTCGATTGTACCGAGTTGAAAACGTACTCACTCTGCTACAGCGTCTAACTGACAATTGTCACCCCACAAAAGGGGTGGGCTTCGACAGCCTTCGCCCCTCCGAAGAAAAAACATTAAGTTATCCGACACGGAGAACAGAACCCCCCCCAAAAATTGAACTTCCTGCCCTCCTACAAGGGTTGGGGGTAAACAATGAGTTCAGGTGACGCTTTGGAAGAGAAACTTAGAAGTATATAAAAGTTTAGGGCCAAACTCTTCGACCAAATGAGGTCATCAGCGCTGAAAGGAAATTAACGGTTGTGTAGGGGTCCTTAAAGGAACGGCAGGTGCTCTATGATAACAAGTTATTTAGGGGGGGAACGGAGGTGGAAGGATAATATGAAAGGAGGGTACGTATATGGTGGAATTAGAATAAAAGGCCAATATTGGCAAAGGCGTACAGTGTATTGAATGAAAAGGTATAGGAATAGAATTTTTTATAAGGAATCGCGTAAGACGTTGCAGAAATGGGGTGGCCGAGGGGGATAGCTGCAAAGAACGGTTAGGAGTAATGCCTACAGTTCACCGGTGTGAGGTGCACTGACCGGCACTTCCTACGGGGGAGCTTTATTGAAATAATGATCGGGGATGTGAGGTATTTTTATGGCTATCATTGAAGGAAATTACTATGCAAAATAAAAAACAAACAAATTATATAAAACCGGTATTAACAATCAAATTATATAAACCGGTATAATCTTTAAAATGGGGTGTAAATTTGTGATTCTAGCTAGGCTTTTATTTTTATTAAGATCAACCAAACAGTATCCACGGTTTGTCCCAAATCACAGGTACAAAAATAAATAGCTCAAAAATATAATTTTTTTTTTTTTTGTTTTTTTTTCTATAGTTTGCATGCGTAACATAGCCTAGACCAGATCAGGACCGAACCGTGGATTAACACGGAGTATGGCCTTTCTTATTAATGAAAATGGGAGTTAGTCTTTAGAATGCCTTATAGCTAGTACATGAAGTTATTTTATATTTTAAGAAAATTTTCATAGTATGAAATTGTACACAAAATACTCATCTGTATGCCAGCTTCATTTTTTTCTTCACACACACACACACACACACACACACACACACACACACACACACACACACACACACCACACCAACCTCCCATCGGGATGCGAAAGAGTGGTGAGAGAAGTCGTATCAGGACTTCAGTAGCCTCCTTTTAAACCGTAATTTAAATTTGAGTTCACATGTCAGCTCTTAATCATCCACACAACCCAAATAAACGTTCCTGTTGTAAAGAGCAAATTGCGTCTCTAGAAATATAAATATATATATATATATATATATATATATATATATATATATATATATATATATATATATATATATGTATATATATGTATATTATTATATATATATAATATATATATATATATATTATGTATATGTATAGTATATATATGTATATATATATATATATATATATATATAAAATATATATATATAAAACTATATATATATATATATATATATATACGTATATATATACTATATTATATTTATATATATATATATATATATATATATATATATATATATATTTATATATATATATATATATATATATATATATATATATATATATATATATATATATATATAAGTAGTATATATATAGTCTTCTAGCCTAGGTTACATGTAGGTTTAAAGGTCCGTGAAACTTTGTTTATATAGCCTTCATATAAGGAAATTGCCTACAAATATATACAAAATTAATTAATTTTTATAGCCTTGACTCATTTACCTAGCCACAGTAGCAGTACGGAATAAATTTAAAGTATAGTACGTATAATGTAAACAGTATACAGAAAGTATGAAAGTATATTTTGTATTGTTTTATCATATATACTGTACACACACATATACATACATGTATATATATATATATATTATATATATATATATCTATATATATTATATATATATATATATATATATATATATTTTTTTAATAAAATATATATAGAGAGAGAGAGAGAGAGAGAGAGAAGAGAGGACCTCGAGAGAGAGAGAGAGACAGAGAGAGAGAGAGGGGGGGGGCGGGAATGTCTAGCAGCCCAGTAGAGAGTATTAGTGACCTTTGATTGAGGCTGGAAGGAAAGGCAGAACTTACTTTGCTATAGTGTTAGAAGCAGGCTATTGGAAAACATGCACAGGATGGATTTTTATTACAAAAACTGAACTGAAGATGAACATTTTAAATAAAGAAAAGAAAAAAATATACAGAAATAGTTAAGGAAACGACTTTTTGTTGAAATCTAACACAGCTCTCATGGAGGATCGAGCTCAATCTCAAAAGGTACTGTTGTTAACAAAAAGAAGTTGGTAAATTAAATTTTAAAAAGTAATAATAATTAGAACGCTTTATACTAAGAAGTTGATGTGGACGTTGTAATTGATAGAAATAATTTTTCTATAGCCATTTTCTGAGTTTGAAATGATAATCTTGATGTTATGAACCTTCTGCACACGAGACTGTAAATGTATAACTGTAGCCTGCTTTTAATGTAAAATTTAATTTTGAAAGCATTGGAAATCTTTCTGATGTTGGGTTTGATTTTTAATTCAAACTTTTAAAATAACGATCCTTTGGTGAAAATGAATTGTCTTAAAGGCTAGAAATTAGAGAAACAAAAGCTTATAGGCTAGGAACACATAGGCCTACATAACCCACTGATAAATTTAAAAAAAAGGTATATATATATAGTATATATATATATATATACTACTATATATATATATCTTATATAGTACATATATACTATATATATATCTATGTGTGCTGTACATATAAATACAGTTCTGTTCTGTATCTATTGTTATATATATATATATATATATATATATATATATAAGTATATATATATATATATATATATATATATATATATATACACATATATATATGTACACTATTAATTGTCTTCAAAGGCTAGAAATAAAAAAAAAAAAAGCTTATAGGCTAGGGAACACATAGGCCTACATAACCCACTGGTAAATTTAAAAAGGTATTAATATAGTACTATAATATATATATATAATACTATATATATATAATATATACATATATATATATATATATACATATTTATATTTAACATATATATATACATATGTGTGGTACATATAAATACAGCTTCGTTCTGTATTCTAGTTATATATATATATATATATATATATAATATATATATATATACTAATTATATATATACACTATTAATTGTCTTAAAGGCTAGATAATAAAAAAAAAGCTTATAGGCAGGGAACACATAGGCACTACATATAAATTTAGGTACATACAACACACACACACAAAAACATATATATATATATATATATATATATATATATATATATATATATATATATATATATATTATAGTGTGTGTGTGTGTGTTGTGTGTGTGTGTGTGTGGGCGGTACATATAAATAGTTCTGTACTGCATTTCTATGTTATATGCACATTGTATTTGTGTATACGTACACTGTTCAAACATACCTTTGTACGAGTTGCAAAGAAGACTTTGCTATGCAGTGGGAAGAAGGCCATTTGATTTTATAGGCAAAGAATGGTAATATTATAAACTGAAGTAAAGATAACAACTCCTAATACAGAGAGGAAAACATGTTCAGATATAGTTAATGAAAAGAGTTTGTGAGTGATGAAGGCTGTGTAGCCTTTATCACTCACAAACTCTTCCTTAACTATAACTGTAGTATACATGTTTTCCTCTCTGTATTAGGAGTTGTCATCTTTACTTCAGTTTATATTATTACCATAATCTTCCTATAATCAAATGGCCTGCTTCCCACTGCATAGCAAAGTCGTCTTTGCGTCTCATACAAAGGTATGTTCAGACAGTGTATACAGGATATATATTAAATGTATAAATATGTACAGGAGGGATCATTGATGCCCTTAAAAGGTATTTCCATTATCTATACAATGTCTGCCTGAAAAGGCAAATATAAAGCAAATGACTAGGAAGACTTACTTTATCATGTACTTAGAAACAGGCTGTTTCTCTCTAGGTTTGATAAAATCATACAGAGAATGGAAATATTAGAATTTGAAATGGCGATGAAAACTCCTAATATTTAGACGAAGGGCATATTCTCATACAGTTAATGAAAAGGATTTGGTAGTGATAAGTCTTCACATTCATCAGGAAGTACCATTTTGAAGAAAACGTATTATTGCTAATGCCCATTTATATAGGATAATCTTTGTAAGGGAATGTGATCGTCAATTTTGCTTTCACATGCAGCACAGATGTGGCAGTAACCAGAATAAGTTATGAAAGAGGGGAAACTAACCAAAAATAGCCTAATGATTTCAAATGTTATGGAGTTATAGAGGATAAGCGGTTGTTGGAGAAACCTACCACACGTAGACAACTCGAATTGTTGTAAAATGGGAAAATTGTGAACATAAAAACGGTGAAAACAGACCGGAAAGATAATGTATAGCGTAGTTGACAAGTAGGCTATGTTGACCGGTTTCTCCTGTCAGCGGTATGAACCTCTGGAGGAATGTCTAGAATATATTAGATCTTTGGCAGTTTTTTTTTTTCTTTTTGTGATCTTGGCAGTTTGTGAAAGGAATGATGAGGCTAGGTACCAAACATTGGACGAAATCGATAACTACAGCTAAAGCAATCGGAGACCTCGGGATTTTTGTCCATTTTTTGTGGTCTCCGATTGCTTTAGCTGTTAGATTCTCGATTTCTGCGTGTTGCTTAAAAGTGCTTTGTAAATACTCTAGTCTGATAGAAATAAAGGCACTGTCGATAGAAATAAGGCACTGTAAATTAGTGAATAGAAAAGAGAAGCTTGAAATAAAAGGACGAATTGTTGCAGAAACGTGTAAAGGGTATGACATCGTTAAAGACTGCTTCAATGAGCCGTTAGTAGGCCTACGCTTAGCCTACTCACGTGGTAGCCTAGCCTAGGCCAAACTTCTTTTTCTCGATGTTTCTGGCCTAAAGGAGGAAACAACCTAACGAACATCTCTAATTATGCCTCGAATTCTTGACAGAACCGAAACAGTTGCATTCCAATATAGGAAATAAGAGTATTCTCTGTGGTGTTTTGTTTGTTTTTACTATGCAAACAAACAAACACCACAGAGAATACTCTTATTTCCTATATATGAATACAACTGTTTCGGTTTAGTCAAGAATTCGAGGCATAATTAGCAGCGAACCACAATGGAATTCATTATAAATTTTAATTGAAAAAGTTTTAACAAACACTAATTTAGCACTTACCACAACATCGGCTGGGATTTCCATATTGTTCTGGAAGGAAGTCAGCACTGAACACTTCACTGTTTATAAACAAACTGATTTCACGGTCAGCACAATACCCTTTTTTGAAGGGAGGTGAGGGAGGGTACTAATGCGGGGGTAAGGCTTATCCGGACCTTAGCCGATTCGCACCAGGTACTGGCTCATTCGGACCTTCATCCAGGCTTATTCGGATCTTCATATGATTGGCCAATTCGGACCTGATAATGCAGTGGCGGCTCCTCCTATCATTCATAGGGGTGCTGTTACTATTTTTTTAATTCCTTTGATATTAACTGTAAATAAAACACACATTATATAGTGTCTATGGCAAACTATAAACAATGGCGAAACTTATTTCTTCAAAATTTTACTAATTGTCTGTTTTTCTTGGGCTTATGAACTGATTTACTAATGGGTGATTACCCTAATCAAATTTGAAACTATACAAAACTGAAAAAGTATTAAAAACTCGAAACCAAAAACATTAAGATACAAAACTGAGTATGACAGTAAAATAAAATAACATAGTCCTATATAAAACAAAATGACAACATAGTCCTATATAAAACAAAAGGACTAAAGAACACCCACCTAAAACACAGACACATGCATACACATACACACACACACACTCTCACTCTCTCTCTCTCTCTCTCACATGAAGGTAAGCAGCAGAATCGCTGCGAAAGCTATTTTTGAATTTTATTATTATTGACATTCATTGTGGTTATAATTTTTTCCCACTTATTCCAACTCACCACTGAGTGGATTATTCTGCATTACATTACATATCATTAGTATCGTCATTAATTTGATCACTATCACTAATACTACATATTGATTATGCTACTGACGAATTTCAAATCACACCTCCCCCCCCCCCCTCCCCCCCCTCCAACAGCTAGGCTGACACTGCACGAGAGGGAGTGGCGCAGTGCTGCGCCCTGTCCCATCACCCTTACGTGCGAGCTGGCTACATTATCCCCCTACTAGCAAAATAAGAACTGCTGAGCAACCAGCTGTTCCTCATATTGTTTCAATTAATTTTTTTTTTACAAAAACAAGAGAATGGTAATAATTTTAAAAGGATTATTGATAATCTATACTTAATTTCTCATATTCATGTGTATATTCATAATTTTGTTTATATATTATGAAATCTGTAGGGGGTGCTGCAGTTCCACAGTGCCTGCTGACGAGCCGCCACTGCTAATATGTATTTACATATATATGTAACATATGTGACATTGTTTTATAATATTGTTTCAATGTTTGTAATCCATAATCAATCCAAAGTCTGTTATGAAAATATATTGGGGAAGCAATGGAAATCCACTCCTCTCACGTTTCTAGGACCATACAGTTACATATTGCTCTAATTTTTAAAATAATTACCTGTTAAAAAGAAAAGCTAAAAATAAAGTCCAAATTGACCTAAATTCACCCGAAATAGCCCCTTGGTTTACACTGGCGCATAGTATATACGTGCACATTTCTTCAATAGGTGAGCTGTTCTTTTCTTTTCATTATAGTCCTCCCACAGTTTCATGACACGTCCTTGTAGTTCCTTGACCAGCTTTCTCTGATGTCTCTTTTAATTTGCCCTCTTTGACAAGCTTAATTCACCCGATTCGGTATTTCCTTTGCCTCTAAGTATATTAAAAATATAAGTGAAAAAGATACGAGGTTACTTTTTTGGCTTTTTTGTTCAGCTTATGATACCAGCCCTCCACATCGTTGTTTGTCCTAATACTGCGTCTAAACACTCAACAGTTTTCCGTTTTCCACACCTGACTCTGCAACCACGTTAGGTCAGCATAATCCATAAACTCTAACTGACCAATGACACCCACCTTGCCTGAAAGTTCATCAAAGGTTTCCCTAATATTATTGCTATAATATAAAATTATTTGTATAGGTCCGAATCACCCAAGACAAAGGTCCGAATCAGCCTAGTAAATGGTCCGAATTCAATTATTTCAAGCAGAACAAATCATTCGTTGAAATTTTTATAACAATTGATAAAGTATTACTCCAAGGTGAAATTTAGTGATGCTGTATTGTTGAAAGATAGGTGATAGGAAGAAAGGATATAGAAACCTGAAGACAGGCAAAGCTGTCATGTGAAGGATAAAACAAGGCTTCAGTGCGTTGGGTAGGCTAATAGGCTAGCCTAGGCAAGGAATGCCCCAGTATTAAGAGTATCTGATGCATATGCACTTTTAATTCGAACTATCTTAGTAAAGGTTAAGTTTTAGCATTGAAAATAAATCGATTGCCAGAGCCTAATTTTCTTTCTAGTCAAAGGGTTTGGGGAATACTAGGGGTTATTAATTACTCATTTGAACCATACTACTTCTCCGTCAACAGTTTATCTGTATTCTGCATTCCCTTTTTTTTTTTTGAAAGTATGATAGACTTGTAGACAATTGTACTGCAAAAGTTCCGATATTTAGCCCTTACATAACGGGATATATATATATATATATATATATATATATATATATATATATATATATATATATATATATATATAGCACAACCTCAGACCAGGCAAACTTAAATTTAAGGTTGGGTAATTTAAAAGAAATACCCACACACACACACACACATCAATGGAAAGAGAAAGATATGGCGTAAGACATTTAAAAAAAATAATTCTGTACCTTCCACAGGAAGTTGAAAGTGAATATTTACAACCCTCTGTAGGGCCTCTTTTTTTTCCAGGTTCTCGTACAAATATGCTAATTTTACCAAGTTATACACGTTTTTTCTAATAATTTCTTTTATTTTATTTGGTATAATTATAATTACAGCATACACATTATCATAACAAATAAGAACTAATAGTTCTAGTAAATTCTTAGCATATTTGTTGTAAAATGATGACGAGATTTACTAAGATGAAATGCAGTAACTTCACCTGTTTTAGCTGACATACTGTCATTAAAGATAAGAACTACGTAAAACCAACAGCAATCCCTGGGCATATTTATGAGCAAATAAATCAAAAGACGTCATGGGATAGATCAGGTGCAGTCCATTGCCCATCAAGTCTCGAGTGACACTGATGACCCTATGGCTCTGTCCTGCCATTTGTGGACCATTGAAGGGACATGAACATCTTTTCCGCTAAATTTATCCCAATCGTCTGGTGCGTAACATTAATACTCATCATATGAGTGTTAGTCCTTCCATCGATCAAACCCTGTTATAAGATCCTCATATGATCATGCCCGTCCATTACAGGTTAAAGCAGAATACTGGATCTTAATCATCTTGTTACCCTAAGTAACAGAAGTAGCTACATGTACACAGTGTTGTAGTTGGCATTCTATCATTTCGGGGGGTGGGGGGGGGTGGGGCGGGGGGGGGGGCTTAGGTGGACGCAACACTTTTTGGGGGCCAAAAGTGGGAAAATTGAAAATTACACAAAACTAATTTTTGGGGGCAAATTCTGTAATTAATAAATGAAATTATTATTATAAAATATATTATAATGATATTTATATATTATTAACCTTATTATATAAAAATATATTATATGTAATATTCCATAATATAATGTATTATGTATATATAGATATATATATATATATTATGTATAGATATATATATGTATGTTATATATAGTATACTATATATATATATATATATATATATATATATATATATATATATATATATATATATATATAAATATAGTATATATATATTATATAATATTATATTATTAATATATATATATATGGTATATATATATGTGTGAATGAAGGAGAATAATAGTATTAGTAAATCTCTGTATTTGAAGTTATTGAACTCAGGTTTAATTGAGTGCATTTTTCCAACTTGGTGACTGGCCGCACCTTTATCTCCCCCCACCATAGCTACGCCACTGGATGTAAAATTACCACAAAATTTAGTACTTATATTAGACTTTGTTCATGTTTAACATTATTGCAGTGATGTTTTAAGACCCAAAACACTACTGCAGTAATATTGCATATGAAACATGGTCCATTATAATTTCACTAAATCGTGTACTACAACTATTACTGAGAGTAACAAGGTCGAGTTTTCTAAGCCTTTTAATACCTAAATATTTGCATTCCATCTATCACTGGTACTCATATACAACAACTAACTTTGCAGCACTGCAAATAAGGTTTTGTTAACCCCCCAAAAAAGTAAATAAATCAATCCTATGCATACAACTAGACTAAGCCATACTGTGAAAACAGGCCAAGGGTGACTGAGCAGGTCGTCCTACTCGGCTAGGCTACCCCAGAACTAGCCTAACTGTGTAGTTTTTATTAATAGTCAGGCCTAAACTTCACTAGTAATTTCTTTCAACTTCCACGGTAAAGGTTGATTAACAACCGCCCCCCCCCCACCCCCCAGGAAAAATGAAAATGATGAATTCCACCTCCTTCGTACCAGCCTGGGTTTTGCATAAGGTGTGCAACAGGCTTAGGCTAGCCTAGTTTTGCATTCGATAGTTTTCGATCAATGAGACCCGAATGTCGTAAGCAAAGGCGGCGCACGCAATCATGATAGGAACGTTTTTCGGAAATTTGCAATGATATTGTACCTATTAATCCTTTAAATATGGTAAACACTTGCAGTGTGTTTGGATGCCACAATAGTCGAAACAGAGACGGCACCTAGTATTACTCAATCCCGCTGTTGCGAGAAGTCTGGGAGATGAAACTCAAAAGATGAGTGAAAGGAGAGCACTGCACTATGAATTTCCAGGATAAACAGGGCTAATTTTCAGCCGTGAAAACATACAAAACTCTTATCAGATAACATCATTAGTGATGAGTATTATTAATTGTCAAGTGTAATTAATGACAATGGTGAATAATTCAAGAATCCTAGGGCATAAATATTTACAAAATAATTCATTAACAGCTACTTCCTTCTCTGTCAAATGATAGATGATTTAGAGCCGCTAAGAAGTTCTTTTGGGCAATCTTTCAAAACTTGAAGTAGTGGATAGTGAATGTACGTATTTGTTGAAAATTCATATTAAATCTCAAAAAGTGCAAAATAAAAAAAAAAAAAAAAAAGGGCCAGTATCAGTATTGTCGAAAATTTAGATTCCACATACTGGGAAGGTTCAACGCCCCTTGATGGGTGGGACTATGATGATCTGCCTTGAAATTAAACTATGTAAATTTATCAAATACGTGAGACTGAAAGGTGGATCTCGTGCAAAAGGACACTACTAAAAGGGAATCAACTTAAGAAATTAACATCGAGGTCCCAAATCACATGGACAAGAAGAATGAACGTTTCAAAAAAGCGTGTTTTTAAAAATCCCATCACATCTCAGTCTCACAGTGTCACCGTGTCGCTCACACACACACACACACACACACGCACATAGTCACACACACAAATTTTTACTTTTGCAACGTTTCGCCTATTCGATTTCTTCAATATCGACTTTCACATGAACTACAATATTCCATATGTCTAAAATCGCATTCGTCACATAAATCTCTGAAGGGATATTTATGAAATCACATCTCAAATGTAACAAAGGCAACTATCCGTCGTGTGAAGGGTATGACATCGGTAAGACGGTTTGAATGAGCCTTAATTACAACCAACTATTGAAAGACCAACTTTACCAGGCTACGATGCAAAAACCATAAATTAAAAACAAGAATAGGAGTAAAACTCGGAAATTAACCAGGTAATGTTACTGGCACGCGAAGGTTCACTAGATACGCCTACTGTGGCTCTACTAGAATTGCCGATGCGGTTGAATGTTACCAAAGGCGCCCTTTTCTCTTTCGTGTGTTTGTTTGTGTCTATCGTCGGACAGGCCATGCACACACATATATATATATATATATATATATATATATATATATATATAGATATATATATATATATATATATATATATAGTGTGTGTGTGTGTTGTATGATTTTTTTTCTCATATATTCGTGACTGATAATATTCACAAATATTAGGTTTTTTTTTTTTTTTTATTAAGATCTACAAAGTTTAGTCACAGAAAAAATAACAAGTAGTAAACTTCTTGAAACTCTCTTATAAACTAATGAAACACAGACCTAATATCACAGATGTTACATGCACACAATTCTGATGTAGACTAATCACTGGCATACTGGGAGAGAAGAGAATTGTACTTAGCCGATTGCGTCTAAAAACCATAACGCCAGTCTAACCAATACTCCTTAAATAATAATACAATATCTGGTTCCCTTTCTCAAAACTATTCTAATTTACCTTTTTTAAATATTTTGATTTTTGATAAAACTAGACAATATATTTTTTTAGTTTTTTTTGTCACCTCCTGGCCCACTGTGCGCTGGCTCTGAAAATGTGGTTAGTATGTATATGATTAGGGGAAGGAAATTCTTGTATCATAGTAGATTTGTTGATTCCGTTTCAAAAACTAGGTGGCTTTCTGTTTAGATTTGTTTGTTTGTCTGTCTGTCTGTCTGTCTGTAGGACAGCGCAAGAACTTACCATTGATTTTTTTTTGCGAAATGGCGCAATAGTGCCATTTGACTTCCAACAAAGTAATTAGATTTTGGGGTAGATACGATAATTGTACGTAGATTCTTTGTTTGTATGATGGCGAATGGAGTTATTTTCGGCATGTAGTGTTCAGCTTTGGCGGAGATTTTGCGGTCTCCAAAAATTTCTTAATTATTGTTGATATCTGACTTACACTTCTGGTGGTAGTTTATTACCACGGTCACATATCTTGTATGTGAAGAAGTTCCCTTAATGGGATGCGTTGTATCTCTTCTGTTCTAGGTTCCGTCCACTATTTCGTGGAGAGAGAGAGAGAGAGAGTGAGAGATAGTTTGCCCTCTCCACCCTGTATCGTCTAGAGAGTCTGAGATACCATTAGGCTTCTTCAGCTAAAAGCCTGGCTCCTCCGTAAGAAACAGATTTTACAAGTGCGTCCCGAGCAGATGTTCAGGACTTCAGGAATGAAGCGGAGGACACCGCCGAGTGATTTCGCGGTGCAAGGAAGCGGTGATAAACATGGCGCAAGTGTGTAGGAGGAGGAGGAGGAGGAGGAGGAGGAGGAGGAGAGATGACGAAAAAAATGGGGAGGATGAGAGGAAGAAGAGGATGACGAAAAAAAGAAGGAGTAGAGAAGGAGGAGGAGGGTGACGAAACAAAAGGAGGAGGAGTAGGATGAGAGGGAGGAAGAGACCTTACAGACCTTACAGCTCGTTCGGGTTTCCCCAGGTCCCTCAGTCTGAGGCACCTCAAAGGTGTCTCCAGAGAATTGCTAATGCAGTCTTCCGGTATATTTGCATCTTTCCAAATCTTTGGATGTCTGGGATGCAGCTTAGCTATTTGTCAAGCTTATTCTTAAACACATTTACGCTCACTCATGTTCCTCAGATGTAGCTGGCCACGCATTGAATAGACGCTGTATTATTGATGCTGGTGCGTAGTGGATTAATGTCCTGTGTGCTTTCCTTAGTTTTCGTGGTATAGTTTTGGACACTATTTATCTACCTCTGCTTGCTCTTCCTGATATTTTTAGCTCCATGATGTTTCGACAATTCCTTCTATCTGTTTCCATGCCTGTATTATCATGTAGCGTTCTCTTCTCCTTTCTAGACTATATATTTTTAAAAATTGTTACTCTTTCCTAGTAGTCAAAATCCTTAACTTCTTCTATATTAGCTGCAAAGGACCTTTGTACACTCTCTTTTTGTACATATCCTTTTGGTAATGTGGGTACCCTATCATTGAAATATTCAAGTGGACTACGTACATCCGTTTTATAAAGCATAATCATGTGTTCGGATTTTCTTATTTTGAAGTATCGTAACAACATTCCCATTTTTGCTTGCATTTTTACCCGTAGTATTGCTATTTGATCATTGCCTAACAAGTTCCTATTCAATCACACTAAGGTCTTTAACTGCTTCCTTATTTGTGATTGTCTCGTTTATTAGGTCCCCTATATGCATATAGGATTCCTTCTTTATCTCCATAATTTATTGATTCAAATTTATCAGAGTTAAATACCATCTTATTTTACCTCTGCCCATTCATATATTTTGTTTAGGTCTCTGTGTAGCGAGTTCCTATCTTCATCACAAGTAATTGCTACTTTACTTCTTGTGTCATCGGCGAAACTACTCACTACAGTCCTTAACATTACCGTCTATGTCTGCAATCATAACAACAAACAGCAATGCAGCTAACACCGTACCTTGTGGCACACCAGAAGAGAATGAGGGAAAAAAGTAGAAGTAGGATGAGGGAGTAGAGGAGGAGGAGAGTAGGTAGGAGTAGGAGAAGAGAGGAAGGAGGAGAGGGGGGGGAAAAAGGGTAGGAGATGGGGGAGGGAGTAGTAGGAGGAAGAGGAAGAGGGGGAGAATGGGGAGAGGAGGATGGGGAGGAGGAGGAGGAGTGACAAGAATGTTAATTAATAATGACGAAGAGGAAGAAAAGAGGAAAAATATAGAGGAGTAGGATAAGAGGAATGGAGGCGCGGAGGAAGGGTGGGGATGGAACGGGATGGATAGTAGAGGAAGAGGAGGAGTAGGAAGTAGTGGGACAAGGCCGAGGAAGGAGGAAGAGGGAAAAATATAAGGAGGTAGGAGTAGAGGAAGAGGAGGGGGAGGGGAAGGGTGGGGGAGGAAAGGGATGGGGGGTAGTAGGAGGTTAGAGATAAGGAAGAGGGGGAAATGGGGACGAGGAGGATGGGGAGGAGGAGGAGGAGTTAGTACAAGAATGTTAAGAATTAATGACGAAGAGAAGAAAAGATAAAATTTTCGGGGAAAGAATCAATGTTCACTTTTGTCGATTAAGTTCAGTTATGAAAATCTCTCTCTCTCTCTCTCTCTAATCTCTCTCTCTCTCTCTCTCTCTCTCTCTCTCTCTCTCTCTCTCTCTCTCTCATCCTCGGATTTTAGAAATGAAATCAAATTGAAAGTTGACGATATTGGGGAGTAGGAAACTTATAGAATATGGTGAGGTAAAAAAAGGAGCTTTTTGTCTGGCTTTAAAGAAGATATGCATACACAAATATACTATTGGTTTCATTTAAATTAAGTAATATTCCTTGCTGTGATGTTGTACTCATTTAACATCAGACGCTCAGGCACACACACACACACACAGAGAGAGAGAGAGAGAGAGAGAGAGAGAGAAGAGAGAGAGAGAGAGGGAGAGTACCTACATATATATATATATATATATATATATATATATATATATTATATCTATATATATATATATATATTTGGTATGTATGTATATATTTTATTTATGTATGTATGTATGTATGTGACAATATATATACGTGTGTGTATATGTTTTGTATTTGGAATTGAGGTTAATCAGAAAAATCACAGTAGATGCACGTGACATCATTAAATAAGCGAATACCACAGGAAAATGATAGTCAGAAATCCAAGCGCTTTCGTCTTTACTAAGACGAAAGCGCTTGGATTTCTGACTATCATGTTCCTGTGGTATTCGCTTATATATGTATGTAGTATATACTATATACCGCCGCCATCACCACCTGCTTCACGATGCAATCGCTTCTTATGTCAATCTTTATTTTTTAACCCTTCCCCGTCCCCGTATGTACTGTCAGGTTATCCTCCATTTCGCAGGGCGTATGGCACTGGTAATAGAAGGCTTGTTTTTGATGAATGGTATCCGGACTGTATCCGGATTCTTGCATGGCTAGGGCCCTTCGTGGGCGGATTTTTTATTTTTTTTTAGTTTTCTTTCTCGTTTCTCATTTGTTATCGGCTGTTTCTTTTGTTATTTAAGATAAGGGAATTTTCTCTTGAAATTATAGGTGTCTCCTCACTTACTATCGAAATGTAGAAGAGGAATCTTTGCCTCTCTGTGAGACATCAGATGCCCTGGGCATGAGATTTCCTGCCCCGTAAACAGGGTTATTATCCCTCGTACCTAGATAAAAATGTTGTTATCAGAAAGCTGGATGCTGTGAAATTAAAATAAAAGAAAAGAGATTGTGTAGCTCTAATATTCAGAGAGCTGGAGAATGCTAACTTTACTTATGAGTAAAATGACACAAAATTAACCTTGAAGAAATGAGACCAACCTTCATTGTTTATGTTTTCTTTTTATTTTTTATTTTTCATCAGTTGCTTTTCTTAACGTTACGTATATTCTTTTAATGATGAGCGCCTATTTTTGGAATGTGCGTGAGAATCTCTCTGCAAGTATACCAGCTCACTGATGTTTTTTAATATATATATTTCTCATTAATTTTCTAAAACTAAATTGTGAATATTTATAACCGTCACTGGACTTTCAGTGCGTTGACCTTTTTGCCTCCATTTGCATGCGCAGGGTTGACCTTGGTCTCGGCTTTATTTATCATTTGGGTGTCTAAATTTACGCATGCTTGTCAATTAATCGCATTGCATCTTTGAACGCGTTCGACTTTTATCGGATCGTGATTCTGTGATTCGTTTTGTCAAATGTGACAGTTATTTAAAACGAAACCAATCGACCTTGATGTCTTGATGTGTGTGTGATGATTTATGCTCCTCTCTCGTCTCATCCTTCTCTCTCTCCTCTCTCTCTCTCCTTCCTCCTCTCTCTCTCTCGTTCTCTCTCTCTCTCTCTCTGATGTGTGGTCGTAACTGCCCAGCGAGTGCGCTGTGAAATACCAATTAATTTTGAATGACATCCGGGTTATGTGTATGGCTGAGATCATATGTCCAAATTAGTTCATTCTCATTACATTTCAGATGTATATTGTGACTGAGCTGATATATATGAATGGGTTAATTCTGAATATATTTCAAATATATGTATGAATGGGATAATACATGAGTGCGTGTCTGTTAGTTGAAGGTTTGAGCTCATCTTCGCTCTCTGCCATTTGTGTTTATTCAAAGGATTGGCACCGATGTCTGGATCAAAAAATATTTTTACAAGAGAGAGAGAGAGAGAGAGAGAGAGAGAGAGAGAGAGAGAGAGAATCCACTTCGTAAAACAACTCTCTCCCTCGCTGTCCTTTCTTCTTCTTGAATTTCCACACAAACATCATCTCCGCATTTCACTCTCGGCTTAAAACCAACAGAAATAGAGCTTTGAATTTTTTTTTTTTTCTTTTTTTGGGGGGGGGGGGGGGGGGCGTCCGGGGCGGGGAGCGGAGAAGACGGGGGAGGAATGGCTTAAATATTGTCAAAATATTTCTTTTCCTCCTTAAGACTCCTTGGTCTCCCCCACCCCCCACCCCCCCCCCACCCCCTCTCACTCACTCCATCTGCAACGTCGTATCCTGGGGCATCCCCGGGACGTAGTATGGGAAACAAAAGCAACGCGGAACAAAGGCTTGACCTGACGGCAAAGGAGCCACAGCGGAACACCATTTGAGGAACCGTTGTCTTTCCACGGAACTCTAAAAACAAATAGTTTGGCGGAAAGTGGCTTTTGGCGGTTGGGTGGGAGGGGGGGGGGAGGGGGGGGTGGGAGGGGGTGGTTGGGAGGGGAGGGGAGGAGAGGTGTTCCCACTCCCATTTCGGAGAGTGTCTTTTTGTCTCTTTACTTCAACGCCCCTTCCTCTCTCTCTCTCTATCTCTCTCTCTCTCTATTCTCTCTCTCTCTCTCTCCTCTCATTGTCGTTCTGGGTTCCCTTTTTCATAATTGCTTTGAATTTGAAGCTAAGAGTGCTTGGATTCATTAGGTAGAGAAGGATAAGTTTAGAGGTTGAATGAGCTTTTAATATTTTTGTCCATTTTCTTTTTCTGTATTTTTTAACTCTTTGCGTCAGTATCACAGGGGTAAATAGAGACAGGCAGACAGACAGACAGACGGAATGAGAGGGAGGAGGAGAAATAGCAATAGATAAGTCATTAGATATTTA
>NC_061093.1:19180938-19205697 GCF_015104395.2 Macrobrachium nipponense | reverse complement strand
CGTTCTTCCGGAGACATTTGGCAGAGGCGTCAGGGGAAAACACTTTTCTGCAGTGACTACTTGTCCATTTTTCCTCCTCCTCCTGCCTCATGAGCATGCTCGAGTTTAATCCGGAACAAAGTTTGGGGCTTGTATCAGGAATGACCCTTTGGGGGGGCAAAGGACCAGGTATGATATGAAAATGGGATAATTTTATTCTTTTGGCCTCATCAACTTCTGTTATGTTCTATCTTTGGCAAGGATATGTAATACACGTGTTTTCAAACTACAAGCATTAACCATACACCCAACCACCAAAACACAACACATAACAACATACATTAATATACCAACTACACTATAATAATATATATATTATTAGATATATCACATATAAGAAATATATTTTATTATCATTTATAATATTGTGAATATTATTTGTATAAACCACGTCTCCTGTTTCGCTGTAATTATGTTCGATTGTTACAATATTTGATTTCTTGTAGTGGTTATCTCCTTCTTACCACTAGGTTTGTAACAACTTTGTTTTTTCCCTGGTTTTTGGGACCCCTTTTTGTATCCTTGCCCTATCTTTTCGTTTACTGTTCGTTCATGTTTAAGTATCCTTGTCGTTCATTTTAGTTTACTTCGGCTTGTAATAAATTTTGAGGAGGGCAGAGTCGCTCTCAGGCCACCCCCTTAAACGACAAAACCCATATTCTGTAGAACAACGGCTGTTAGTAGGATAATCATCTTCCTATTGTTAAAGTAAGTCAGTGTTTTTCTTTTTTTTATTTTTGTGTTTCGTTGGTCATTAACTCTTAGAATTCAGGTGGTTTGTTGTTTAATTGGTTTTGTTCTGTGTGTTCGTTCATTGATTCATATAATTGTGTTGGTTAAACCTTGCGAATTGTTTTCTACTAAAGGTAAATGTCAATGTAATTGCTTGTTTTATTTTCTAGTTATTAAATGGTTATATTTTGTTTTTGATCTGAGTTTTAACAACGTTCCTTGCATTGATTTGATTACTTTCTTAAATGGTTCTTATTATAAGCCTGGTAACCAGGATAAGGCTAAGGGCTTAGTTTATAATAACTTGGGGGCCTGTCCGGGATCTTAAACAAGTAAAAAACCACACCTGATTAAACTACCAAAGTACTGGACGAGTCAAGTCAACCGTGAATGTTCCCAACGTACGATAACTTAAAATTTCTTTTTATACATTGTGATTATTTTGAAATAAGATTTTATTTACAGAACTATTTGTTGCGTGGGTTCTTGTTTCTCCTATTTATCTTATAGCGATTTCCTCTCGACATGTTTAAGTGTCATTCCAATTCATGTTTTCGGACATTGCTATTATAGCAAGCGGTGGGTTCGTATCTAAGTTAACGTGAGAAAGTTAAACAGAGTTCATTTACATTGGTTTCGCCTTGTTTCAAATAGTTTTGGGAGAAATATTATTTTAAACTTCGTCTTTATGACATCATGGCATCATATTACCTTAGCGCCGTGTTATAGAGTAGGTTTGGAGTTTGACTGGCCTGACATTTCCGTATCTACGCTATTCGAAGCATCTAAGTATTATTGCTTTTCATATCGCTTCATTCGTACAGTTTTGTACCGGTAATTATATTTACTACTTTATCGAAGCATCCAAGTATTAACTTTTCATTTTGCTTCCTTCGTACCAGTAATTATAATTATTTATTCTTACCCGACTTGCGTAAAGTAAGAATAGTTCAGTATTACATCACGTGATATATTTTACGTATTCTGTAATTGTTTATGCATTGGGAACACTTCTCGTTGACTTTGCTACGTTCTCTTGTGGATTTTCAGTCGCAATGTTTTCAGTAGACGCATTTTTCAGTGACCCTAAGGGAAAACTCAACACTATAGTATATGCTAAAAAGAGTGAATTGTTGGCTTTGGCAGCTAAGTTTGAAGTAACTGCTAGTTCAAGAGACAGGAAAGATGATATAAAAAATGCCATTTTAGAATATATTATAGAGGAGGAAATTTTAGAAGACACGAGGCTAGGAAATTCCTGAGTGCTAAGAAAGAAAAGCTCAGACGTTGAGCATATGAGGTTAGCCATACAGTTAGAACAAGTAAAATTAGAGGCAGATAAGGAGAGAGAGACAAAAGTTAGAAGTAGAGAGACAAAATTAGAGAGATAAAGAAAAAAGAAAGGAGGTATGACCTAGAAATAGGAAGAAAGCTAGATTAGAATCATGAAGCTAGTCTGACTCAGAAATATGGAAATTGAAATAAAAAAAGTAGGATTAGTATAGAACAACATAGTAGAATAATGGCCCTAGAATCTAATCAACACTCAAGTTTGACTTGACTAAGAGTTTAAAGTTAGTCCCTGAATTTACAGACAGAAACCTTGATGTAGATGCCTTCTTCCGTAATTTCGAAGATATGCCTCAAATATGAAATGGCCAGTAGATCAATGGGTTTGGCTTACTTAAATCCAAAGTCCAGGGTAAGGCTGCTATAGTGGTTAGTAATTTTGTTGGTAGGGGAAAGAAATTATACAGTAGGTTAAGCAAGCTATTTTAGATGCATACATGGTAACTGCCAGAGGGTCTTAAGATAGACAAAGATTAGAACAATAACAATTAAATCAAATGCTCAAACTTTGGCGGTATGGAATTTGCAAATGAAAACTAAGATTATTTCATAAATGGCTTAAGGCTGCCAATGTTAATAATTTTGAGGAACTCATTAACCTGATTGTGACTGAAGAATTCATGAGAAAACTGCCACAAAATATTAGAATGCATATTGCTGACCGCGAGGAAGAGGATTTAAAGAAATCTGCTATGTTAGCTGACCATTTTTTCTTGATACACAAACACACAAAGGTACTGAGATGTTGTAAAGCAAGGCAAAGCAACAGGGTTCAGTGGTGAGAAAGAGGGTGTTAAATATTGTTCATATTGTAAACAACAAGGTCATGACATAAATGAATGTAAAACCCAACCTGTAAGAAATCTAAGTTTTTTGGCTCTCAGCTGTCCTACCCCGATGTTGGTAAATATAAAGACAGTAAATTTAGCGTAAAAGGTAAAGGAACTATGCATTGTAGTACGCCTGAAAAGTGATGCCTTGTTTGCTAATTATATTTCAGAGGGTACAGTAACAATCCCAATGGTACTCCTGTTAAAGTAAGAATCTTACGTGATACTGGGTCAACCCAAAGCATGATTTTTACATAGTGCAGTGCCTACAATTTCTTTGCTTGATGAAAAGGTACTAGTTAGGGATTTAAGTCACACTAACAGTTTGTCTTTAGCAGAGCTCAATTTAAACTGAATATGTATCTGGTAAAGTAAAGATTGCTGTTATCAACAACACCATTCCTGTACATGGTGTTCAAGTATTACTTGGGAATGATTTAGCTGGTCAACTAACTTTACCTAAACCTTATTTTGTATAATCAGCCACTGGATAATAACTCTAATGATTTGGATATCTTTGAACATTTGTAATTAAAGAAAATAATTTTCATTAGTGACTTAGGTGAAAATGACATTGAGGAAGTAGAGACCGAAGTAGAGACCGATCAATGTGACCAGACTGAGAATTTTGTTGGTGTTGTAACTAGGGCAAAAGCCAGACAAGCTGTGAATGAAGGTGTCCCAGATATAGTAAAGACAACCATTCCCTGTACTAATTCGGATTTTGATAAACTTACAACGAGCAGATGTGACTTTAACTAATGCACTTAAACAAGCTTCCACTAAGGAAGGTAAGGTACCTGGCTATTACTTTGATAAAGGAGTCCTGTTTAGGCTGTACCGACCAAGAAAGCTGTCCTCTAATGATACCTGGGCTAATAAAGAACAACTTTTAGTACCATTAACTTTACGTAAGAATATTTTGAGTGTTGCTCATCAAGCAGATTCCCATTTAGGAGTGTCAAAGACCTACAACCATATAGCTAATGATTTCTTTTGGCCAGGTATGAAACATGATGTAATTGAATTTGTTAAAGAGTGTCATGTCTGTCAAGTAGTTGGAAAAACCTAATGAGGTAATTCCAAAAGCACCCCTCATACCAATTGTAATGACCACACGAACCTTTCAGTAAAGTCATAATTGACTGTGTAGGCCCATTGCCAAAAACTAAAAAAGGTAATCAGTATATTTTTTTGACTATACTTTTGTCCTACCACTAGATAACCTATTGCAATTACCCCTTGGTAACATTTGTGCTAGAAATATTGTGAAACACCTCCTTAAAGTTTTCACCACTTATGGATTCCCTAAAGAAATACAGAGTGATCGGGGTACTAATTATACAAGTGACCTTTTCAATGAAACTTTAAAGGAATTTAATGTAAAACATACTCTTGCATCACCATATCACCCACAATCACAAGGTGCTCTTGAAAGACACCATCAGACCTTCAAAATCATTACTTCGAAAATTTTGTATGGAGACTGGAACAGACTGGGATGAGAGTTTAGACTTATATTATTTGTAATTAGAGAAGTCCCTAATGATCCTTAGGTATGTCACCGTTTGAGATGTTATTCGGACATAAAGTTAGGGGGCCACTACAAGTACTTAAAGATAAAATGTTGAACAATGATACCCTTAGATAACTTAACTGTAGGGCAGTATGTCGTATAAATAAATGTAATTTTGAGAAAGTCCATAATTTTGCATTTAATAACTTAAAAAGTAGTCAAGATGCGATGAAGGAATACTTTGATCTAAAAACTAAAGTTCGTAAGTTTAAAGAAGGGGATTTTGTACTTGTATATTTCCCTACTCCTAGTTCTCCTCTCCAACATAAATTTTCTGGTCCTTATATAATTCAGAAATGTGTCAATAATAACAATTATATAATCAGTACTCCTCCTGGACAGACAAAAGTCAACCCAATTAGTTCATGTAAATTCTCATCAAGAAATACATGGTAATCCTCCAGTTGTTCTTTGCATTGTCTATCAGACTCTAATGTATTAGATTCTAAGAAATATAATGCATCAGCACACCAAAGTAAAAACCCCACCCTTTGCCACCATGATGCAGATTTATATCACTCTAATGATTTTATTTCTTGGACAGACTCTACTAACCAGGAAATATTGCAAATATTCTAGTATATTTACAGCATCTACCCCGAAAGCAGAGGAGCCAGCTAGCAGAATTATTCCACAAATACAAGAGTATATGTGGGGATGTGCCTCAACGTTGCAGCGATGCTGAACACGACATTGAATTACAGCCGGGTACACGACCAATTCGTCAACACTATTACAGGGACCAGCCTGGGAAAAGCAGCAACGGATGAAGGAGGAAGTATCGTATTTACTGAAGAATGGACTGGCAACTAGAAGCACATCAGCTTGGGCGTCACCATGTCTTTTAGTTCCAAAACCAAACGGCAAAAGGTAAAGTAAGGTTATGCACTGACTTTCGCCAAATAACAATGTTACTATCAAAGATAGCTATCCATTACCAAGGATTGATGACATTTTAGATGCCATTGGTAATGCCAAATATTTATCACAAATCTATCTATTGCGTGGGATATTATCAGATTCCACTAACAGATAGAGCAAAGCAAATATCTGCCTTCATAACCCCCTTTGGATTATTCCAATATGAGAGGCTTCCATTTGGGTTAACCAATGCCCCTGCCACCTTCCAGCGATTGGTGAATAGTGTAATTCAGGATCTTGATGGTACTATGTGTACATCGACGATATTGTTGTGACATCTGACACCTTGGATGAGCACTCCATCGACTAAAAGCATTGTTTGGTCGTCTTCAGGAGTTTGGACTTACTATTCACCTAGGAAAATCTTCATTTGGTAAAGGGAAGGTTAGGTATTTAGGTCACATCATAGGTAGTGGAGAAATTGTTCCAAAGATGAAAAATCACTGCTATTGTTGAGTTCCCTGTCCCACGAAATAGGAAAAGTCTTTTAAGATTTCTAGGCATGAGACCTCCTATTACAGGAAATTCTGTAAAAATTATAGTATAGTAGCCACTCCCTTGATTGACCTAACCAGCCCCAAAAATAAATTTGTATGGTCTTCTAATTGTCAACAAGCTTTTGATCAACTAAAGAATATACTTTGCTCTAATCCTGTCCTTGTTGCTCCTGATCTTGCTCAACCTTTTATCATACAGATTGACGCCTGTGATACTGGCATTGGTGCTGTCTTGATGCAGAAGAACAGTGACACACAGATGCTGCATCCTGTTAGCTACTATTCCTGCTAAACTCAAAAAAAAACACCAACGTTCCTATGCGACCGTAGAAAAGGAGCTGCTGGCAATCATCTAACCTTGCAGAAATATGAAATATTTCTCATCCAACATCCCGATCACCATCTTTACGGATCATAACCCACTAACCTTTCTCGGACGAGCGAGGTTAACAAATCAACGTATTTTCAGATGGTCTTTGTTTCTGCAAAACTTTGACCTAACCATCCACTACATCATAGGAACTAATAACTGCATTGCGGATGCCCTGTCTCGGACCCACATGGACTCCTGATAGTTTTCTGGAATACACTTCATGAAACTTATAATGTCCTGATAGGCCATTTCTTCAACGGGGAGGAGTGTGATATTATGTATACCATGTCTCTGTTCTCTGTAATTATGTCGCTTGTACATATTTATTCTTGTAGTGGTACTCCTTCTTACCACTAGGTTTGTAACACTTGTTTTTTCCTGTTTTCGACCTTTTGTATCCTTGCCTATCTTTTCGTTATGTTCGTCATTTAAGTATCCTTGTCGTTCATTTAGTTTACTTTGGCTTTTGTAATATTTTGAGGAGGGCAGAGTCGCTCTCAGGCCACCTTAACGACAACATATTCTGTATACACGGTGTAGGATAATCATCTTCCTATTGTTAAAGTAAGTCAGTGTGTTTTCTTTTATTTTGTGTTTCGTTGGTATACTTAATTCAGGTGTTTGTTTAATTGTTTGTCTGTGTGTTCGTTCATTGGTTCATATAATTGTGTTGGTTTAAACTTGCGAATTGTTTTCTACTAGGTAAATGTCAATGTAATTGCTTGTTATTTCTATTATTAAATGGTTATATTTTGTGATCTGAGTTTTACACGTTCCTTCATTGATTGATATTTCTTAAATGTTCTTATATAAGCTGTAACAGGCTAGGCTAAGGCTTAGTTTATAATATGTATATATATATATATATAATATATATAGATATATATATATATATTGCAAGTTACAAATTACACAAGGGCGGCTCGACACCCCCCAAATGGATTAGAAATTTATATTTAATTATTTAAGCATGAGATCATATGAACTGTCACCCCCTTAAACACAGTATTTGTTTGTGGGGTAAAATTTTTGTAATGTCAAAATTCCTGCAACGAGAGAATTCTACTTTTCTTTAATGACACGAGGGGTGACTTTCCCATTAAGTTTGATCTAAATAGCTCCTCCCCCCTGGAACAGATTTGTGACCAATGGAATACTTGCACTCTTTTCTGGCGTACGATCTGGTAGTCCGGTATCATTATAAAACATCCTCATCTCTCCTAGAAAAACATTTACTTTGACGTTCAATATATTCAAATAGGATTCAGTCCGTATCCCTACCGCTTATACTGTAACGTACTTTATAATATTATTATGTAAATGGTATTAGTAACCAAATAAGGACTAACTCCACGTGGGTATACCATCCAAGACCGATACGATCTATGGCTGGGTCCTACGCATGGACGAATTCCTTATTGATCTGGGACACGAGTGGGTAGGCATCACAAATGCAATGTTTTCTAAATGGATACCGGTTACGACTCCTCGTTTGAAAGGCGTGATTCGACCTCCAACTTACTCGGGGCATATGCTAATATCTACGGTCAAATAGAGCGTGTTTCACCAACGAAAATTAACATAACTGAGCTATATTTTATTAGAAATAATTTTTCTGTACTGTTTAACATACATTACTTATTTTTTACATTTTCATTCTAAAAAATAAATCATAAAAACATTATTTTAAAATGCCTGTATCTTTAACTCAACGCGAAACACCTTTTTCAGACTTTTTTAGGCTTTCCTACTCCGACAACAATCACAACAAAGTAGTTTGTCAGCGAAAATGGAATTAATATATAGCCTAAGTACATGCTCCGTACTTGATTTATGATTTACTAGCTTAAGTCTGAACTGGCCAATAGAATTGGAGAGAAAAGTACAAGCTAACTTAAAAATACATAAACATACAGCAGACCATTCTCTACAAAAACATTCGAGGCACATATTGTACGAGGAAACAAGAAATGTACATCAAGAGACATAAACTGGTAAGCGGACCCAGGACCTGAGTGGACCTACATATCAAAGGTACACAGATGGAAAATGTTTAAAGTGTTGAGAACGAGACAGAAAATGCTGCCGAAAACTGGCCCTGTCCCTCAAGTTTGTTTGTTTGTTTGTATGGTGTTTTTACCTTCCATGGAACCAGTGGTTATTCAGCAACGGGACCAACGGCTTGACGTGACTTCCGAACCACGTCGAGAGTGAACTTCTGTCATCAGAAATACACATCTCTGACGCCTCAATGGAATGTCTGAGAATCGGACTTGTCCCTCATGGAAAATAGCGTCTGCGGACTTCATCCTCGGAGTAATGACAACCCGTTCTTGCAAAAGAGGCAAGTTATATGATTCAAAATATATAGTAGACAAGACAGGGAATTCCAAATTATGAAAATCTGGACTTGAACCCAATAATACGATGTACAGATCAAGGTGGTCGAGATTTTAGTCTGTCACATTCATACAATATCTGTAGCATTGCGAAGGATCATGTATATCGAGAGTGAGAGATTGGCGGAGGACGCAAAGTCACAGTCAATCCGTTTTCGGGAACACTGGCCAAAACAGTTCACGTACAATAGTAAACTATGCCAAGGGATGCGAGCTTACGTCAAAAACAATCATATAATCCAGAGTCAAAGTAATAGGGTCTGCTCACGAGGCGGTACTAAAACCTATCCCCGCCCCTTGTGAGACGTCATCAGTTACAAAAGGCCCATATCTTTATGAACTTATATTTACGATAACATTTTCATATAACTATTTTTGCGATGGCGTTTTTTTTTATATGAATTTTCCTTTTATTGCATGTTGCCGTATACTACGTTAAAGTACAAAGAATGCTCTTTCAAATGATATATAGCACATTACAATTACGATTAATTTCAAACCAATAGAGCGCACAGAAAAAATTATCTACGCACACAAAAATGTGCAATTACTTCATCCGTCACCCTACATACATTTACGTTTCGTAGCGTATCTGACTAAGGGATGATGATAGAAAGAAACTGAAAAATGGATTAGAAAGCTGATAAAATTTACTATATGATGCATAAATAAAATTGACAGGTGTTCTCAGAAATTTTCGAGGAATTCTAGGTCAAAGACGAACCAAAATGTTTAAATTTTATGTAAATATTTACCACATTTTTCTTACATAATTATTCATCTTATTACATTTTGCCATATACCATGTAAAAGTACAAAGAATGCCCTTTCAATTGGTATGCGACACATTACAATTACAATTATTTTCAAACCCATAATCGCGCACAGAAAATATTATCTACGCACACAAAAATTATAAAAAATTAAGCGTTCGAGGGAGATCTGATATCTAGCCCCGCCCCTTGTGAAACGTCATCAAATACATCCATCCAAACTGACGAATAACTTTTTGTACCTTTTTTCGAAAATATTATAATTGTTTGAGGTATGCATAATTAATACCTTTATGTATACAGTTTGTGTTATATGTAAACTTATGTGTTCGGAAGTATATTTATGTGATATGAAGTGCTAATGAGAAATTTGCTGGATATGTGTTCCCTGTATCATTTTCTTCATCTTTTATTCCTTTGATACCTTGTATCGTATATGATGTAATTCTTATACTTTTGATATTGTTTTCTTTTTTGAGATCAAGTCGTGCAAATGCAACTGCCATTTTTTACACTGCCTATATCCACATTTTCTTTGTATTTATTGCATAACAATAAGTATTCTTAAGAAGATTTGGAAAATATAATTAACCTATCATTCTAACCTTTAGCATTAAAAAAGTTGCTTTTCAAAGTGAGGTATGAACACAGTGACAGAACTAAATACATTTCTTAAGAATTATTTAAAATCTTGATAATATTACTACCTGAAAGAGAGAGAGAGAGAGAGAGAGAGAGAGAGAGAGAGAGAGAGAGAGAGAGAGAGAGAGAGAGAGGGTTGTTCATGTTATAAAAAATGGACTGAAGAGACTACAGCAAACCAGTATATAGGTAAGTAAATAAATAAGTAAAGAGTAAATATATGAAGAAAGCTGGAGTAGCTATGTGTGTTCAAACTGGTATATTTTATGTGCAATAAAACAAGGCTTGGTGACTAAATGAGAGAAAGGGTATTAAAAAACATCATGCATGTGACCTATTTACAGATTTTATCAAAAACACCATGCGAAATGGATTAAATGAATAAAAACTAAAGGTTCTTTAAGTAATTCAATGGAGAAGCACCGAAGTGTTACTCTTGTGACGTCACAGTATTAGCACCGCCCCCACTGCCGAGTTGAGCAGACCTTATATACTTTGAATGGGTATTAAAAAACATCAAACATGTGACCTCTTTACAGATTCTGTCAAAATTTTATAAGAAAAAAAAAAAAAAAAAACCATGTGATATGGATTGAATGTATAAAAACTAAAGGTTCTTTAAGTAATTCAATGGAGACGCACGGGCAGTGTTACTCTTCTGACGTCACAGTATTAGCTCCAACCCCACTGCCGAGTTGAGCAGACCCTATTACTTTGACTGATATAATCCACATTTGAAGGGATACCCGATTATTTTTTTATTGAAAGGGAATTCTATAGCTACATAACGTCGTTGGCCGCAGTTAATACATAAAAAAAAAACCGTAAGAGGGTAGTGCTGCCACTGCACCTTACGGGGTGCACTGTGGGCATTACTAAAGGTTCTTTGCAGCGTCCCTTCGGCCCCTAGCTGCCTGCAACCCCTTTCATTCCTTTTACTGTGCCTCCTTTCATATATTTTAGCATCTAGCTATCCACCTCCTCATAACAATTGTTTCATAACGCAACTGTGAGTCTTTCCTCCTGTTACGCCTTTCGGACCTGCCTACCCTCAATTTCCCTTGCAGTCCTGAATGACCTCGTAGGTCCCAGCGCTTGGCCTTTGGCCTCAACCCTGCATTCGATTCCATTCCAACATCTGCTGATTCAATCTTTCTTAAAGCAATTACGCTAGGCAAAAAAAATTATCACCTGCGTACTGCGTACTTTAAACAGGCCTATGGTGGCCAGAAGGTAGACGAAAATACATAATGATGATAATGACGAATAGGAGGAAGGAAAGGAGTTAACATTAGCCATTTTTGTAGCTACATTTCTGAACGTTTGTCTTTCTGTAATAATTTAATTTTGATCAATTATTGTCTTCATCAACAAGCGAAAAATGATGGAGGGGCAAATACGTTGAAGAGTTGGTTTAGAATTTTAGATTAAGCCTCCCTTTAGCCAGCACGGGCCACCTGTTCATTGGCGGTCCATAAGTTTACTTAGTAAAACGGTGTTAAACGGGTACAAGGAGCCTAGTGTAGACCTTTCAACTCGTTCTACCAACCGAGACGGGAAATAATATTTCTGTTGAAAAGTACAAGATGTGGAATGTTCAACAACTTCATCTTTTTTTTTATGTAGGAGGGAATTTTAACAACAGAATTAAGTGAGATATTAACAATTGTTAATTACTCTACGCGACATCGATTCCTGAATTCTGAAAACTATTACGAACACGAGTTCTCTCTCTCTCTCTCTCTCTCTCTCTCTCTCTCTCTCTCTCTCTCTCTCTCTCTCTCCAAGTCGAAGAGACGTCTCCCAAATCCCGTCAATTCACTTCGAAGTGATGTGATCTACATAAAATTTGCATAATGATATTTGTCCTAGAGAATTACTCTTAACGACTGCGACAGTGTAGGCATCGCCTTCTGGGAGCCTGGAGGAGTAAGTCCGTCTAAAGGACCTTAGTCCTTCCGCCGACATCTGTCAATCACTTCTCTTATTTCGTTGTCAGTTAATGTATCCGCTAGTCGCCCGGGAAGCCTTTTCCAGAGATGTAACCGAGTGCCGGACCCTTCCCTGAAAAAAGCTGGACGCCATTATCTCAAAAACTAACAGTAGAATTTTCTTGAAAATGGTCTCACTATGTTTCCCACACCCAAATACCGAGTGCTGCTACCGAACTAACTTGACCTACCCTAGGGGCAAGGCAACAAAACCGGGGCAGGTGCAATACAAGTATACATCTCGGGAATTTGCGTCCGGGAAGAAGGAGGTGGTAGTCAGTTAGATTTTTTATCTTGGTCTTTCCGATTAATTCATTCCCTTATTGTTATTAATCTTATCACCCTCAAAATGATGAACTTAAGAATGATAAATAGACAAACGATAAAATTGGTAACTGTAAATAAAATTCTAGGACTAAAGAATATTAATTTATCGTACTTTTCAATGTATAAAGAATTGGAAATTGTCTAATGAAATGACATAGCTCGCTCTCTCCCTCTCCCTCCCTTTGACTAGACGAAAAAAGTAGAAAATGCCTATCCCCATTATCAATGTATAAAATAAAAATAATAAAAAATGTCTCATGACTTTACTACAGCTCTCTCTCTCTCTCTCTCTCTCTCTCTCTCTCTCTCTCTCTCTCTCTCTCTCTCTCTGACGATGACAAAAAGGGAAAAAAATTCACCATTATCATTGTAAATATGTTTTTTAATTCTTAGGACTTGACTATAGCTCTCTCTCTCTCTCTGACGATGGCGCAAAAAAAAAAACAAAAGGGTCGCTATTATCAATGCATAAAAATTTCTTTTCTAGATATCTAATGACTTATCTATTGCTATATATCCTCTCCCTCTCATTCCGTCTGTCTGTCTGCCTGTCTCTATTTACCCCTGTGATACTGACGCAAAGGGTTAAAAAATACAGAAAAAGAAAATGGACAAAAATATTAAAAGCTCATTCAACCTCTAAACTTCTCCTTCTCTACCTAATGAATCCAAGCACTCCTGGCTTCAAATTCAAAGCAATTATGAAAAAGGGAACCCAGAACGACAATGAGAGAGAGAGAGAGAGAGAGAGAGTTAAGTTATAAGACATTTGAAAAAACTTTATACACTGATAATGGATTTATTTTTTTACTTTTAACGATATCGTCAGAGACCGAGAGAGAGAGAGAGAGAGAGAGAGAGAGAGAGGGGGGGGGGGGGGGCGTTGAAGTAAGAGACAAAAAGACACTCTCCGAAATGGGGAGTGGGAACACCTCCCCCTCCCCCTCCCCCTCCCACCCAACCCGCCAAAAGCCACTTTCCGCCAAACTATTTGTTTTTAGAGTTCCGTGGAAAGACAACGGTTCCTCAAATGGTGTTCCGCTGTTGGCTCCTTTGCCGTCAGGTCAAGCCTTTGTTCCGCGTTGCTTTTGTTTCCCATACTACGTCCCGGGGATGCCCCAGGATACGACGTTGCAGATGGAGTGAGTGAGAGGGAAGGGGGGGGGTGGGGGGGGGGGGGGCGACCAAGGAGTGTTAAGGAGGAAAAGAAATATTTTGACAATATTTAAGCCATTCCCTTCCCCCCCCCCCCCCCCCCGTCTTCTCCGCTCCCACGCTCCGGACCCCCCCCACCCCCCCCCAAAAAAAAAAAAAAAAAAAAAAAAAAATCAAAGCTCTTTCTGTTGGTTTTAAGCAGAGAGTGAAATGCGGAGATGATGTTTGTGTGGAAATTCTAGAAGAAGAAATGACAGCGAAGGAGAGAGTTGTTTTACGAAGTGGATTCTCTCTCTCTCTCTCTCTCTCTCTCTCTCTCTCTCTCTTTTTCCATTGTAAAAATATTTTTTGATCCAGACATCGGTGCCAAATCCTTCGAATAGACACAAATGGCAGATAGCGAAGATGAGCTCAAATCTTCAAATAACAGACACGCACTCATGTATTATCACATTCATACATATATTTGAAATGTATTCAGAATTAACTAATTCATATATATCAGCTGTCACAATATACATCTGAAATGTAATGAGAATGAACTCATTTGGAGATATGATCTCAGCCGTACACATAACCCGGATCTATTCAAAATTAATTATATTTCACAGCGCACTCGCTTAGTAGTACGACATACATCAGAGAGAGAGGAGAGAGAGAGAGAGAGAGAGAGCGTAAATCATCACACACACATCAAAACATCAAGGTCGATTGGTTTCGTTTTAAATAACTGTCACATTTGACAAAACGAATCACAGAATCACGATCCGATGAAAGTCGAACGCGTTCAAAGATGCTATGCGTTTAATTGACAAGCATGCTTAAATTAAGACACCAAACTGATAAATAAAGCCGAGACCAAGGTCAACCCAGCGCATGCAAATGGACGCAAAAAGGTCAACGCACTGACGGTTATAAAAATTCACAATTCAGTTTTAGAAAATTAATGAGAAATATATATGTTAAAAAACATCAGTGAGCTGGTATACTTGCAGATTCTCACGCACATTCCAAAAATAGGCGCTCATCATTAAAGGAATATACGTAACGTTAAGAAAAGCAACTGATGAAAAATAAAAAATAAAAACAAAACATAAACAATGAAGGTTGGTCTCATTTCTTCAAGGTTAATTTTATGTCATTTTACTCATAAGTAAAGTTAGCATTCTCCAGCTCTGAATATTAGAGATACACAATCTCTTTTATTTTAATTTCACAGCATCCAGCTTTCTGATAACCAAATTTTCATCTGGGTACGAGGGATAATAACCCTGTTTACGGGGCAGGAAATCTCATGCCCAGGGCATCTGATGTCTCACAGAGAGGCAAAAATTCCTCTTCTACATTTCGATAGTAAGTGAGGAGACACCCTATAATTTCAAGAGAAAATTCCCCTTAATTTTAAACAATAAAAGAAACAGCCGATAAGAAATGAGAAACGAGAAAGAAAAAAAAAAAATTAAAAATCCGTCCACGAAGGGCCCTAGCCATGCAAGAATCCGGATACAGTCCGGATACCATTCATCAAGAAACAAGCCTTCTATTACCAGTGCCATACGCCCCGCGAAATGGAGGATAACCTGACAGTACATAAACGGGGAAGGTTAAAAATAAAGATGACATAAGGAGCGATTGCATCGTGAAGCAGGTGGTGATGGCGGCGGTATATAGTATATACTACATACATATATAAGCGAATACCACAGGAACATGATAGTCAGAAATCCAAGCGCTTTCGTCTTAGTAAAGACGAAAGCGCTTGGATTTCTGACTATCTTTTTCCTGTGGTATTCGCTTATTTAATGATGTCACGTGCATCTACTGTGATTTTTTAAACACACACACACACACCACACACACCACCACACCACACACATATATATATATATATATATATAATATATATATATATATAATACATACATACACACACATACCTATATATACATATATATATATACACGCATATGTGTGAAATCAAATATACTTTCTGATTAACCTCAATTCCAAATACAAAACATATACACACACGTATATATATGTACACACATACATACATACATATATATATATATATATATATATATATATATATATATATATATATATGTATATATATATATTTAGGTACTCTCTCTCTCTCTGTGTGCCTAAGCGTCTGGTGTTAAATGAGTACATCACAGCAAAGAATATTACTTAATTTAAATGAAACAAAGTATATTTGTGTATGCATATCTTCTTTAAAGCCAGACAAAAGCTCCTTTTTTACCTCACCATATTCTATAAGTTTCCTACTCCCAAATATCGTCAACTTTCAATTTGATTTAATTTCTAAAATCCGAGGATGAGAGAGAGAGAGAGAGAGATATTTTCATAACTGAACCTTAATCGACAAAAGTGAACATTGATTCTTTCCCGGAAAATTTTATCTTTTCTTCTCTTCGTCATTAATTCTTAACATTCTTGTACTACCTCCTCCTCCTCCTCTTCCTCCTCCTCCCCATCCTCCTCTTCCCCATCCTCCCCCTCTTCCTCTTCCTCCTACTACTCCCATCCCTTTCCTCCCCACCCTTCCCCTCCCCCTCCCCCTCCTCCTTCCTCTTCTACTCCTTATATATTTTTCCTCTTCTCCTTCTCGTCCTTGTCCACTTTCTCCTACTCCTCCTCCTCCTCTCTACTTTTCATCCTTAGTTCTACTTTTTTTACCCTCATTCTCTTCTGGTGTGCCACAAGGTACGGTGTTGGCTGCATTGCTGTTTGTTGTTATGATTGCAGACATAGACGGTAATGTTAAGGACTCTGTAGTGAGTAGTTTCGCCGATGACACAAGAATAAGTAGAGAAATTACTTGTGATGAAGATAGGGACTCGCTGCACAGAATCCTAAACAAAATATATGAATGGGCAGAGGTAAATAGGATGGTATTTAACTCTGATAAATTTGAATCCAATAAATTAATGGAGATAAAGAGGGAATCCTAAATGCATATAGGGGACCTAATAACGAGACAATCACAAATAAGGAAGCAGTTAAAGACCTTGGTGTGATGTTGAATAGGAACATGTTATGCAATGATCAAATAGCAATACTACTGGCAAAATGCAAAGCAAAAATGGGAATGATGTTACGATACTTCAAAATAAGAAAAGCCGAACACATGATTATGCTTTATAAAACGGATGTACGTAGTCCACTTGAATATTGCAATGATAGGGTACCCACATTACCAAAAGGATATTGCACAAATAGAGAGTGTACAAAGGTCCTTTACAGCTAATATAGAAGAAGTTAAGGATTTTGACTACTAGGAAAGAGTACAATTTTTAAAATTATATAGTCTAGAAAGGAGAAGAGAACGCTACATGATAATACAGGCATGGAAACAGATAGAAGGAATTGCCGAAAACATCATGGAACTAAAAATATCAGGAAGAGCAAGCAGAGGTAGATTAATAGTGTCCAAAACTATACCACGAAAACTAAGGAAAGCACACAGGACATTAATCCACCACCCACCAGCATCAATAATGCAGCGTCTATTCAATGCGTTGCCAGCTCATCTGAGGAACATGAGTGAGCGTAGATGTGTTTAAGAATAAGCTTGACAAATATCTAAGCTGCATCCCAGACCATCCAAGATTGGATGATGCAAAATATACCGGAAGATGCATTAGCAATTCTCTGGTAGACATTAGAGGTGCCTCAGACTGAGGGACCTGGGGAAACCCGAACGAGCTGTAAGGTCTGTAAGGTCTCTTCCTCCCTCTCATCCTACTCCTCCTCCTTTTGTTTCGTCACCCTCCTCCTTTTTTTCGTCATCCTCTTCCTCCCTCTCATCCTCCCCATTTTTTTCGTCATCCTCCTCCTCCTCCTCCTCCTCCTCCTCCTCCTCCTCCTCCTCCTCCTACACACTTGCGCCATGTTTATCACCGCTTCCTCACCGCGAAATCACTCGGCGGTGCCCTCCGCTTCATTCCTGAAGTCCTGAACATCTGCGTGGGAGGCACTTGTAAAATCTGTTTCTTACGGGGAGCCAGGCTTTTAGCTGAAGAAGCCGAATGGTATCTCAGACTCTCAAGACTATAGGGTGGAGAGGGCAAACTCTCTCTCTCTCTCTCTCTCTCTCTCTCTCTCTCTCTCTAGACACGAAATAGTGGACGGAACCTAGAACAGAAGAGATACAACGCATCCCATTAAGGGAACTTCTTCACATACAAGATATGTGACCCGTGGAATAAACTACCACCAGAAGTTGTAAAGTCAGATATCAACAATAATTAAGAAATTTTGGAGACCGCAAATCTCCGCCAAAGCTGAACACTCCATGCCGAAAATAACTCCATTCGCCACCATACAAACAAACAAAGGATCTACGCACATTATTCGTATCTATCCCAAAATCTAATTACTTGTTGGAAGTCAAAATGTGCACTATTTGGCGACATTTCGCAAAAAAAATCAATGGTAAGTTCTTGCGCTGTCCTACAGACAGACAGACAGACAGACAGACAAACAAACAAATCTAAACAGAAAGCCACCTAGTTTTTGAAACGGAATCAACATCTTACTATGATACAAGAATTTCCTTCCCCCAATCATATACTAACCACATTTTCAGAGCCAGCGCACAGTGGGCCAGGAGGTGGACAAAAACTAAAAAAAAATATTGTCTAGTTTTATCAAAATCATATTAAAAAGGTAAATTAGAATAGTTTTTAGAAAGGGAACCGTATATTGTATTATTTAAGGAGTATGGGTTAGACTGGCGTTATGGTTTTTAGACACAATCGGCTAAGTACATTCTCTTCTCTCCCAGTATGCTAGTGATTAGTCTACATCAGAATTGTGTGCATGTAGCATCTGTGATATTAGGTCTGTGTTTCATTAGTTTATAAGAGAGTTTCAACAAGTTTACTACTTGTTATTTCTGTGACTAAACTTTGTAGATCTTAATAAAAAAAAAAACACAATATTTATTTGTGAATATTAATCAGTCACTAATATATGAGAAAAAAAAATCATACAACACACACACTATATATATATATATATATATATATATATATATATATATATATATACGTATATATATATATATATGTGTGTGTGTGTGTGTGTGTGTGTGTGTGTGTGTCGACGATTAGACAAACAAACGAAAGAGAAAACGGCGCCTTTGGTAACATTCAACCGCATCGGCAATTCTAGTAGAGCCACAGTAGGCGTATCTTGTGAACCTTCGCGTGCCAGTAACATTACCTGGTTAATTTCCGAGTTTTACTCCTATTCTTGTTTTTAATTTATGGTTTTTGCATCGTAGCCACGATGAGTTGGTCTTTCAATAGTTGGTTGTAATTAAGGCTCATTCAAACCGTCTTACCGATGTCATACCCTTCACACGACGGATAGTTGCCTTTGTTACATTTGAGATGTGATTTCATAAATATCCCTTCAGAGATTTATGTGACGAATGCGATTTTAGACATATGGAATATTGTAGTTCATGTGAAAGTCGATATTGAAGAAATCGAATAGGCGAAACGTTGCAAAAGTAAGATTTTAAGTGTGTGTGTGTGTGTGAGAGCGACACGGTGACACTTGTAGAGACTGATGTGATGGGATTTTTACGCGCTTTTTTGAAACGTTCAATTCTTGTCCATGTGTGGATTTGGGACCTCGATGTTAATTTTTTTAAAGTTGATTTTCTTTTATAAGTTGTCCCTTTGCGCGAGTCCACCTTTCAGTTCACGTATTTTGATAAATTTACATAGTTTAATTTCAAGTCAGATCATCATAGTCCCACCCCATCCAGGGGCGTTGAACCTTCCCAGTAGGTGGGAAATTTTCGACAAAACTGGCCTCTTTTTTGCACTTTTGAGATTTAATATGAATTTTAACAAATACGAAATTCCCTATCCACTACTTCAAGTTTTAAAGATTGCCCAAAATAACTTCTTAGCGGCTCTAAATCATCTATCATTTGACAGAGAAGGAAGTAGCTGTTAATGAATTATTTTGTAAATATTTATGCCCTAGGATTCTTTAATTATTCACCATTGTCATTAATTACACTTGACAATTAATAATACTCATCACTAATGATGTTATCTGATAAGAGTTTTGTATGTTTTCACGGCTGAAAATGAGCCCTGTTTATCCTGGAAATTCATAGTGCAGTGCTCTCCTTTCACTCATCTTTTGAGTTTCATCTCCCAGACTTCTCGCAACAGCGGGGATTGAGTAATACTATGTGCCGTCTCTGTTTCGACTATTGTGGCATCCAAACACACTGCAAGTGTTTACCATATTTAAAGGATTAATAGGTACAATATCATTGCAAATTTCCGAAAAAACGTTCCTATCATGATTGCGTGCGTCGCCTTAGCTTACGACATCCGGGTCTCATTGATCGAACACTATCGAATGCAAAACTAGGCTAGCCTAAGCCTGTTGCACACCTTATGCAAAACCCAGGCTGGTACGAAGGAGGTGGAATTCATCATTTTCATTTTTCCTGGGGGGTGGGGGGGGCGGTTGTTAATCAACCTTTACCGTGGAAGTTGAAAGAAATTACTAGCGAAGTTTAGGCCTGACTATTATTAAAAACTACACAGTTAGGCTAGTCCTGGGTAGCCTAGCCTAGTAGGACGACCTGCTCAATCACCCTTGGCCTGTTTTCACAGTATGGCTTAGTCTAGTTGTATGCATAGGATTAATTTATTTACTTTTTTGGGGGTTAACAAAACCTTATTTGCAGTGCTGCAAAGTTAGTTGTTGTATATGAGTACCAGTGATAGATGGAATGCAAATATTTAGGTATTAAAAGGCTTAGAAAACTCGACCTTGTTACTCTCAGTAATAGTTGTAGTACACGATTTAGTGAAATTATAATGGACCATGTTTCATATGCAATATTACTGCAGTAGTGTTTTGGGTCTTAAAACATCACTGCAATAATGTTAAACATGAACAAAGTCTAATATAATTACTAAATTTTGTGGTACATGCAGTGGCGTAGCTATGGGGTGGGGGGGAGATAAAGGTGCGGCCAGTCCCCCAAGTTGAAATTCACTCAATTAAAACCTGAGTTCAATAACTTCAAATAGAGATTTACTAATACTATTATTCTCCTTCATTCACATAAATTATATACTACATATATATATATATATATATATATATATATATATATATAATATATATATATATACTATATATAATATATTTCACTAATTACAGAATAGGTACATTAGTTTTGTGTAATTTTCAATTTTATTTGGCCCCCAAAAATATGTTGGTCCCACCTAAGCCCCACCCCCCAACACCCCCGCAACTGATAGAATGCCAACTACAACACTGTGTACATGTAGCTACTTCTGTTACTTAGGGTAACAAGATGATTAAGATCCAGTATTCTGCTTTAACCTGTAATGGACGGGCATGATCATATGAGGATCTTATAACAGGGTTTGATCGACGGAAGGGCTTACACTCAATGATGAGTATTAATGTTACGCACCAGACGATTGGGATAAATTTAGCGGAAAAGATGTTCATGTCCTTCAATGGTCCACAAATGGCAGGACAGACTCCGACAGAGCCATAGGGGATCAGTGTCACTCGAGACTTGATGGGCAATGGATGGCACCTTATCTCTCCCATGACGTCTTTTGATTTATTTGCTCATAAATATGCCCAGGGATTGCTGTTGGTTTTACGTAGTTCTTATCTTTAATGACAGTATGTCAGCTATAACTGTAATTTTACCAAGGAACATTAGAAAAACAGGTGAAGTTACTGCATTTCATCTTAGTAAATCTCGTCATCATTTTACAACAAATATGCTAAGAATTTACTAGAACTATTAGTTCTTATTTGTTATGATAATGTGTATGCTGTAATTATAATTATACCAAATAAAATAAAAGAAATTCTCAGAAAAAACGTGTATAACTTGGTACAATTAGCATATTTGTACGAGAACCTGAAAAAAAAAGAGGCCCTACAGAGGGTTGTAAATATTCACTTTCAACTTCCTGTGGAAGGTACAGAATAATTTTTTTAAAATGTCTTACGCCATATCTTTCTCTTTCCATTGATATGTGTGTGTGGGGGGGGGGGGGGGTATTTCTTTTTTTAAATTACCCAACCTTAAAGTTTGTCTGGTCTTTGAGGTTGTGCTCTATATATATAATACATACATACTATATTATATATACTATATATATATATATATATATATATATATATATATATATATATATCCCGTTATGTAAGGGATAAATATCGGAAATTTTGCAGTACAATTGTCTACAAGTCTATCATACTTAAGAAGAAGAAAAAAAAAAAAGGAATGCAGAATACAAGATAAAGTGTTGAGGAGAAGTATGGTTCAAATGAGTAATTAATAACCCCTGGCTCCCAACCTTGACTAGAAAATTAGGCTCTGGCAATCGATTTATTTTCATGCTAACTTAACCTAACTAAGCTAGTCGAATAAAGGTGCATATGCGTCAGATACATCTTAATACTGGGGCATTCCTTGCCTAGGCTGGCCTATTAGCCTACCCAACGCACTGAAGCCTTGTTTTATCCTTCACATGACAGCTTTGCCTGTCTTCAGGTTTCTATATCCTTTCTTCCTATCACCTATCTTTCAACAATACAGCATCACTAAATTTCATCTTGGAGTAATACTTTGTCAATTGTTATAAAAATTTCAACGAATAATTTGTTCTGCTTGAAATCATTTAATTCGGACCATTTACTAGGCTGATTCGGACCTTTGTCTTGGGTGATTCGGACCTATACAAATAATTTTATATTATAGCAATAATATTAGGGAAACCTTTGATGAACTTTCAGGCAAGGTACCCGGGTGTCATTGGTCAGTTAGAGTTTATGGATTATGCTGACCTAACGTGGTTGCAGAGTCAGGTGTGGAAAATGGAAAACTGGTGAGTGTTTGGGCGCAGTATCATAAGCTGAACAAAAAAGCCAAGAAAGTAACCTCGTATCTTTTTCACTTATATTTTTAATATACTTAGAGGCAAAGGAAATACCGAATCGGGTGAATTCAGCTTGTCAAAGAGGGCAAATTAAAAGAGACATCAGAGAAAGCTGGTCAAGGAACTACAAGGACGTGTCATGAAACTGTAGGAGGACTATAATGAAAAGAAAATAACAAATAACAGGTCAGCTACTGAAGAAATGAGCACGTATATACTATGCGCCAGTGTAAACCAAGGGGCTATTTCGGGTGAATTTAGGTCAATTTGGACTTTATTTTTAGCTTTCTTTTTACATGAATTATTTTAAAAATTAGAGCAATATGTAACTGTATGGTCCTAGAAACGTGAGAGGAGTGGATTTCCATTGCTTCCCCAATATATTTTCGTAACAGACTTTGGATTGATTATGGATTACAAACATTGAAACAATATTATAATACAATGTCACATATGTTACATATATATGTAAATACATATTAGCAGTGGCGGCTCGTCAGCAGGCACTGTGGAACTGCAGCACCCCCTACAGATTTCATAATATATATACACAAAATTATGAATATATACATGAATATGAGAAATTAAGTATAGAGTATCAATAATCCTTTTAAAATTATTACCATTCTCTTGTTTTTGTAAAAAAAAAAAAAAAAAATTAATTGAAACAATATGAGGAACAGCTGGTTGCTCAGCAGTTCTTATTTTGCTAGTAGGGGGATAATGTAGCCAGCTCGCACGTAAGGGTGATGGGACAGGGCGCAGCACTGCGCCACTCCCTCTCGTGCAGTGTCAGCCTAGCTGTTGGAGGGGGGATGGGGGGGGGGAGGTGTGATTTGAAATTCGTCAGTAGCATAATCAATATGTAGTATTAGTGATAGTGATCAAATTAATGACGATACTAATGATATGTAATGTAATGCAGAATAATCCACTCAGTGGTGAGTTGCAATAAGTGGGAAAAAATTATAACCACAATAATGTCAATAATAATAAAATTCAAAATAGCTTTCGCAGCGATTCTGCTGCCTTCCTCAGTGAGAGAGAGAGAGAGAGAGAGAGAGTGTGTGTGTGTGTGTGTGTATGTGTATGCATGTGTCTGTGTTTTAGGTGGGTGTTCTTTAGTCCTTTTGTTTTATATAGGACTATGTTATTTTATTTTACTGTCATACTCAGTTTTGTATCTTAATGTTTTTGTTTTCGAGTTTTTATTCTTTTTAATGATTTAACTATTTTTATTTTGCTACGCTTAGTTTACATAAACTTGATATTTTTATGTAACCTCATATTCTCAATTTTTTGTCAGCCCGTCCGTCAGTCTCTCCGCTGCCGAAAGTTACTGCTTTGAATTTTAGTATTTTAATACTTTTTCAGTTTTGTATAGTTTCAAATTTGATTAGGGTAATCATCCATTAGTAATCAGTCATAGCCCAAGAAAAACAGACAATTAGTAAAATTGAAGAAATTAAGTTTTCGCCATTGTTTATAGTGCCATATACACTATATAATGTGTGTTTATACAGTTAATATCAAGGAATTCAAAAAAAAAATAAAAAAAAAATGATGTAACAGCACCCCTATGAATGATAGGAGGAGCCGCCACTGCATTATCAGGTCCGAATTGGCCAATCATATGAAGATCCAAATAAGCCTGGATGAAGGTCCGAATGAGCCTGGATGAAGGTCCGAATGAGCCAGTACCTGGTGCGAATCGGCTAAGGTCCGAATAAGCCTTCCCCCCGCATTAGTACCCTCCCTCACCTCCCTTCAAAAAAGGGTATTGTGCTGACCGTGAAATCAGTTTGTTTATAAACACTGAAGTGTTCAGTGCTGACTTACTTCCTCGAACAATATGGAAATCCCAGCCGATGTTGTGGTAAGTGCTAAATTAGTGTTTGTTAAAACTTTTTCAATTAAAATTTATAATGAATTCCATTGTTGTGGTCGCTGCTAATTATGCCTCGAATTCTTGACTAAACCGAAACAGTTGCATTCAAATATAGGAAATAAGAGTATTCTCTGTGGTGTTTGTTTGTTTGTATAGTACAAACAAACAAAACACCACAGCGAATTTACAAAGCCACATTTTAGCACATGCAGAAATCGAGAATCTACAACTAAAGCGATCGGAGACCTCGGACAAAAATGT
>NC_061093.1:19130938-19175938 GCF_015104395.2 Macrobrachium nipponense | reverse complement strand
TCTTCGACAGCACTACAGACAGTCTTCCATATTAATAAACGGTCAATATCGATATGAGTAAATTATCGTGAACACGAGAGAGAGAGCCCTGGTGTTGATCGTAAAAATTTAGGTTCTGAAATTGAGATTTCAAACGTTTAGCCATTTTTGTTGTATTTCGTGTAATAAAATAGTCTGATAGTGTGATTCAAAGGGCAAACCGTATCTATACAAGGCGTGCGTATCTAGACACTGCTTTCTTTGTTATAAAGCGACAAGCAACCGGTTCTGTAATAATGATAATCAGGTTACTACTATGCATTAACAAAGCTAGACTGACTTTCCTTCCAACCAATATGGTATCTTTTTTTTATCTCTTACTCATATTGAAACATGATCCTATAATAATGCAAATAATGACCCATTGTTCTTAGTACCATGACATTTTTTATGGAAAGTAGATACAAAGGAATTATTCTATTCATTATATTCATTCTCGTGAGGGGGTAGTGCCGACAGCGTACCTCATGCGGTGCACTGTAGGCATAACATAGAGTTCTTTAAAGCATCCCTTCGGTCCCTAGCCGAAACCCTTTTCATTCCTTTTACTTGTACCTTCGCTCATATTCTCTTTCTTCCATCTTACTTTCCACCCCCTTTCTAACTTGTTTCAAAGTGCAACAGCGAAGTGTTTCCCTCCTGTCACACCTCACACCTTTTCTCTCAACTTCCCTTTCGGCGCTGAATGACCTCATAGGACCCAGTGCTTGGCTTTCGGCCTAATTTTATGTTAAATTTCCATCACTACAATCAATCTTACGATTTTTTATTTTTTTATTTAATTTTTTTTTTTTTTTTTTTTTTTGCAGTCGCTTCAGATTTAGCTATTGACTTTCCCATGAGTTAATTGTGGAACCTACACAGGACTGCAGTGATTAAGCGACGATAAATGAAGGCCATATCGTGATAAAAGCACCCCCGCCCCCTCTCATCTTTCCAAGCCCCCTACGCCCTCTCCCGCCACCCAGTTGGACAGTCGATCTTTTTATACTCTTAAATTGTTGATACATTAAAATAACGCTGAAGTAGATAACTTCAGTTCAACGTAGCCATCAGTGACTGTACACAAGATCAAATGATTATTAAACTAACTCGTGTAAATCTCAGTCAAAGCCGAATTTAGCATTGAAATGAAAGGGAACAAAACTAGGATGATTGATAAGAGGGGCGTTCGAGGTTCATCTCCCGCGTGAAACGTGATGCTGAAAATAAAGTATTATTATTATTATTATTATTATTATTATTATTGTTATTATCATTTTTTTTTTGGGGGGGGGGGGGGGTGGGGGGGGGGGGGGGGGTCTATCACAGTCCTCCAATTCGACTGGGTGGTATTTAGTAGTGTGGGGTTCCGAGCTGCATCCTACCTACCTCCTGAGGAGTCCATCACTTTTCCCACTATGTGCGCCGTTTCTAGGATCACACTCTTCTGCATGAGTCCTGGAGCTACTTCAGCCTCTAGTTTTTCTAGATTCCTTTTCAGGGATCTTTGGATCGTGCCTAGTGTTCCTATGATTATGGGTACAATTTCCACTGGCATATCCCGTATCCTTCTTATTTCAATGAAGGTCTTGATACTTATCCATTTTTTCCCTTTATTATTATTATTATTATTATTATTTTATTATTATTATTATTATTATTATTATTTATTATTTTATTTATTACTTTTATTAGAGCTTCCAAAAGAACATTACCAAAGAATACAAAAATACGGTGTTCATCAGGAAGAGTAAGAGGATCGATAAAATGGTAATACAGAAAGAAGAGACCCACTTATTAATAAAGTAAAAATTATAATGAAACGTAAAAACACTAAAAAACTTTGAAATTCCCATTTTATGAGTTAATGTGCAAAATGTTCTATTAAGTACCAACAAGGCGTGATCCGACCTCCAGTTTACTCGGGGCACGTGCTAAAATCTACAGCCAAATAGAACATTGTTTCACCAACGAAAATTAAAATTAATATACTATATCTTATGAGAAATATTTTTCCTGTGCTGTTTAACATTATTTCTTTTTTTTTTACATTTTCATTCTAATAAATAAATCATAAATATCTTTAACTCGACGCCAAGCACCTTTTTCAGACCTTTTTAGGCTTTTCCATAGACCTTTCCTACACCCCCTCCCGCACAACAAAGTAGTTTGTAGACTTATTCCCAAGTAAGTGAAAATAATTTTTTTTACGTCTCTCTCATAGAGACTCACGTCAAATAACTTGTATTTGTTTTCTGAAACCGATTTCAACCCACTGATATCATGTTTGTGGGAGACTGAACTAAATGCTTCTAAAAGCACAGATGTTGATTTCCTGCTGAAATTTTGGGGATTTTCAGCTACTGAATTCCAGATTCCATTCCGTTAATCTTAAACCCATCACCCTGGGGAAGGGGGGGGGGGGGGTTGTCGCCAAAGCCCAGTCCCCCCGCCCCCGGTGCATTGCAGGCCCCTAGCTGCATCCTCTTTCATTCCTTTCACTGTACCTCCGTTCATGTTCTCTCTCTTACATCATACTTTCCATCCTCTCTAACTATTGTTTCAAAGTGCAACTGCGAGGCTTTCCTTCTCTTACATTTTTCAAACTTTTTTTAGCGCTTCCCTTTCAGCGAAGAATGACCTTATAGGTCCAAGAACTTGGGCTTTGCCCTATCTTTCGTATTCCATTCCATTCTTAAACATATATTTATAGTTCACAATGACATCAGTTGCTTTAAAGAATGCGTTCGTAAATAATTTCAGATTTTAAGGAAAGCCCTTATAAAACAAGAATTTGAACTTTTGAGAAACTAGCATAGAAAAATCACAATGTGGAATAAATATTTTAGTAAACCGAACTTCTTTTTTTTCATTTTTCTTTGCAATATCTCACAAAAATAACATTAAAAGACACTACAGGGCGAGAAGCCAATAAAATTATCTTGAAGCTTTATACGATGAAAAATCACTACAATTCGATAAGCCAATTAAATCATGTTCAACATTCACCAAAAGACACTAACTTAGTCAGACAGCGAAACTGACATTCATGCACCCTAGACTCGTGGATCTAACCACCGCTCCAGTCCCGAGCAAAAGTTGGAAGGCTGGCGCGCACAAAATCTCCCTAGACGGCAATATTCTTTTCGCGCGTAAAATCCGCGTTGGTTTACTCGAGAGAGAAAATGACAAGCCATTTCCGTTTTAAACCTGGCCGTGATGCAAGGGGATTAGAAGAAAGTGCATTTTCTGACGGTTATGCAGGGAGAAGAGTTAAAATGATCGTCTCTCTCTCTCTCTCTCTTCTCTCTCTCTCTCTCTCTCTAGGTCGTTCTTCCGGAGACTTGGCAGAGGCGTCAGGGGAAAAGTTCTCTGAATGACTACTTGTCCTCCTCCTCCTCCTCCTCCTCCTCCTCATGAGCTGCTCGAGTTATAAGGAAAGTTTGGGCTTGTCTCAGGAATGACCCTTTGGGGGGAAAGACAGGTATGATATGAAAAGGGGATAATTTTATTCTTTGGCCTCTCAACTTCTGTTATGTCTATCTTTGCAAGGATTTGTATATACGTGTAAACACAAGCATTGCATACACCCAACCACCACAACACGCACATAAACATACCTATATACACTACACTATAATATATATATATATATATTGTGGAAGTTATAAATTACACAAGGGCGGCTCGACACCCCCCAAATGGATTAGAAATTTATATTTAATTATTTAAGCATGAGATCATATGAACTGTCACCCCCTTAAACACAGTATTTGTTTGTGGGGTAAAATTTTTGTAATGTAAAAATTCCTACTCCTCCTCCTCCTCCTCAACTCCCTCATCCTAGTTCTACTTTTTTCCCTCATTCTCTTCTGGTGTGCCACAAGGTACGGTGTTAGCTGCATTGCTGTTTGATGTTATGATTGCAGACATAGACGGTAATGTTAAGGACTCTGTAGTGAGTAGTTTCGCCGATGACACAAGAATAAGTAGAGAAATTACTTGTGATGAAGATAGGAACTCGCTACACAGAGACCTAAACAAAATATATGAATGGGCAGAGGTAAATAAGATGGTATTTAACTATGATAAATTTGAATCAATAAATTATGGAGATAAAGAGGGAATCCTAAATGCATATAGGGGACCTAATAACGAGACAATCACAAATAAGGAAGCAGTTAAAGACCTTGGTGTGATGTTGAATAGGAACATGTTATGCAGTGATCAAATAGCAATACTACTGGCAAAATGCAAAGCAAAAATGGGAATGTTGTTACGATACTTCAAAATAAGAAAAGCCGAACACATGATTATGCTTTATAAAACGGATGTACGTAGTCCACTTGAATATTGCAATGATAGGGTACCCACATTACCAAAAGGATATTGCACAAATAGAGAGTGTACAAATGGTCCTTTACCAGCTATAGAAGAAAAGTTAAGGATTTTGACTACTAGAAACGACTACAATTTTAAAATTATATAGTCTAGAAAGGAGAAGAGAACGCTACATGATAATACAGGCATGGAAACAGATAGAAGGAATTGCCGAAAACATCATGGAGCTAAAAATATCAGGAAGAGCAAGCAGAGGTAGATTAATAGTGTCCAAAACTATATCATGAAAACTAAGGAAAACACATAGGACATTAATCCACCACCCACCAGCATCAATAATACAGCGTCTATTCAATGCGTTGCCAGCTCATCTGAGGAACATGAGTAAGCGTAGATGTGTTTAAGAATAAGCTTCACAAATATCTAAGCTCCCAGACCATCCAAGATTGGAAGATGCAAAATATACCGGAAGATGCATTAGCAATTCTCTGGTAGACATTAAAGGTTCCTCAGACTGAGGGACCTGGGGAAACCCGAACGAGCTGTAAGGTCTGTAAGGTCTCTTCCTCCCTCTCAACCTACTCCTCCTCCTTTTTTTCGTCATCCTCTTCCTCCCTCTCATCCTTCCCATTTTTTTTGTCATCCTCTTCCTCCTCCTCCTCCTCCTCCTACACACTTGCGCCATGTTTATCACCGCTTCCTCACCGCGAAATCACTCGGCGGTGCCCTCCGCTTCATTCCTGAAGTCCTGAACATCTGCTCGGGACGCACTTGTAAAATCTGTTTCTTACGAGGAGCCAGGCTTTTAGCTGAAGAAGCCTAATGGTATCTCAGACTCTCTAGACTACAGGGTGGAGAGGGCAAACTATCTCCCTCTCTCTCTCTAGACACGAAATAGTGGACGGAACCTAGAACAGAAGAGATACAACGCATCCCATTAAGGGAACTTCTTCACATACAAGATATGTGACCCGTGGAATAAACTACCACCAGAAGTTGTAAAGTCAGATATCAACAATAATTAAGAAATTTTAGAGACCGCAAATCTCCGCCAAAGCTGAACACTACATGCCGAAAATAACTCCATTCGCCATCATACAAACAAACAAAGGATCTACGTACATTATTCGTATCTATCCCAAAATCTAATTACTTGTTAGAAGTCAAAATGTGCACTATTTGGCGACATTTCGCAAAAAAAATCAATGGTAAGTTCTTGCGCTGTCCTACAGACAGACAAACAAACAAATCTAAACAGAAAGCCACCTAGTTTTTGAAACGGAATCAACATCTTACTATGATACAAGAATTTCCTTCCCCCAATAATATACTAACCACATTTTCAGAGCCAGCGCACAGTGGGCCAGGAGGTGGACAAAAACTAAAAAAAATATTGTCTAGTTTTATCAAAATCATATTAAAAATGTAAATTAGAATAGTTTTTAGAAAGGGAACCGTATATTGTATTATTATTTAAGGAGTATGGGTTAGACTGGCGTTATGGTTTTTAGACGCAATCGGCTAAGTACATTCTCTTATCTCCCAGTATGCCAGTGATTAGTCTACATCAGAATTGTGTGCATGTAGCATCTGTAATATTAGGTCTGTTTCTCATTAGTTTATAAGAGAGTTTCAAGAAGTTTACTACTTGTTATTTCTGTGACTAAACTTTGTAGATCTTAATAAAAAAAAAACCTAATATTTGTGAATATTAATCAGTCACGAATATATGAGAAAAAAATCATACAACACACACACACACTATATATATATATATATATATATATATATATATATATATATTATTATATATATATAATATGCAGAAACCAGGTACTATGTCGTACCTCTAAGTAAATGGGGATACAATCCACAATGAAGTAAATTCCTCTTGTAGTTTAAAATATATAGTTCTTGTATAGGATTAGAGCTTTCGACCATCAACTGTGGTCTTGTTCACTAAGTGAACACACTTCAGTGAACAAGACCACAGTTGATGGAACAAGACCACAGTTGATGGTCGAAAGCTCTAATCCTATAGAAGAACTATATATTTTAAACCACAAGAGGAATTTACTTCATTGTGGATTGTATCCCTATATATATATATATATATATATATATATATATATATATATATATATATATATATATATATATATGTGTGTGTGTGTGTGTGTGTGTGTGTGTGTCGACGATTAGACACAAACAACACACGAAAGAGAAAACGGCGCCCTTTTGTAACATTCAACCGCATCGGTAATTCTAGTAGAGCCACAGTAGGCGTATCTAGTGAACCTTCGCGTGCCAGTAACATTACCTGGTTAATTTCCGAGTTTTACTCCTATTCTTGTTTTTAATTATGGTTTTTGCATCGTAGCCACGATGAGTTGGTCTTTCAATAGTTGGTTGTAATTAAGGCTCATTCAAACCGTCTTACCGATGTCATAAACCCTTCACACGACGGATAGTTGCCTTTGTTACATTTGAGATGTGATTTCATAAATATCCCTTCAGAGATTTATGTGACGAATGCGATTTTAGACATATGGAATAGTAGTTCATGTGAAATAGTCGATATTGAAGAAATCGAATAGGCGAAACGTTGCAAAGTAAGATTTTAAGTGTGTGTGTGTGTGTGAGCGACACGGTGACATTTGTAGAGACTGATGTGATGGGGATTTTTACACGCTTTTTTGAACGTTCAATCCTTGTCCATGTGTGGATTTGGGACCTCGATGTTAATTTTTTTAAAGTTGATTTTCTTTTATAAGTTGTCCCTTTGCGCGAGTCCACCTTTCAGTTCACGTATTTTGATAAATTTACATAGTTTAATTTCAAGTCAGATCATCATAGTCCCACCCCATCCAGGGGCGTTGAACATTCCCAGTCGGTGGGAAATTTTCGACAAAACTGGCCTCTTTTTTGCACTTTTGAGATTTAATATGAATTTTAACAAATACGTAATTCACTATCCACTACTTCAAGTTTTAAAGATTGCCCAAAATAACTTCTTAGCGGCTCTAAATCATCTATCATTTGACAGAGAGAAGAATAGCTGTTAATGAATTATTTTGTAAATATTTATGCCCTAGGATTCTTTAATTATTCACCATTGTCATTAATTACACTTAACAATTAATAATACTCATCACTAATGATGTTATCTGATCAAAGTTTTGTATGTTTTCACGGCTGAAAATGAGCCCTGTTTATCCTGGAAATTCATAGTGCAGTGCTCTCCTTTCACTCATCTTTTGAGTTTCATCTCCCAGACTTCTCGCAACGCGGGGATTGAGTAATACTATGTGCCCCGCCTCTGTTTCAAACTATTGTGGCATCCAAACACACTGCAAGTGTTTACCATATTTAAAGGATTAATAGGTACAATATCATTGCAAATTTCCGAAAAAACGTTCTTTATCATGATTGCGTGCGCCGCCTTAGCTTACGACATCCGGGTCTCATTGATCGAAAACTATCGAATGCAAAACTAGGCTAGCCTAAGCCTGTTGCACACCTTTGCAAAACCCAGGTTGGTACGAAGGAGGTGGAATTCATCATTTTTATTTTTCCTGGGGGGTGGAAGTTGAAAGAAATTACTAGCGAAGTTTAGGCCTGACTATTATAAAAAACTACACAGTTATGCTAGTCCTGGGTAGCCTAGCCTAGTAGGACGACCTGCTCAGTCACCCTTGGCCTGTTTTCACAGTATGGCTTAGTCTAGTTGTATGCATAGGATTGATTTATTTACTTTTTTGGGGGGTTAACAAAACCTTATTTGCAGTGCTGCAAAGTTAGTTGTTGTATATGAGTACCAGTGATAGATGGAATGCAAATATTTAGGTATTAAAAGGCTTAGAAAAACTCGACCTTGTTACTCTCAGTATAGTTTTGTAGTACACGATTTAGTAAAATATAATGGACCATGTTTCATATGCAATATTACTGCAGTAGTTGTTTTGGGTCTTAAAACATCACTGCAATAATGTTAAACATGAATAAAGTCTAATATAATTACTAAATTTTGTGGTACATCCAGTGGCGTAGCTATGGGGTGGGGGGGAGATAAAGGTGCGGCCAGTCCCCCAAGTTGAAATTCACTCAATTAAAACCTGAGTTCAATAACTTCAAGTAGAGATTTACTAATACTATTATTTTCCTTCATTCACAAAAATTATATACTACATATATAGTATATATATATATATATATATATATATATATATATATATATATATATATATATATATATATATATATACTATATATACTATATATAATAATATTTCACTAATTACAGAATTGGTACATTAGTTTTGTGTAATTTTAAATTTTCTTTGGCCCCCAAAAATGTGTTGGTCCCACCTAAGGCACCCCCCAGCCCCCGCAACTGATAGAATGCCAACTACAACACTGTGTCCATGTAGCTACTTCTGTTACTTAGGGTAACAAGATGATTAAGATCCAGTATTCTGCTTTAACCTGTAATGGACGGGCATGATCATATGAAGATCTTATAACAGGGTTTGATCGATGGAAGGGCTAACACTCATATGATGAGTATTAATGTTACGCACCAGACGATTGGGATAAATTTAGCGGAAAAGATGTTCATGTCACTTCAATGGTCCACAAATGGCAGGACAGAGCCATAGGGGATCAGTGTCACTCGAGACTTGATGGGCAAAGGATTGCACCTGATCTATCCCATGACGTCTTTTGATTCATTTGCTCATAAATATGCCCAGGGATTGCTGTTGGTTTTACGTAGTTCTTATCTTTAATGACAGTATGTCAGCTATAACTGTAATTTTACCAAGGAACATTAGAAAAACAGGTGAAGTTACTGCATTTCATCTTAGTAAATCTCGTCATCATTTTACAACAAATATGCTAAGAATTTACTAGAACTATTAGTTCTTATTTGTTATGATAATGTGTATGCTGTAATTATAATTATACCAAATAAAATAAAAGAAATTATTAGAAAAAGCGTGTATAACTTGGTAAAATTAGCATATTTGTACGAGAACCTGGAAAAAAAGAGGCCCTACAGAGGGTTGTAAATATTCACTTTCAACTTCCTGTGGAAGGTACAGAATAATTTTTTTTAAATGTCTTACGCCATATCTTTCTCTTTCCATTGATGTGTGTGTGTGTGTGTGTGGGTATTTCTTTTAAATTACCCAACCTTAAATTTAAGTTTGCCTGGTCTGAGGTTGTGCTATATATATATATATATATATATATATATATATATATATATATATATATATATATTATATACATACATATATATATACATATATATATACATATATATATATATATACATACATATATATATATATATATATATATATATATATATATATATATATATATATATATATATCCCGTTATGTAAGGGCTAAATATCGTTGCAGTACAATTGCCTACAAGTCTATCATACTTAAAAAAAAAAAAGGAATGCAGAATACAAGATAAACTGTTGAAGAGAAGTAGTATGGTTCAAATGAGTAATTAATAACCCCTGGATCCCAACCTTGGCTAGAAAATTAGGCTCTGGCAATCGATTTATTTTCATGCTAACTTAACCTTACTAAGCTAGTCGAATAAAGGTGCATATGCGTCAGATACATCTTAATACTGGGGCATTCCTTGCCTAGGCTAGCCTATTAGCCTACCCAACGCACTGAAGCCTTGTTTTATCCTTCACATGACAGCTTTGCCTGTCTTCAGGTTTCTATATCCTTTCTTCCTATCACCTATCTTTCAATAATACAGCATCACTAAATTTCATCTTGGAGTAATACTTTGTCAATTGTTATAAAAATTTCAACGAATAATTTGTTCTGCTTGAAATAATTTAATTCGGACCATTTACTAGGCTGATTCGGACCTTTGTTTTGGGTGATTCGGACCTATACAAATAATTTTATATTGTAGCAATAATATTAGGGAAACCTTTGATGAACTTTCAGGCAAGGTGGGTGTCATTGGTCAGTTAGAGTTTATGGATTATGCTGACCTAACGTGGTTGCAGAGTCAGGTGTGGAAAACAAAATTATGAATATATACATGAATATGAGAAATTAAGTATAGATTATCAATAATCCTTTTAAAATTATTACCATTCTCTTGTTTTTGTAAAAAAAAATTAATTGAAACAATATGAGGAACAGCTGGTTGCCCAGCAGTTCTTATTTTGCTAGTAGGGGGATAATGTAGCCAGCTCGCACGTAAGGGATGGGACAGGGCGCAGCACTGCGCCACTCCCTCTCGTGCAGTGTTAGCCTAGCTGTTGGAGGGGATGGGGGGGGGGGGGGGGGGGGGAGGTGTGATTTGAAATTCGTCAGTAGCATAATCGATATGTAGTATTAGTGATAGTGATCAAATTAATGACGATACTAATGAATAATGTACCTGTAATGCAGAATAATCCACTCAGTTGGTGAGTTGCAATAAGTGGGAAAAAATTATAACCACAATAATGTCAATAATAATAAAATAAAATAAAATTCAAAATAGCTTTCGCAGCGATTCTGCTGCCTTCCTTAGTGAGAGAGAGAGAGAGAGTGAGAGTGTGTGTGTGTATGTGTATGCATGTGTCTGTGTTTTAGGTGGGTGTTCTTTAGTCCTTTTGTTTTATATAGGACTATGTTATTTTATTTTACTGTCATACTCAGTTTTGCATCTTAATGTTTTTGTTTTCGAGTTTTTAATACTTTTTCAGTTTTGTATAGTTTCAAATTTGATTAGGGTAATCATCCATTAGTAATCAGTCATAGCCCAAGAAAAACAGACAATTAGTAAAATTGAAGAAATTAAGTTTTCGCCATTGTTTATAGTGCCATATACACTATATAATGTGTGTTTATACAGTTAATATCAAGGAATTAAAAAAAAAAAAATGTAACAGCACCCCTATGAATGATAGGAGGAGCCGCCACTGCATTATCAGGTCCGAATTGGCCAATCATATGAAGATCCGAATAAGCCTGGATGAAGGTCCGAATGAGCCGGTACCTGGTGCGAATCGGCTAAGGTCCGGATAAGCCTTACCCCCGCATTAGTACCCTCCCTCACCTCCCTTCAAAAAAGGGTATTGTGCTGACCGTGAAATCAGTTTGTTTATAAACATTGAAGTGTTCTGTGCTGACTTACTTCCTCGAACAATATGGAAATCCCAGCCGATGTTGTGGTAAGTGCTAAATTAGTGTTTGTTAAAACTTTTTCAATTAAAATTTATAATGAATTCCATTGTTGTGGTCGCTGCTAATTATGCCTCGAATTCTTGACTAAACCGAAACAGTTGCATTCCAATATAGGAAACAAGAATATTCGCTGTGGTGTTTTGTTTGTTTGTACTATACAAACAAACAAACACCACAGAGAATACTCTTTTTTCCTATATTGGAATGCAACTGTTTCGGTTTAGTCAAGAATTCGAGGCATAATTAGAGATGTTCGTTAGGTTGTTCCCTCCTTTAGGCCAGAAACATCGAGAAAAAGAAGTTTGGCCTAGGCTAGGCTACCACGTGAGTAGGCTAAGCGTAGGCCTACTAACGGCTCATTGAAGCAGTCTTTAACGATGTCATACCCTTTACACGTTTCTGCAACAATTCGTCCTTTTATTTCAAGCTTCTCTTTTCTATTCACTAATTTACAGTGCTTTATTTCTATCAGACTAGAGTATTTACAAAGCCACTTTTAAGCACATGCAGAAATCGAGAATCTACAGCTAAAGCAATCGGAGACCTCGGGAAAAAATGCCCGAGGTCTCCGATTGCTTTAGCTGTAGATTCTCGATTTCGTCCAATGTTTGGTACCTAGCCTCATCATTCCTTTCACAACTGCCAAAGATCTAATATATTCTAGGCCTTCCTTCTCCAGAGGTTCATACCGCTGACAGGAGAAACCGGTCAACACATAGCCTACTTGTCAACTCCGCTATACATTAATCTTTCCGGTCTGTTTCACCGTTTTTATGTTCACAATTTCCCATTTTACAACAATTCGAGTTGTCTACGTGTGGTAGGTTTCTCCAACAACCGCTTATCCTCTATAACTCCATAACATTTGAAATCATTAGGCTATTTTTGGTTAGTTTCCCCTCTATCATAACTTATTCTGGTTACTGCCACATCTGTGCTGCATGTGTAAGCAAAATTGACGATCACATTCCCTTTCAAAGATTATCCTATAAATTTTTGGGCAGTAGCAATATACGTTTTCTTCAAATTGGTACTTCCTGATGAATGTGAAGACTTATCACTACCAAATCCTTTTCATTAACTGTATGAGAATATACCCTTCGTCTAAATATTAGGAGTTTTCATCGCCATTTCAAATTCTAATATTTCCATTCTCTGTATGATTTTATCAAACCTAGAGAGCAACAGCCTGTTTCTAAGTACATGATAAAGTAAGTCTTCCTAGCAGCTATTTGCCTTTTCAGCTATTTGCCTTTTCAGGCAGACATTGTATAGATAATGGAAATACCTTTAAGGGCATCAATGATCCCTCCTGTACATATTTATACATTTCATATATATCCTGTATACACTGTCTGAACATACCTTTGTATGAGACGCAAAGACGACTTTGCTATGCAGTGTGAAGCAGGCCATTTGATTATAGGAAGATTATGGTAATAATATAAACTGAAGTAAAGATGACAACTCCTAATACAGAGAGGAAAACATGTACAACAGATATAGTTAAGGAAGAGTTTGTGAGTGATAAAGGCTACACAGCCTTCATCACTCACAAACTCTTTTCATTAACTATATCTGCACATGTTTTCCTCTCTGTATTAAGAGTTGTTATCTTTACTTCAGTTTATAATATTACCATTCTTTGCCTATAATCAAATGGCCTGCTTCCCACTGCATAGCAAAGTCTTCTTTGCAACTCGTACAAAGGTATGTTTGAACAGTGTATACACAAATACAATGTGCATATAACATAGATGCAGTACAGAACTATTTATATGTACAGCACACACACACACACACACACACACACACACACACACACACACACAAATATATATATATATTATATATATATATATATATATATAGGTATAACATAGATGCAGTACAGAACTGTATTTATATGTACAGCACACATATAGTATATATATTATGTAAATATATATATATATATATAGATTTATATATATTTTATATATATAGGCCTATACCTTTTTAATTTATCAGTGGGTTATGTAGGCCTGATGTGTTCTAGCCTATAAGCTTTTTGTTTCTCTAATTTCTAGGCCTTTAAGAACAATTAATTTTCACCAAAGGATCGTTATTTTTAAAGTTTGAATAAATCAAACCCAACATCAGAAAGTTTCCAATGCTTTCAAAATAAAATTTTACATTAAAAGCAGGCTACAGTTATACATTTACAGTCTCATGTGCAGAAGGTTTCATAACATCAAGCTTTGTTAACAACAGTACCTTTTGAGATAGAGCTCGATCCTTCATGAAAGCTGTGTAGATTACAACAAAAAGTGGTTTCCTTAACTATTTCTGTATATTTTTTATTTTCTATATTTATAATGCTCATCTTCAGTTCAGTTTTTAATATGTCCATCCTGTGCATGTTTTCCAATAGCCTATTTTAACACTATAGCAAAGTCAGTCTGCTTTCCAGCCTCAATCAAAGGTCACTAATACGCCTACTGGGTCTGCTAAACACCTCCCCCACACCCCATCGCCCCTCCCCCCCTTCTATCTCTCTTTTATATATAGTATATATAATATATGTGTGTGTATATATATTATATATATATATATATATATATCATATATATATATATATATATATGAGTATGTATACAGTATATATGATAAAACAGTACAGTATACTTTCAACCTTTCTATATACCTTATTACCTTATTCTTTACAGGAATTTAAATAAATCTTGTTTACGTCTCATCACGTGATATTTTCTTATATTTCAGGTTTCTCTTAATTGCTGTAATTTTCTAGTCTCATTAGTTTCTCTTAATTGCTTTACATTTTCTAGTCTTATTAGTATATAAGCTTCTGTTATTTGCTTTTCTTGGTTAGGATTTGATATTTTCTAGTGTTACTTTCGAGTTTAATCTTGTCAGTATTTTAAGCTGAAGCTTTTTATTTTCCAAGCTTAGAATCTTTTAATTGTATTCATGTTTTAAATTTAAGCTTTGAATATTCTAATTTCATAGGTATTTTAAATTTAAGCTTTTCATTTTATCATTCGTATTTTAAATTTAAGCTTTATTTGCTTTTAATTAAATTTAAGGAAACATTTATGTGTAATGTTATGACGCGATCAAGTTAAACTTGATCAAGAGTCGTGGATTAGGCCTATTGGGGACACCACGTAAAAAAACGTGCCTTCATACTCGACCTCATGGGTGGTGGTTGAGAGTATGTCTTCTCCGAAGACTATGAACATAGCTATGATACATTCTACTTGAGAGAGAGAGAGAGAGAGATTTGGTGAATGAATGATATGGCATTTACTTAATCAGTAGTTGTGTAGGTTCTGGACTCATCAAGCCTTTAGTTTCTTCGTAGTCCTAAGCGTTTGTGTGAGTGAGAGAGAGAGAGGTTTGTCAAGGTTTCTTTTGAGGCTCATAATTCTCGAGTAGCACATCTGAAACTTTTCATTATATTTTAAACTTGTTTTTTTTTCTGCACAAGAGCTCTAGTCTGGTTTTAAAAGTATTTACTCGTGTGAAAATGACACCTTCATCAATAAGCAGGGTTGTTTTCAGAGTGTACTCAAAGAGCTGAGTGATTCCTTTATTTCTCTCTTGACAATAGTTGCGAATATTAACATCAACAACCCAGCGATATATTTTCAGATAAACAAAATCTCTATTGCATCAACCAACTTTTATCTGCGTTGCCATTTTCAAAATGCCTCATATGAGAAATTTCAGAATATGGAAATAACTTAATAAGTTTGACATCGTCATCCACGGTAATATCAAAGTAATTTGTTAGCTACATTCCAATACTTACTAAGACGATAATTTCCCAACATTTCGTCTTGTCAAATATTTCGAAGATATAATTTCCCCATTGTGGATAACCTTTTCGTCTTTTCTATTTATCACGAAATGCCTTGACTCTTGCAATATACAAGATTACCTAATACTTATTAATTTATTCTATGCGTCTGCTTATTTCAAAGATATGTCTCCTGATTCTCATTTATCAATAATTTTATCCAATCATCTGTTGATTTTTCTATATTTCTGAGTGGCCAGCCGTTTCAGATTTTCTCCAAGATTCTCTCTCTCTCTCTCTTCTCTCTCCTCTTCTCTCTCTCTCTCATCTCTCCTCTCTCTCTCTCTCCGGAGATCAAGACAAGAGAGAGAAAGTTCTGCAAACTCCCATCGGACCCTCAAGAAGGGACATAGTCTAAGATGTCAAGAAGTTTTCCCATGACAAAATCGAGGTTCTGGAAAAATTGACCTGGAAAGGTGGTGGTCCGGCCTCCCTTCTCCCCCGCCCCCCACCTCTTCCCTCGTCTTCTTCTTCCCTGATATCACGTGACGTCTCCACAGACTCTTTCGCTCACTTAGGTTAAGTCTTCATTTCCATGTGAATCGAGACCTAAAACGAATACCCACTAAGGAATGTTGCAAAATCAACTGATTATTAGAATATAATTACATAACTTGAACATATTTGCATAAATTACACATATGCAGATTTAAAGAAGAAAGGCTGGAGAAATATCATTAACGTATCGAATATTTACTGCATAATAAGGAGACCTCAGTAGGTAACCAATTTTTCAATAAAAGCCAAAGCGCTCGTGTGGTAGTGGCCACTCGGTCTTTAAGGCTTCAAATATTCATTCATACGGCGCAGTCGACCTCAGCCAAGTTCCTTTACAGGTGAAAAATGAAAGAAGTAAAAAAGAGCTTCGACAGCATTACACAGAGTCTTCCATATTAGTAAACGGTCAATATCGATATTAGTAAATTATCATGAACACGAGAGAGAGAGCCCTAATGTTGATCGTAAAAATTTAGGTTCTGAAATTGAGATTTCAAACGTTTAGCCATTTTTGTTGTATTTCGTGTAATAAAATAGTCTGATAGTGTCACTTAAAGGGAAAACCGTATCAATACAAGGCGTGCGTATCTAGACACTGCATTCTTTGTTATAAAGCGACAAGCAACCGGTTCTGTAATAATGATAATCAGCATTGCTCCTAGTTTTGACAGGTTACTATGCATTAACAACGCTAGACTGACTTTCCTTCTAACCAATATGGTATATTTTTTTTTCTTTTACTCATATTGAAACATGATCCTATAATAATGCAAATAATGACCCATTGTTCTTAGTACCATGAAATCTTTTATGGAAAGTAGATACAAAGGAATTATTTATTATATTCATTCCCGTAAGGGGGTAGTGCCGACAGCGTACCTCACGCGGTGCACTGTAGGCATAACATAGGGTTCTTTAAAGCATCCCTTCGGTCCCTAGCCGAAACCCTTTTCATTCCTTTTACTGTACCTTCGCTCATATTCTCTTTCTTCCATCTTACTTTCCACCCTTTCTAACTTGTTTCAAAGTGCAACAGCGAAGTTTTCCTCCTGTCACACCTCACACCTTTTCTCTCAACTTCCCTTTCGGTGCTGAATGACCTCATAGGACCCAGTGCTTGGCTTTCGGCCTAATTTTATGTTAAATTTCCATCACTACAATCAATCTTACGATTTTTATTTTTTTTTTATTTTTTTTTTTCAGTCGCTTCAGATTTAGCTATTGAATTTCCCATGAGATAATTGCGGAACCTACACAGGACTGCAGTGATTAAGCAGACGATTAATGAAGGCCATATCGTGATAAAAAGCACCCAGCCCCCCCCTCCCCCTCTCATCTTCCAAGCCCCCTACGCCCTCTCCCGCCACCAGTTGGATAGTCGATTTCCCACTCGAATAGAACGCACTGTGATCTTATATACTTTTAAATTGTTTATATTATTAAAATAACGCTGAAGTAGATAACTCCAGTTCAACGTACCCATCAGTGACTACAAAAGATCAAATGATTATTAAACTAACTCGTGTTAATCTCAGTCAAAGCCGAATTTAGCACTGAAATGAAAGGAAACAAAACTAGGATGATTGATAAAAGGGGCGTTCGAGGTTCATCTCCCGCGTGAAACGTGATGCTGAAAATAAAGAATTATTATTATCATTTTATTTTTTTTTTTTTTGCTCTATCACAGTCCTCCAATTCGACTGGGTGGTATTTATAGTGTGGGGTTCCGAGCTCCATCCTACCTGCTGAGGAGTCCATCTCTTTTCCCACTATATGCGTCGTTTCTAGGATCACACTCTTCTGCATGAGTCCTGGAGCTACTTCAGCCTCTAGTTTTTCTAGATTCCTTTTCAGGGATCTTTGGATCGTGCCTAGTGCTCCTATGATTATGGATACAATTTCCACTGGCATATCCCATATCCTTCTTATTTCAATGAAGGTCTTGATACTTATCCATTTTTTCCCTTTATTATTATTATTATTATTATTATTATTATTATTATTATTATTATTATTGGCTTGAAATTCAAGCTTCCAAAGAATACGGTGTTCATCATGGAGAAGTAAAAGGAGGTGAATGGTATTACAGAAAGAAGAGACGCCACTTATTAATAAAGTAAAAATTATAATGAAACGTAAAACCACTAAAAAACTTTGAAATTCCTATTTTATAAGTTAATGTGCAAAATGTTCTATTAAGTACCAACAAGGCGTGATCCGACCTCCAGCTTACTCGGGGGCACATGCTAAAATCTACAGCCAAATAGAACATTGTTTCACCAACGAAAATTAAAAGGAATATACTATATTTTATGAGAAATATTTTTCCTGTACTGTTTAACACTATTTAATTTTTACATTTTCATTCTAATAAATAAATCATAAATATCTTTAACTCAACGCCAAACACCTTTTTCAGACCTTTTTAGGCTTTTCCATAGACCTTTCCTACACCCCCTCCCGCAACAACAAAGTAGTTTGTAGGCTTACTTCCAAGTAAGTGAAAAGAATGCATTTTTTACGTCTCTCTCATAGAGACTCACGTCAAATAACTTATGCTTCTGTATTTGTTTTCTGAAGCCGATTCCAACCCACTGATATCATGTTTGTGGGAGACAGAACTAAATGCTTCTAAAAGCACAGATATTGATTTCCAGCTGAAATCTTGGGGATTTTCAGCTACTGAATTCCAGATTCCATTCCGTTAATCTTAAACCCATCACCCTGGGGAATGGGGGGGGGGGGGGGTTGTCGTCAGAGCCCCCCCGCCCCCGGAGCTTTGCAGGCCCCTATCTGCATCCTCTTTCATTCCTTTCACTGTACCTCCGTTCATGTTCTCTTTCTTACATCATAGTTTCCATCCTCTCTAACAATTGTTTCAAAGTGCAACTGTGAGGCTTTCCTCCTGTTACATTTTTCAAACTTTTTTTAGCGCTTCCCTTTCAGCGATGAATGACCTTATAGGTCCCAGAACTTGGGGTTTGCCCTATCTTTCGTATTCCACTCCATTCTTAAACATATACTTATAGTTCACAATGACATCAGTTGCTTTAAAGAATGCGTTCGTAAATAATTTCAGATTTTAAGGAAAGCCCTTATAAAACAAGAATTTGATCTTTTGAGAAACTAGCATAGAAAAATCACAATGTGGAATAAATATTTTAGTAAACCGAACTTTTTTTTTTCATTTTCCTTTGCAATATCTCACAAAAATAACATTAAAAGACACTACAGGGCGAGAAGCCAATAAAATTATCTTGAAGTTTTATACGATGAAAAATCACTACAATTCGATAAGCCAATTAAATCATGTTCAACATTCACCAACAGACACTAACTTAGTCAGACAGCGAAACTGACATTCATGCACCCTAGACTCGTGGATCTAACCACCGCTCCAGTCCCGAGCAAAGTTGGAAGGCTGGCGCGCACAAAATCTCCCTAGACGGCAATATTCTTTTCGCGCGTAAAATCCGCGTTGGTTTACTCGAGAGAGAAAATGACAAGCCATTTTCGTTTTAAACCTGGCCGTGATGCAAGGGGATTAGAAGAAAGTGCATTTTCTGACGGTTATCCAGGGAGAAGAGTTAAAATGATCGTCTCTCTCTCTCTCTCTCTCTCTCTGTCGTTCTTCCGGAGACTTGGCAGAGGCGTCAGGGGAAAAGTTCTCTGAGTGACTACTTGTCCTTTCCTCCTCCTCCTCCTCCTCATGAGCTGCTCGAGTTATAAGGAAAGTTTGGGCTTGTCTCAGGAATGACCCTTTGGGGGGAAAGACAGGAATGATATGAAAAGGGGATAATTTTATTCTTTGGCCTCTCAACTTCTGTTATGTCTATCTTTGCAAGGATTTGTATATACGTGTAAACACAAGCATTGCATACACCCAACCACCACACACACATAAACAAAATACATATATGACACTTACACTATAAATATATATATATATATATATATATATATATATATATATATATATATATATATATATATTTGAAGTTATAAATTACACAAGGGCGGCTGACACCCCCAAAATGGATTAGAAATTTATATTTAATTAAGCATGAGATCATATGAACTGTCACCCCCTTAAACACAGTATTTGTTTGTGGGGTAAAATTTTTGTAATGTAAAAATTCCTGTAACGAGAGAATTCTACTTTTCTTTAATGACACAAGGGGTGACTTTCCCATTAAGTTTTATCTAAATAGCTCCTCCCCCCTGGAACAGATTTGTAACCCATGGAATACTTGCACTCATTTCTGGCGTACGATCTGGAAGTCCAGTATCATTATAAAACATCCTCATCTCTCCTAGAAAAACATTTACTTTGACGTTCAATATATTCAAATAGGATTCAGTCCGTATCCCTACCGCTTATACTGTAACGTACTTTATAATATTATTATGTAAATGGTATTAGTAACCAAATAAGGACGAACTCCACGTGGGTATACCATCCAAGACCGATACGATCTATGGCTGGGTCCTACGCATGGACGAATTCCTCATTGATCTGGGACACGAGTGGGTAGGCATCACAAATGCAATGTTTTCTAAATAGAATACCGGTTACGACTCACCGTTTAACAAGGCGTGATTCGACCTCCAACTTACTCGGGGCATATGCTAATATCTACGGTCAAATAGAGCGTGTTTCACCAACGAAAATTAACATAACTACGCTATATTTTATTAGAAATAATTTTTCTGTACTGTTTAACATAGATTACTTATTTTTTACATTTTCATTCTAATAAATAAATCACAAAAATATTATCCTAAAATGTCTGTATCTTTAACTCAACGCGAAACACCTTTTTCAGACCTTTTTGGGCTTTCCTACCCCCACAACAATCACAACAAAGAAGTTTGCAGGCTTACTCCCCAAGTAAGCGAAAATGGAATTAATATATACATGCTCTGCACCTGACTTATGATTTACTAGCTTAAGTCTGACCTGGCCAATAAAATTGGAGAGAAAAGTACTTGCTAACTTAAACAAGTTACTACGCAAAAATACATAAATACAGCAGATTATTCTCTACAAAAACATTCAACGCACATATACTAAAACGAAACAAGCAATGTACATCAAGAGACAAAAAATGGTAAGCGGACCTACATATCATTTTGAGTTTATGATATACTGACAGTTTTTCAATACGAATAACAGCCAAAGGTACACAGATGGAAAATGTTTAAAGTGTTGAGAACGAGACAGAAAATGCTGCCGAAAACTGGCCCTGTCCCTCAAGTTCGTTTGTTTGTATGGTGTTTTTACGTTGCATGGAACCAGTGGTTATTCAGCAACTTTTATCACCAGACATACACATATCTATCCCCTCAGTGGAATGCCCGAGAATCGAATTTGTCCCTCAAGGGAAATAGAGTCTACGGACTTCATCCTCGGAGTAATGCAAAATAGGCGAGTTATATAATTCAAAATATATAGTAGACAAGACAGGGAATTCCAAATTATGAAATTCTGGACTTGAACCCAATAATACGATGCACAGACCAAGGTGGTCGAGAATTAGTCTGTCACATTCATACAATATCTGTAGCATTGCGAAGGATCATGTGTATATCGAAAGTGAGAGATTGGTGGAGGACGCAAAGTCACAGTTAATCAGTTTTTGAGAGCACTGTCCAAAACAGTTCACGTACAACAGTTAACTATGCCAAGGGATGCGACCTTACGTCGGAAACAATTATAAAATCCACATTTGAAGGGATACCCGATTATTTTTTTATTGAAAGGGAATTCTAAAGCTACATAACGTCGTTGGCCGCAGTTAATACATAAAGAAAAAAAAAACCGTAGGAAGGTAGTGCTGCCACTGCACCTTACGGGGTGCACTGTGAGCATTACTAAAGGTTCTTTGCAGCGTCCCTTCGGCCCCTAGCTGCCTGCAACCCCTTTCATTCCTTTTACTGTACCTCCTTTCATATATTTTAGCATGTAGCTATCCACCTCCTCATAACAATTGTTTCATAACGCAACTGTGAGGCTTTCCTCCTGTTACGTCTTTCAGACCTGCCTACCCTCAATTTCCTCAATGACCTCGTAGGTCCCAGCACTTGGCCTTTGGCCTCAACCCTGCATTCGATTCCATTCCAACATCTGCTGATTCAATCTTCCTTATATTACGCTAGGCAAAAAAATTATCACCTTTATGGTTAGCGGATTAACAGGTGCGAAGCGGAATTTGAACTAAATTACGATCCCTAGAAAATTAAAGTACGAAAACAAATTTCTCGTATTCCATCCTTTGTCACACAAGTACAAAATACTGCGACGATAGGAGAAGAGGTTTGATGATGGTTGAATATTTCGCTAGACTGCCTAGGCGAGGGGTGTTTTTTGAGACCTGATGAGGTGACAAGTCACCACTGGGCCAAACTGACGGCAGGCCAATAAACACGTACCTGTCTAAGTTTGAAGAGCTATAATAGGCCTATGGTGGCCAGAAGGTAGACGAAAATACATAATGATGATAATGACGAATAGGAGGAAGGGAAGGAGTTATCACTAGTAATTTTTGTAGCTACATTTCTGAACGTTTGTCTCTCTGTAATAATTTAATTTTCATAAATTATTGTCTACTTTAACAAGTGAAAAATGATAGATTAAGCCTGCCTTTAGCCAGCACGGGCCACCTGATCAATGGCGGTCCATAAGTGTACTTAGTAAGGTGTTAAACGGGTACAAGGGGTCTGGTGTAGACCTTTCAACTCGTTTTACCAACCGAGAAGGGAAATAATATTTTTGTTGAAAAGTACAAGATGTGCAATGTTCAATAACTTTATCTTTTTTATGTAAGAGGGAATTTTAACAACAGAATTAAGTGAGATATTAAAAATTGTTAATTACTTTACGCGACATCGATGCCTGAATTCTGAAAACTTAAAAACGCGATTTCTCTCTCTCTCCCTCTCTCTCTCTCTCTCTCTCTTTCTCTCTCTCCAAGTCGAAGAGACGTCTCCCAAATCCCGTCAATTCACTTCGAAGTCATGTGATCTACATAAAATTTTCATAATGATATTTGTCCTAGAGAATTATTCTTAACGACTGCGACAGTGTAGGCATCGCCTTCTGGGAGCCTGGAGGAGTAAGTCCGTCTAAAGGACCTTAGTCCTTCCGCCGACATCTGTCAATCACTTCTCTTATTTCGTTGTCAGTTAATGTATCCGCTAGTCGCCCGGGAAGCCTTTTCCAGAGATGTAATCATGTAACCGGGTGCCTGAACCTTCCTTGAAAAAAGCGGGACGCCATTATCTCAAAAACTATCCATAGAATTTTCTTGAAAATGGTCTCACTATGTTTCCCACACCCAAATTACCAAGAGCTACAAAACTAACTTATCCTACCCTAGGGGCAAGGCAACAAAACCGGGGCAGGTGCAATACAAGTATACATCTCGGGAATTTGCGTCCGGGAAGAAGGAGGTAATGGTTATCAGTTACACTTTTTTATCTTGGCCTTTCCGATTAATTCATTTCGTTATTGTTATTAATCTTATCACCCTCAAAATGATGAACTTAAGAATGACAAATAGACAAACAGCAACACTGGTAACTGCAAATAAAATTCTAGGACTAAAGAATACCAATTTATCGTACTTTTCAATGCATAAAGAATTGGAAATTGTCTAATGAATTGACATAGCTCGCTCTCTCCCTCTGACATTAGAGGTGCCTCACACTGAGGGACCTGGGCAACCCGAACAAGATGTAAGGTCTGTAAGGTAAGGTAAGGTAAGGTCATTATTACCTTATTCTTTACAGGCATTTAAATCTTGTTTACGTCTCATCACGTGATATTTTCTTATATTTCAGGTTTCTCTTAATTGCTGTAATTTTCTAGTCTCATTAGTTTCTCTTAATTGCTTTACATTTTCTAGTCTTATTAGTATATAAGCTTCTGTTATTTGCTTTTCTTGGTTAGGATTTGATATTTTCTAGTGTTATTTTATCGGTATTTTAACTTGAATCTGCATTTTATGACTTTCGAGTTTAATCTTGTCAGTATTTTAAGCTGAAGCTTTTTATTTTCCAAGCTTAGAATCTTTTAATTGTATTCATGTTTTAAATTTAAGCTTTGAATATTCTAATTTCATAGGTATTTTAAATTTAAGCTTTGCATTTTATCATTCGTATTTTAAATTTAAGCTTTATTTGCTTTTTAATTAAATTTAAGGAAACATTTATGTGTAATGTTATGACGCGATCAAGTTAAACTTGATCAAGAGTCGTGGATTAGGCCTATTGGGGACACCACGTAAAAAAAACGCGCCTTCATACTCGACCTCATGGGTGGTGTGGAAGAGAGTATGTCTTCTATGAAGACTATGAACATAGCTATGATACATTCTACTTGAGAGAGAGAGAGAGAGAGATTTGGTGAATGAATGATATGGCATTTACTTAATCAGTAGTTGTGTAGGTTCTGGACTCATCAAGCCTTTAGTTTCTTCGTAGTCCTAAGCGTTTGTGTGTGAGAGAGAGAGAGAGGTTTGTCAAGGTTTCTTTTGAGGCTCATAATTCTCGAGTAGCACATCTGAAACTTTTCATTATATTTTAAACTTGTTTTTTTTTTCTGCACAAGAGCTCTAGTCTGGTTTTAAAGTATTTACTCGTGTGAAAATGACACCTTCATCAATAAGCAGGGTTGTTTTCAGAGTGTACTCAAAGAGCTGAGTGATTCCTTTAATTTCTCTCTTGACAATAAGTTGCGAATATTAACATCAACAACCCAGCGATATATTTTCAGATAAACAAAATCTCTATTGCATCAACCAACTTTTATCTGCGTTGCCATTTTCAAAATGCCTCATATGAGAAATTTCAGAATATGGAAATAACTTAATAAGTTTGACATCGTCATCCACGGTAATATCAAGTAATTTGTAGCTAACATTCAATACTTACTAAGACGATAATTTCCCAACATTTCGTCTTGTCAAATATTTCGAAGATATAATTTCTCCATTGTGGATAACCTTTTCGTCTTTTCTATTTATCACGAAATGCCTTGACTCTTGCAATATACAAGATTACCTAATACTTATTAATTTATTCTATGCGTCTGCTTATTTCAAAGATATGTCTCCTGATTCTCATTTATCAATAATTTTATCCAATCATCTGTTGATTTTTCTATATTTCTGAGTGGCCAGCCGTTTCAGATTTTCTCCAAGATTGACTCTCTCTCTCTCTCTCTCTCTCTCTCTCTCTCTCTCTCTCTCTCTCTCTCTCTCTCTCTCTCCGGAGATCAAGACAAGAGAGAGAAAGTTCTGCAAACTCCCATCGGACCCTCAAGAAGGGACATAGTCTAAGATGTCAAGAAGTTTTCCCATGACAAAATCGAGGTTCTGGAAAAATTGACCTGGAAAGGTGGTGGTCCGGCCTCCCTTCTCCCCCGCCCCCCACCTCTTCCCTCGTCTTCTTCTTCCCTGATATTACGTGACGTCTCCACAGACTCTTTCGCTCACTTAGGTTAAGTCTTCATTTCCATGTGAATCGAGACCTAAAACGAATACCCACTTAGGAATGTTGCAAAATCAACTGATTATTAGAATATAATCATATAACTTGAACATATTTGCATAAATCACACATGCAGAATTTAAAGAAGAAAGGCTGGAGAAATATCATTAATATATCGAATATTTACTGCATATTAAGGAGACCTCAGTAGGTAGCCAATTTTTCAATAAAAGCCAAAGCGCTCGTGTGGTAGTGGCCACTCGGTCTTTAAGGCTTCAAATATTCATTCATACAGCGCAGTCGACCTCAGCCAAGTTCCTTTGCAGGTGAAAAATGAAAGAAGTAAAAAAGATCTTCGACAGCACTACAGACAGTCTTCCATATTAATAAACGGTCAATATCGATATGAGTAAATTATCGTGAACACGAGAGAGAGAGCCCTGGTGTTGATCGTAAAAATTTAGGTTCTGAAATTGAGATTTCAAACGTTTAGCCATTTTTGTTGTATTTCGTGTAATAAAATAGTCTGATAGTGTGATAGTGTGATTCAAAGGGCAAACCGTATCTATACAAGGCGTGCGTATCTAGACACTGCTTTCTTTGTTATAAAGCGACAAGCAACCGGTTCTGTAATAATGATAATCAGGTTACTACTATGCATTAACAAGCTAGACTGACTTTCCTTCCAACCAATATGGTATCTTTTTTTTATCTCTTACTCATATTGAAACATGATCCTATAATAATGCAAATAATGACCCATTGTTCTTAGTACCATGAAATCTTTTATGGAAAGTAGATACAAAGGAATTATTCTATTCATTATATTCATTCTCGTGAGGGGGTAGTGCCGACAGCGTACCTCACGCGGTGCACTGTAGGCATAACATAGGGTTCTTTAAAGCATCCCTTCGGTCCCTAGCCGAAACCCTTTTCATTCCTTTTACTGTACCTTCGCTCATATTCTCTTTCTTCCATCTTACTTTCCACCCTTTCTAACTTGTTTCAAAGTGCAACAGCGAAGTTTTCCTCCTGTCACACCTCACACCTTTTCTCTCAACTTCCCTTTCGGCGCTGAATGACCTCATAGGACCCAGTGCTTGGCTTTCGGCCTAATTTTATGTTAAATTTCCATCACTACAGTCAATCTTACGATTTTTATTTTTTTATTTTTTTATTTCTTATTTTTTATTTTTTTTTTTTTTGCAGTCGCTTCAGATTTAGCTATTGAATTTCCCATGAGTTAATTGCGGAACCTACACAGGACTGCAGTGATTAAGCAGACGATTAATGAAGGCCATATCGTGATAAAAAGCACCCCCGCCCCCCTCTCATCTTTCCAAGCCCCCTACGCCCTCTCCCGCCACCCAGTTGGACAGTCGATTTTCCCACTCGAATAGAACGCACTGTGATCTTATATACTTTTGAATTGTTTATATTATTAAAATAACGCTGAAGTAGATAACTCCAGTTCAACGTAGCCATCAGTGACTGTACACAAGATCAAATGATTATTAAACTAACTCGTGTTAATCTCAGTCAAAGCCGAATTTAGCACTGAAATGAAAGGAAACAAAACTAGGATGATTGATAAGAGGGGCGTTCGAGGTTCATCTCCCGCGTGAAACGTGATGCTGAAAATAAAGTATTATTATTATTATTATTATTATTATTATTATTATTATTATTATTATTATTATTATTATTATTATTATTATTATTATTATTATTATTATCATTTTTGGGGGGGTGTCTATCACAGTCCTCCAATTCGACTGGGTGGTATTTATAGTGTGGGGTTCCGAGCAGCATCCTACCTCCTTAGGAGTCCATCACTTTTCCCACTATGTGCGTCGTTTCTAGGATCACACTCTTCTGCATGAGTCCTGGAGCTACTTCAGCCTCTAGGTTTTCTAGATTCCTTTTCAGGGATCTTGGGATCGTGCCTAGTGCTCCTATGATTATGGATACAATTTCCACTGGCATATCCCATATCCTTCTTATTTCAATGAAGGTCTTGATACTTATCCATTTTTTCCCTTTATTATTATTATTATTATTATTATTATTATTATTATTATTATTATTATTATTATTATTATTATTATTATTATTGCCTTGAAATTCAAGCTTCCAAAGAATACGGTGTTCATCAGGAAGAAGTAAGAGGAGGTGAATGGTAATAAAGAAAGAAGAGACGCCACTTATTAATAAAGTAAAAATTATAATGAAACGTAAAACCACTAAAAAACTTTGAAATTCCCATTTTATGAGTTAATGTGCAAAATGTTCTATTAAGTACCAACAAGGCGTGATCCGACCTCCAGCTTACTCGGGGGCACATGCTAAAATCTACAGCCAATTAGAACATTGTTTCACCAACGAAAATTAAAAGGAATATACTATATTTTATGAGAAATTTTTTTCCTGTGCTGTTTAACATTATTTATTTTTTTACATTTTTATTCTAATAAATAAATCATAAATATCTTTAACTCAACGCCAAACACCTTTTTCAGACCTTTTTAGGCCTTTCCATAGACCTTTCCTACACCCCCTCCCGCACAACAACAAAGTTGTTTGTAGGCTTACTTCCAAGTAAGTGAAAAGAATGCATTTTTTACGTCTCTCTCAAAGAGACTCACGTCAAATAACTTATGCTTCTGTATTAGTTTTCTGAAGCCGATTTCAACCCACTGATATCACGTTTGTGGGAGACTGAACTAAATGCTTCTAAAAGCACAGATGTTGATTTCCAGCTGAAATCTTGGGGATTTTCAGCTACTGAATTCCAGATTCCATTCCGTTAATCTTAAACCCATCACCCTGGGGAAGGGGGGGGGGGTCGCCAGAGCCCCCTCCAACCCGCCCCTGGTGCTTTGCAGGCCCCTAGCTGCATGCTCTTTTATTCCTTTCACTGTACCTCCGTTCATGTTCTCTTTCTTACATCATACTTTCCATCCTCTCTAACAATTGTTTCGAAGTGCAACTGCGAGGCTTTCCTCCTGTTACATTTTTCAAACGTTTTTAGCGCTTCCATTTCAGCGATGAATGACCTTATAGGTCCCAGAACTTGGGCTTTGCCCTATCTTTCGTATTCCATTCCATTCTTAAACATATACTTATAGTTCACAATGACATAAGTTGCTTTAAAGAATGCGTTCGTAAATAATTTCAGATTTTAAGGAAAGCCTTTATAAAACAAGAATTTGAACTTTTGAGAAACTAGCACAGAAAAATCGCAATTTGGAATAAATATTTTAGTAAACCGAACTTTTTTTTTATTTTCCTTTGCAATATCTCACAAAAAAAAAAAAAAAAAAAAATTAAAAGACACTAGAGGGCGAGAAGCCAATAAAATTATCTTGAAGCTTTATACGATGAAAAATCACTACAATTCGATAAGCCAATTAAATCATGTTCAACATTCACCAACAGACACTAACTTAGTCAGACAGCGAAACTGACATTCATGCACCCTAGACTCGTGGATCTAACCACCGCTCCAGTCCCGAGCAAAAGTTGGAAGGCTGGCGCGCACAAAATCTCCCTAGACGGCAATATTCTTTTCGCGCGTAAAATCCGCGTTGGTTTACTCGAGAGAGAAAATGACAAGCCATTTTCGTTTTAAACCTGGCCGTGATGCAAGGGGATTAGAAGAAAGTGCATTTTCTGACGGTTATCCAGGGAGAAGAGTTAAAATGATCCTCTCTCTCTCTTTCTCTCTCTCTCTCTCTCTCTCTCGTCGTTCTTTCGGAGACTTGGCAGAGGCGTCAGGGGAAAAGTTCTCTGAGTGACTACTTGTCCTCCTCCTCCTCCTCCTCCTCCTCCTCATGAGCTGCTCGAGTTATAAGGAAAGTTTGGGCTTGTCTCAGGAATGACCCTTTGGGGGGAAAGACAGGTATGATATGAAAAGGGGATAATTTTATTCTTTGGCTTCTCAACTTCTGTTATGTCTATCTTTGCAAGGATATGTATATACGTGTAAACACAAGCATTACATACACCCAAACACCAAAACACACACATAAACATACATATATACACTACACTATAATATATACATATACATATATATATATATATATATATATATATATATATATATATATATATATATAATATATATATACATATATATATATATATATATATATATATATATATATATATATATATATATATATATACTATATATATATATAGTATATATATATATATATATATATATATATATATATATATATGATATATATATATATATATATATATATATATATATATATTGTGGAAGTTATAAATTACACAAGGGCGGCTCGACACCCCCAAGATGCATTAGAAATTTATATTTAATTAAGCATGAGATCATTTGAACTGTCACCCCCTTAAACACAGTATTTGTTTGTGGGGTAAAATTTTTGTAATGTAAAAATTCCTGTAACGAGAGAATTCTACTTTTCTTTAATGACACAAGGGGTGACTTTCCCATTAAGTTTTATCTAAATAGCTCCTCCCCCCTGGAACAGATTTGTAACCCATGGAATACTTGCACTCATTTCTGGCGTACGATCTGGAAGTCCAGTATCATTATAAAACATCCTCATCTCTCCTAGAAAAACATTTACTTTGACGTTCAATATATTCAAATAGGATTCAGTCCGTATCCCTACCGCTTATACTGTAACGTACTTTATAATATTATTATGTAAATGGTATTAGTAACCAAATAAGGACGAACTCCACGTGGGTATACCATCCAAGACCGATACGATCTATGGCTGGGTCCTACGCATGGACGAATTCCTCATTGATCTGGGACACGAATGGGTAGGCATCACAAATGCAATGTTTTCTAAATGGAATACCGGTTACGACTCCTCGTTTAAAAGGCGTGATTCGACCTCCAACTTACTCGGGGCATATGCTAATATCTACGGTCAAATAGAGCGTGTTTCACTAAGCTATATTTTGTTAGAAATAATTTTTCTGTACTGTTTAACATACATTACTTATTTTTTACATTTTCATTCTAATAAATAAATCATAAAAATATTATTTTAAAATGCCTGTATCTTTAACTCAACGCGAAACACCTTTTTCAGACCTTTTTAGGCTTTCATACCCCCACAACAATCACAACAAAGAAGTTTGCAGGCTTACTACCCAAGTAAGCGAAAATGGAATTAATATATACATGCTCTGTACCTGACTTATGATTTACTAGCTTAAGTCTGACCTGGCCAATAAAATTGGAGAGAAAAGTACTTGCTTATATACATAAATACAGCAGATCATTCTCTACAAAAACATTCAACGCACATATCCTACAACGAAACAAGCGATGTATATCAAGAGACAAAAAATGGTAAGCGGACCTACATATCATTTTGAGTTTATGATATACTGACAGTCTTTCAATACGAATAACAGCCAAAGGGACACAGATGGAAAATGTTTAAAGTGTTGAGAACGAGACAGAAAATGCTGTCGAAAACTGGCCCTGTCCCTCAAGTTTGTTTGTTTCTTTATATGGTGTTTTTACTTGCATGGAACCAGTGGTTATTCAGCAACGGTACCAACGGCTTTACGTGACTTTCGAACCACGCCGAGAGTGAAATTTTATCACCAGAAATACACATATCTAACCCCTCAGTGGAATGCCCGAGAATCGAATTTGTCCCTCAAGGGAAATAGCGTCTACGGACTTCATCCTCGGAGTAATGACAACCCGTTCTTGCAAAAGAGGCAAGTTATATGATTCAAAATATATATTAGACAAGCTGCCACTGCACCTTACAGGGTGCACTGTGGGCATTACTAAAGGTTCTTTGCAGCGTCCCTTCGGCCCCTAGCTGCCTGCAACCCCTTTCATTCCTTTTACTGTGCCTCCTTTCATATATTTTAGCATCTAGCTATCCACCTCCTCATAACAATTGTTTCATAATGCAACTGTGAGGCTTTCCTCCTGTTACGCCTTTCGGACCTGCCTACCCTCGATTTCCCTCGCAGTGCTGAATGACCTCGTAGGTCCCAGCGCTTGGCCTATGGCCTCAACCCTGCATTCGATTCCATTCCAACATCTGCTGATTCAATCCTTCTTAAAGCGATTACGCCAGGCAAAAAAAAATGATCACCTGCGTACTTTAAAATTTAATATCTTTATGGTTAGCGGATTAACGGGTGTGAAGCGGAATTTGATCTAAATTACGATCCCTAATAAACTGAAGAAGAAAAACAAATTTCTCGTATTCCATCCTTTGTCACACAAGTACAAAATACTGCGACGATAGGAGAAGAGGTTTGATGATGGTTGAATATTTCGCTAGACTGCCTAGGCGAGGGTGTTTGAGTCACCTGATGAGGTGACAAGTCACCACTGGGCCAAACTGACGGCAGGCCAATAAACACGTACCTGTCTAAGTTTGAAGAGCTATAATAGGCCTATGGTGGCCAGAAGGTAGACGAAATTACATAATGATGATAATGACAAATAGGAGGAAGGGAAGGAGTTAACACTAATAATTTTTAAGGTTACATTTTTGAGCGTTTGTCTTTCTGTAATAATTTAATTTTCATAAATTATTGTCTACTTTAACAAGTAAAAAATGATGGATTAAGCCTGTTTTTAGCCAGCACGGGCCATAAGTGTACTTAGTAAGGTGTTAAACGGGTACATGGGGCCTGGTGTAGACCTTTCAACTCGTTTTACCAACCGAGACGGGAAATAATATTTATGTTGAAAAGTACAAGATGTGCAATGTTCAATAACTTCATCTTTTTTTTTTATGTAAGAGGGAATTTTAACAACAGAATTAAGTGAGATATTAACAATTGTTAATTACTTTACGCGACATCGATGCCTGAATTCTGAAAACTATTAAAAACGCGAGTTCTCTCTCTCTCTCTCTCTCTCTCTCTCTCTCTCTCTCCAAGTCGAAGAGACGTCTCCCAAATCCCGTCAATTCACTTCGAAGTGATGTGATCTACATAAAATTTGCATTATGATATTTGTCCTAGAGAATTACTCTTAACGACTGCGACAGTGTAGGCATCGCCTTCTGGGAGCCTGGAGGAGTAAGTCCGTCTAAAGGACCTTAGTCCTTCCGCCGACATCTGTCAATCACTTCTCTTATTTCGTTGTCAGTTAATGTATCCGCTAGTCGCCCGGGAAGCCTTTTCCAGAGATGTTACCGAGTGCCGGACCCTTCCCTGAAATAAGCTGGACGCCATTATCTCAAAAACTATCCATAGAATATTCTTGAAAATGGTTTCACTATGTTTTCCACACCCAAATTACCCATCATAACTAACCCAACTTAACCTACCCTAGGGGCAAGGCAACAAAACCGGGGCAGGTGCAATACAAGTATACATCTCGGGAATTTGCGTCCGGGAAGAAGGAGGTAGTGGTTGTCAGTTACATTTTTTTATCTTAGCCCCTCCGATTAATTCATTCCGTTATTGTTATTAATCTTATCACCCTCATGATGATGAACTTAAGAATGATAAATAGACAAACGACAACACTGGTAACTGCAAATAAAATTCTAGGACTAAAGAATACCAATTTATCGTACTTTTCGATGTATAAAGAATTGGAAATTGTCTAATGAACTGACATAGCTCTCTCTCTCTTCCTTCTCTTCTCTCTTTCCTCTCTCTCCTCTCTTCTCTCTCTCTCTCAAAAAATCAAATCAATCCTCTTTATCAATGTAAAAAAAAAAAAATAAAAAAAAAAAGTCTCTGCTCTTCGTCAGTCTCTCTCTCTCTCTCTCTCTTGACATACGAAAAAGTACAAAAATGTCCTATCCTCATTATCAATGTATAAAATAAAAATAATAAAAAATGTCTCATGACTTTACTACAGTACTTTCTCTCTCTCTCTCTCTCTCTCTCTATCCTCGTCTCTCTCTCTCTCTCTCTCAATCTAACTGACAACAAAAAAGTACAAAAAAAATGCTATCCTCATTATCAATGTATAAAATAAAAATAATAAAAAATGTCTCATGACTTTACTACAGCTACTTTCTCTCTCTCTCTCTCTCTCTCTCTCTCTCTCTCTCTCTCTCTCTCTCTCTCTCTCTCTGACGAGACGATGACGAAAAAAGGAAAAAAAAATCACTATTATCAATGTATAAAATTTTTGTTTTAAATTCTTATGACTTAACTAAAGCTGTTTTCTCTCTCTCTCTCTCTCTCTCTCTCTCTCCTCTCTCTCTCTCTCTCTCTCTCTCTGACGATGGCGCAAAAAAAAAGAAAAGGGTCGCTATTATCAATGCATAGAAATTTCTGTTCTAGATATCTAATGACTTATCTATTGCTATTTCTCCTCTCCCTCTCATTCCGTCTGTCTGTCTGTCTGTCCTTCTTTGCCCCTCCGATACTGACGAAAAGGGTTAAAAAAAGAAAAAAGCGGAGAAAGAAAATGGAAAAAAATATTAAAAGCTCATTCAACCTCTAAACTTATCCTTCTCTACCTAATGAATCCAAGCACTCCTGGCTTCAAATTCAAAGCAATTATGAAAAAGGGAACCCAGAACGACCATGAGAGAGAGAGAGAGAGTTAAGTTATAAGACATTTGAAAAAACTTTATACACTGATAATGGATTTATTTTTTTACTTTTAACGTTTATCGTCAGAGAGCGAGAGAGAGAAGCGGAGAGAGAGAGAGAAGGGCGTGAAGTAACGACAACGAGACACTCTCCGAAAGATGGGAACCCTAAACCCTCCCCCTCCCCCTCCCCCTCCCCCTCCCACCCAACCCGCCAAAAGCCACTTTCCGCAAACTATTTGTTTTTAGAGTTCCGTGGAAAGACAACGGTTCCTCAAATGGTGTTCCGCTGTTGGCTCCTTTCCCGTCAGGTCAAGCCTTTGTTCCGCATTGCTTTTGTTTCCCATACTACGTCCCGGGGATGCCCCAGGATACGACGTTGCAGATGGAGTGAGTAGAGAGAGAGAGAGAGAGAGAGAGAGAGGGGGGGGGGACCAAGGAGTGTTAATGAGGAAAAGAATATTTTGACAATATTTAGCCTATTCCCCCCCCCCCCCCCCGTCTTCTCCGCTCCCTGCCCCGGACGGCCCCCCCCCCCAAAAGAAAAAAAAAATCAAAGCTCTTTCTGTTGGATTTAAGCAGAGAGTGAAATGCGGAGATGATGTTTGTGTGGAAATTCAAGAAGAAGAAAGGACAGCGAGGGAGAGAGTTGTTTTACGAAGTGGATTCTCTCTCTCTCTCTCTCTCTCTCTCTCTCTCTCTCTCTCTCTCTCTCTCTCTCCATTGTAAAAATATTTTTTGATCCAGACATCGGTGCCAATCCTTTGAATAAACACAAATGGCAGAGAGCGAAGATGAGCTCAAATCTTCAAATAACAGACACGCACTCATGTATTATCCCATTCATACATATATTTGAAATGTATTCAGAATTAACCCATTCATATATATCAGCTCAGTCACAATATACATCTGAAATGTAATGAGAATGAACTCATTTGGACATATGATCTCAGCCGTACACATAACCCGGATGTATTCAAAATTAATTATATTTCACAGCGCACTCGCTGGGTAGTACGACATACATCAGAGAGAGAGAGAGAGAGAGAGAGAGAGAGTGAGACCGTAAATCATCACACACACACATCAAGACATCAAGGTCGATTGGTTTCGTTTTAAATATCTGTCACATTTGACAAAACGAATCACAGAATCACGATCCGATAAAAGTCGAACGCGTTCAAAGATGCAAAGCGTTTAATTGACAAGCATGCGCAAATTTAGACACCCAAATGATAAATAAAGCCGAGACCAAGGTCAACCCTGCGCATGCAAATGGAGGCAAAAAGGTCAACGCGCTAAAAGTCCAGTGACGGTTATAAATATTCACAATTTAGTTTTAGAAAATTAATGAGAAATATATATATATATATTAAAAAGACATCAGTGAGCTGGTATACTTGCAGAGAGATTCTCACGCACATTCTAAAAATAGGCACTCAGCATTAAAAGAATATGCGTAATGGAAAGAAAAACAAGTGATGAAAAATAAAAAACAAAAACAATAATAAACAATTAAAGTTGCTCCCATTTCTTCAAGGTTAATCGTGTCATTTCATTCATAATTAAATTTATTTTAATTTCACAGTATCCAGCTTTCTGATAACCAAATTTTTCACCTTGGTACGAGGGATAATAACCCTGTTTACGGGGCAGGAAATCCCATGCCCAGGGCATCTGATGTCTCACACAGAGGCAACGATTCCTCTTCTACATTTCGATAGTAAGTGAGGAGACACCCTATAATTTTAAGAGAAAATTCCCCTTAATTTTAAATAATAAAAGAAACAACCGATAACAAATGAGAAACGAGAAAGAAAGAAAAAATTCGTGAACGAAGGGCCCCAGCCATGCAAGAATCCGGATACAGTCCGGATACCATTCATCACGAAACAAGCCTTCTATTACCAGTGCCATACGCCCTGCGAAATGGAGGATAACCTGACAGTACATAAAAGGGGAAGGTTAAAAATAAAGATGATATAAGGAGCGATTGCATCGTGAAGCAGGTGGTGATGGCGGCTGTACATATTCTATACATATATATATATATATATATTATATATATATATATATATATATATATATATATATATAATACACACACATACCTATATATATTCATATATAGATATATATACACGCATATATGTATACTATGCCTGAATTTTAAATAACTGACAGATTTATAAAATCAAATATGCTTTCTGATTAACCTCAATTCCAAATACAAAACATACACACAGTATATATGTACACACACACACACACACACAAATATATATATATATATATATATATATATATATATATATATATATATGTATAGGTACACACACACACACACACTCACACTCTCTCTCTCTCTCTCTCTCTCTCTCTCTCTCTCTCTCTCTCTCTCTCTCTCTCTCTGTGCGCCTGAGCGTCTTGTGTTAAATGATTACAACATTACAATAAAGAATATTATTCAATGAAAATGAAAGAAAGTATATTTGTGTGTATGCATGTCTTCTTTAAAGCCAGACAAAAGCTCCTTTTTTACCTCACCATATTCTATACGTTTCCTACTCCCCAATATCGTCAATTTTCAATTTGATTTCATTTCTAAAACCCGAGGCTGAGAGAGAGAGAGAGAGAGAGAGAGAGAGAGAGAGAGAGAGAGAGAGAGAGAGATAGATTTTCATAACTGAATCTTAATCTACAAAAGTGAATGTTGAGTCCTTCCCCGAAAATTTTATCTTTTCTTCTCTTCGTCAATAATTCTTAACATTCTTGTACTACCTCCTCCTCCCCCTTCCTCTTCCTCCTACTACTCCCATCCCTTTCCTCCCCACCCTTCCCCTCCCTCTTCTCCTACTCCTTATATTCTTCCTCTTCCTCCTTCTCACCTTGTACCTCTCCTACTCCTCCTCTCCCTTTTTTTTTTTTTTTTTTTTCTCTCCTCTTCTATCTCCCTCATCTAATTCTACTTTTTTCCCTCATTCTCTTCTGGTGTGCCACAAGGTACGGTGTTGGCTGCATTGCTGTTTGTTGTTATGATTGCAGACATAGACGGTAATGTTAAGGACTCTGTAGTGAGTAGTTTCGCCGATGACACAAGAATAAGTAGAGAAATTACTTGTGATGAAGATAGGAACTCGCTACACAGAGACCTAAACAAAATATATGAATGGGCAAAGGTAAATAGGATGGTATTTATCTCTGATAAATGTGAATCAATAAATTATGGAGATAAAGAAGGAATCCTATATGCATATAGGGGACCTAATAATGAGACAATCACAAATAAGGAAGCAGTTAAAGACCTTAGTGTGATGTTGAATAGGAACATGTTATGCAATGATCAAATAGCAATACTACTGGCAAAATGCAAAGCAAAAATGGGAATGTTGTTACGATACTTCAAAATAAGAAAATCCGAACACATGATTATGCTTTATAAAACGGATGTACGTAGTCCACTTGAATATTGCAATGATAGGGTACCCACATAACCAAAAGGATATTGCACAAATAGTGTACAAAGGTCCTTTACAGCTAATATAGCAGAAGTTAAGGATTTTGACTACTAGGAAAGAGTACAATTTTTAAAAATATATAGTCTAGAAAGGAGAAGAGAACGCTTCATGATAATACAGGCATGGAAACAGACAGAAGGAATTGTCGAAAACATCATGGAGCTAAAAATATCAGGAAGAGCAAGCAGAGGTAGATTAATAGTGTCCAAAACTATACCACGAAAACTAAGGAAAGCACACAGGACATTAATCCACCACCCACCAGCATCAATAATGCAGCGTCTATTCAATGCGTTGCCAGCTCATCTGAGGAACATGAGTGAGCGTAGATGTGTTTAAGAATAAGCTTGACAAATATCTAAGCTGCATCCCAGATCATCCAAGATTGGAAGATGCAAAATATACCGGAAGATGCATTAGCAATTCTCTGGAGACATTAGAGGTGCCTCAGACTGAGGGACCTGGGGGAAACCCGAACGAGCTGTAAGGTCTGTAAGGTCTCTTCCTCCCTCTCATCCTACTCCTCCTTCTTTTGTTTCGTCACCCTCCTCCTCCTCCTTTTTTTCGTCATCCTCTTCCTTCCTCTCATCCTCCCCATTTTTTTCGTCATCCTCTTCCTCCTCCTCCTCCTACACACTTGCGCCATGTTTATCACCGCTTCCTCACCGCGAAATCACTCGGCGGTGCCCTCCGCTTCATTCCTGAAGTCCTTAACATCTGCTCGGGAGGCACTTGTAAAATCTGTTTCTTACGGGGAGCCAGGCTTTTAGCTGAAGAAGCCTAATGGTATCTCAGACTCTCTAGACTAGAGGGTGGAGAGGGCAAACTATCTCTCTCTCTCTCTCTCTCTCTCTCTCTCTCTCTCTCTCTCTCTCTCTCCACGAAATAATGGACGGAACCTAGAACAGAAGAGATACAACACATCCCATTAAGGGAACTTCTTCACATACAAGATATGTGACCCGTGGAATAAACTACCACCAGAAGTTGTAAAGTCAGATATCAACAATAATTAAGAAATTTTGGAAACCGCAAATCTCCGCCAGAGCTGAACACTCCATGCCGAAAATAACTCCATTCGCCACCATACAAACAAACAAAGGATCTACGTACATTATTCGTATCTATCCCAAAATCTAATTACTTGTTGGAAGTCAAAATGTGCACTATTTGGCGACATTTCGCAAAAAAATCAATGGTAAGTTCTTGCGCTGTCCTACAGACAGACAGACAGACAAACAAACAAATCTAAACAGAAAGCCACCTAGTTTTTGAAACGGAATCAACATCTACTATGATACAAGAATTTCTTTCCCCAATCATATACTAATACAACCATACATTCACCTACACAACACAAAAGATATATATATATATATATATATATATATATATATATATATATATATATATATATATATATATATATATATATATATATGCATATATATATTATATTCTCACACACATACACCGATGCTTCGTAAACATATTTATGGATAACATCAGACCACGAATCATAAAAAAATTGATACAATATCCACATTTTCAGAGCCAGCGCACAGTGGGCCAGGAGGTGGACAAAAACTAAAAAAAATATTGTCTAGTTTTATCAAAATCATATTAAAAACGTAAATTAGAATAGTTTTTAGAAAGGGAACCGTATATTGTATTATTATTTAAGGAGTATGGGTTAGACTGACGCTATGGTTTTTAGACGCAATCGGCTAAGTACATTCTCTTCTTCCTCCCAGTATGCCAGTGATTAGTCTACATCAGAATTATGTGCATGTAGCATCTGCGATATTAGGTCTGTGTTTCATTAGTTTATAAGAGAGTTTCAACAAGTTTACTACTTGTTATTTCGGTGACTAAACATTTCAAATATTGTGCATAACAAGTAATTAATCCATGTTATAGTGATGCATACAAAAGTACTTCAAATATCTTTTAATAAAAACAAGTAAGCGGCAATTTTTTTAGCTTGCATTTGCTTCGGATCTCTTATAGATTTTATTATACTAGAACTCATGTAGAAAGGGAAAGCATTTGTTTTCTTTGCACCAATTTGCACTTCGAACTTTTGTGGACAATAACTGAAGCGCTACCTCCCCTATCATGGCGCCATTCAACCGGGGAGTCTGAGTAACCAAACGGCATAAGGTGACTAGAGCTGCCAACGAGTAGGTACTTCATCATCTTGATACTACATGGTGTTTTCAAGGGGTTTGTGGCAAATCCCAGCCTAAAAAGTTAGAGGGGGCTGGGTTACTAGTAGTTTTGGATTTTAAGGTTGTTCAAAGGATTAGCTTGGTTTAGGGTAGGGAAATATCTAGAACCTGTAAATTAGGAAAGTCATGGAGCCATTGCATAAAGAAATCTTTACTGCTTATACTATACTAATTTGCAATAGGGATCATCAGTGGGCCAATGACAAAGCACTTAAAAGCCAACCCTGTGATTCTGAGATCGATTCCAGGGTTCCATTCTGGTGTAGGAAATTCGCTTCTCGTTACTCATCCATAAATGAAATTCTCAAATGAAACTAAAAATGAGACTATAAGAATGCTACATCTAATGATGGGAATACTGCTAGCAGGTTCATCAAGAATGCAGAAATTGAATTCGAAATTATTGGCCTTGGTCAATCCTTTGTTTATAAACTTTATAATATAATAATATAAACTGAAGTAACGATGACATCTCCTAATACAGAGAGGAAAACATGTACTACAGTTATAGTTAAGAAAAAGTTTGTGAGTGATAAAGGCTACACAGCCTTAATCACTCATAAACTCTTTTCATTAACTATATCTGTACATGTTTTCCTCTCTGTATTAGGAGTTGTTATCTTTACTTCAGTTTATTATATTACCATTCTTTGCCTATAATCAAATGGCCTGCTTCCCACTGCATAGCAAAGTCTTCTTTGCAACTCGTACAAAGTTATGTTTGAACAGTGTATACACAAATACAGTGTGCATATAACATAGATGCAGTACAGAACTGTATTTATATGTACAGCACACATATAGTATATATATATATATATATATTATATATATATATATATATATATATATATGTGTGTGTGTGTGTGTGTGTGTGTGTGTGGAGTGTGTGTGTGTGGGTGTGTGTGTGTGTGTGGGTGTACCAATTTAAATTTATCAGTGGGTTATGTAGGCCTATGTGTTTCCCTAGCCTATAAACTTTTTTTTTTAATTTCTAGTCTTTAAAGAACATTAATAGTATATATATATATATATATATATATATATATATATATATACATAGATGCAGTACAGATCTGTATTTATATGTAAAGTACACATTTAGTACGTGTATATATATATATATATATCTAATATATATATATATATATATATATATGAAACTGATCGGCTTGCTCTTTATTTCTAAAAAGTAGAAGGTGTCGTCTACGTATCGTTTGTAAAATAAAAGCTGTGTAAATTTCAACAAAAAAGTCGTTTCCTTAACTATTTCTGTATATTTTTTCTTTTCTATATTTAGAATGCTCATCTTCAGTTCAGTTTTTAATATGTCCATCCTGTGCATGTTTTCCAATAGCCTGTTTCTAACACTATAGCAAAGTAAGTCTACCTTCCAGCCTCAATCAAAGGTCACTAATACTCTACTGGGCTGCTAGACACCCTACCCCCACCCCATCGCCCCTCTCTCTCTCTCTCTCTCTCCTAATCTCTCTCGTCTCTCTCTCTCTCTCTCTCTCTCTCGTAGTAGCCATCTTGCTTGGTGAGACTACCCGCGTGAAGTCACAATAATCAACAGATATCACAAGTTTAACATACGACTAGAATTTGAGAAATATCTAGAAGTGTTCGTGAACTATCGTGATAAGATTAGTGTGAAAATATTAGGATAAAGCGTCTTCTAAGTTAGTTTATCAAGTGTAATACTATAAATCAGAACAAGATGGCAGTAAGTTCCAACTGCGGGAAAAGGTGGCGTAATTTGGCGTGTCTAGCAGATTCGCAATACGATGAGGTAGCAGGAAGGGAACTGGCATTTCTCATCTATGAAATCAGCAACAGTCCTAACCAAAAGAAGATACAAAAGCATTCATAGATATACATAAACCAACATATTCCGACAAAGAAAATGAATAAGGTGAATCTTGTGAATATACTAATTGATGCATTAGGAAAAAGAATGCCAAAAGCATGCAAACTGTGTAAGGTTGGTTTGGTATAGCATAGTCAATCCACAAAACCTAATCAGAAAATGTGCTGCATGCAACATTCCGACCCATCCACAGTGTGCTGAGGTAATACAAGATTTGAGCAAAGATACAAGAATTTTTTGTTCAACATGTCTATCATGGATAGACAATGTTTATTTTATCAAGATTGAATGTACAAATAGTTGAGGATGAAGAAGAAGAGAAGAGGAAGAAGAAGAGGAAAACGGAAGAGAAGTAAACAAAAATGAAATGGACAGAAAAAAATAAAAAAATAAGGAAAAACAAAGAACAAGATAAAAGTATGGATGCAGAGATACTCATTGATACTACATATGAGGCAATAAAGCAGCATACTACGAAGAAATAAATTACGATATGACAACAGAAAAGCAAATCCCGAAGAGGCTCTACCCAGATCTATACAATGACGGGAAAGAGGAAAAAATAGACAAGAAAGTACAAAATCTGCAACCTTTTGAAAAGAGGGAATTGCAGATTTGGAGAAAGATGTTACTACAAACATCCTAAGATATGTCAAAACACTAGAAATATATGGTAAATGTGCATACTTAGATGGATATGGGGATGATTGCAGAGATCTGCATCCAAAAAATAGTAAAAACCTAAAAGAAGGAAAAGGATGTAAGTTCGACAAAAAATGCAAATATATGCACCCTGTAGCCATGAATCATAATCAAATAAATAACCAACCAAGTAATAAAATCCAAAAAGAAGAAACAAACAAATAAAGAGAGAAAATCAAGGGAATATCAGGTAAAAGAGAAAAGCAAACCACCAATGAGATATGCAGAGGTGTCAGCAAAGAATTTCAAAGCATCAGCTCCGAAATTCTACTCAAGAGATAATAACTGTATTTATTATGCAAGAGGATATTGCAGAAACGGAGAAAAATTGCAGATTCAGACACAAAATGAATAATTATGATGAAGGAAGATCAATATTATTGGAAAAGTTGGATTTTTTAATGTCAGAATTTCTGGAAATGAAAAAAAAGAACAAAAACATACCAGAACAGGAAAGAGACATGGGGAAAAATCCTTATTTACTATCAGTATTAAATGAAGGAGAAAACACGCAAACCATCATAGTGATGAATGCGCAGGGTTTAGTTACGAGTAACTCAAAAAGAAAAATAGAGTACTTAGAAGAAAACTAACCCCAAAATGAAAAGAAAATAGATATAATGAATAAGTGAAACCTGGTATATTTCCAAGAGACTGGGAATGATGATCAAATAAAAGGGTTCCAAACTTATAGATCAGATAGAAAAACTAGGAATCAAGGGGGAACCGCAATATATGGGAAAGACAAAAAACAAGGAAAAATATATGAGAAATATAGTAACTCAGAATGTGAACTAATAGCGGTAGAATTTGAATCTGAAAAAATTGATGAAACATAGTAATATATAGACCTCCTAATACTAAAGAGTTTGACTTAATAATTGAAAAATTGGATGATATATGTTAGAAATCACAAGGACTGACTATTCTCCTATCTGGTGACTTCAACTTTCCTTTCGTAGAATGGAAAAGAACGAATAGGAGATTGTGGTTGTACTTATACATATAAAAAGAGAGTAATAGTAGTGCAGAAGATAAGAGCAATTTGAAAAGCTATTAGATATGCTACTAGAATACAACATTCAACAAATAAATCACCTGCCAACAAGAAGGAAAATACTTTAGACCTAGTATTTGTGAACGAGATGAATTATGTTAAAGAAATAATAGTTTTATAATGCGAGTATTTCAGACCATAATGTCATAGAATTAACAGTTCATTCCAAAGCAAGTGAAAATAGAGATAAGCAAGAATGAAAGTGGGAAATGGGATATGGAAAATACACTTCTACAGTAAAAATATAAAATGGTCAGAAAATTAATGAAGAATTAAACAAAGATTGGGATAACATTTTCGTAAGTGATGACATAAGGGTAAATACGGAGATTATTATATAAAATATTGGAGATAATAGTGGAAAAAATATATACCGAAGAGAAAAGTAAACATCATTCATGCATACCAAGAGACAGAAGAATCTTGTTCCAGAAAATCAGAAAGTGGAAAAAAAGGTCTTGCAAAAGAAAAAATTGCATGGAAAGTTATAGAACTAAAAAGTAAGATATGAAAAAAATGCAGAAAAAAAGATTATCAATCAAAAAAGAAAATGAAAAACGGGACTTGGAAGAAAAAACCCTATTAAATATCAAGCAAAACCCTAAACTATTATACTCATATGCGAAGAAGATGAATAAAAGAAGAATAGAAATAGGCCCTCTGAGAATTGAAGGGAGATTAACGAATGAAAAAAAGGAAATTTGCAACATACTGGCAGAACGATATAAGAGAGAATTCACCCCTAGAATAGATAATGAAGATAATGATATAGAAGTAAGGGATGAAAATAGTGAATATTTAGCTGACTTAGATATTAATGAAGCTGATATTGTGCAGGCTATTAATGAAATTAAAAATGGAGCTGCTGCAGGGCCTGATGGAATTCCTGCTATTTTGTTAAAGAAAGTAGTTCATTCGATCGCAAAGACCACTTGCAATATTATTAAGACAAAGTGTAGATACAGGCAAGATATATGATGAGCACAAATTAGCGTATATTACCCCTACTTTCAAAAGTGGATCAAGACTAGAGGCAAGTAATTATAGGCCTGTGAGTCTAACATCACATATAATGAAAGTGTATGAAAAGGGTAATGAAGAAAAATATTATGAAAACATTTAATAAAAAATAATTTGTTTAATAAAGGACAACATGGTTTCGTACCCGGAAAAAGTACACAAACCCAAACTGTTAGTCCACCGTGAAAACATATTCAAAAATATGAAAAGCGGAAATGAAAACAGATGTGGTTTATTTAGACTTTGCAAAAGCTTTTGATAAAGTAGACCATAATATATTAGCGAAGAAAATTAGAAAACACAATATCGTGGATAAAGTAGGAAGATGGTTAAAAGAATTTTTACACAACAGAAAAACAGATAGTTATTGCAAACGACGAGAAATCGGATGAAGCCAAGGTAATATCCGGTGTGCCGCAAGGTACGGTGTTAGCTGCAATACTGTTTGTTATTATGATTGAAGACATAGATAATAATGTTAAGGATTCGGTAGTGAGTAGTTTCGCAGGATGACACAAGAATAAGTAGAGAAATTACTTGTGATGAAGATAGGAACGCTCTACAAAGAGACCTTAACAAAGTATATGATTGGGCAGAGGTAAATAGGATGGTA
>NC_061093.1:19125938-19128438 GCF_015104395.2 Macrobrachium nipponense | reverse complement strand
TACGCGCTTTTTTGAAACGTTAAATCCTTGTCCATGTGTGGATTTGGGACCTCGATGTTAATTTTTTTTAAAGTTGATTTCCTTTTGTAAGTTGTCCTTTTGCGCGAGTCCACCTTTCAGTTCACTTATTTTGATAAATTTACATAGTTTAATTTCAAGTCAGATCATCATAGTACCACCCCATCCAGGGGCGTTGAACCTTCCCAGTAGGTGGGAAATTTTCGACAAAACTGGCCTTTTTTTTTTTTTTGCGGTTTTGAGATTTAATATGAATTTTAACAAATACGTAATTCACTATCCACTACTTCAAGTTTTAAAGATTGCCCAAAATAACTTCTTAGCGGCTCTAAATCATATATCATTTGACAGAGAAGGAAGTAGCTGTTAATGAATTATTTTGTGAAATATTTATGCCCTAGGATTCTTTAATTATTCACCATTGTCATTAATTACACTTAACAATTAATAATACTCATCACTAATGATGTTATCTGATAAGAGTTTTGTATGTTTTCACGGCTGAAAATTAGCCCTGTTTATCCTGGAAATTCATAGTGCAGTGCTCTCCTTTCACTCATCTTTTGAGTTTCATCTCCCAGACTTCTCGCAACAGCGGGGATTGAGTAATACTATGTGCCGTCTCTGTTTCGACTATTGTGGCATCCAAACACACTGCAAGTGTTTACCATATTTAAAGGATTAATAGGTACAATATCATTGCAAATTTCCGAAAAAACGTTCTTATCATGATTGCGTGCGTCGCCTTAGCTTACGACATCCGGGTCTCATTGATCGAAAACTATCGAATGTAAAACTAGGCTAGCCTAAGCCTGTTGCAAACCTTATGCAAAACCCAGGTTGGTACGAAGGAGGTGGAATTTTCATTTTTCCTGGGGGGTGGGGGGCGGTTGTTAATCAACTTTTACCGTGGAAGTTGAAAGAAATTACTAGTGAAGTTTAGGCCTGACTATTATTAAAAACTACACAGTTAGGCTAGTCCTGGGTAGCCTAGCCTAGTAGGACGACCTGCTCAATCACCCTTGGCCTGTTTTCACAGGATGGCTTAGTCTAGTTGTATGCATAGGATTAATTTATTTACTTTTTTGGGGTTAAGGGGGGCAAAACCTTATTTGCAGTGCTGCAAAGTTAGTTGTTGTATATGAGTACCAGTGATAGATGGAATGCAAATATTTAGGTATATTAAAAGGCGATAGAAAACTCGACCTTTGCTACTCTCAGTAATAGTTGTAGTACAAGATTTAAGTGAAATATAATGGACCATGTTTCATATGCAATATTACTGCAGTAGTGTGTTTGGGTCTTAAAAACATCACTGCAATATGTTAAACATGAACAAAGTCTAATATAATTACTGAATTTTGTGGTACATCCAGTGGGCTTAGCTATGGGGTGGGGGGGGGGGGGAGATGAAGGTGCGGCCAGTCCCCCTAGTTGAAATTCACTCGATTAAAACCTGAGTTCAATAACTTCAAATAGAGATTTACTAATACTATTATTCTCCTTCATTCACATAATTATATACTACATATATATATATATATATATATATATATATATATATATATATATATATATATATATATATATATATATATGATATATATATATATATTTATATATATATATATATATATATATATATATATATATATATATATATATATATATAATATTTCACTAATTACAGAATAGGTACATTAGTTTTGTGTAATTTTCTATTTTATTTGGCCCCCAAAAATATGTTGGTCCCACCTAAGCCCTACCCCCCAACCCCCCCGCAACTGATAGAATGCCAACTACAACACTGTGTACATGTAGCTAACTTCTTGTTACTTTAGTGGGTAACGAAGAATGATTAACGATCCAGTATTATGCTTTAACCTGTAATTGGGAGGGGCATGATTCATATGAGGATCTTATCAACAGGGGTTTGGATCGATGGAATGGACTAAATAACAACTCATATGATGAGTATTAATGTTACGCACCAGACGATTGGGATAAATTTAGCGGAAAAGATGTTCATGTCACTTCAATGGTCCACAAATGGCAGGACAGAGCCATAGGGGATCAGTGTCACTCGAGACTTGATGGGCAAAGGATTGCACCTGATCTATCCCATGACGTCTTTTGATTTATTTGCTCATAAATATGCCCAGGGATTGCTGTTGGTTTTACGTAGTTCTTATCTTTAATGACAGTATGTCAGCTAAAACAGGTGAAGTTAGCTGGCAATTTCATACTTAGTAATCTCAGTCATTCATTTTACAACAAATATGCTAAGGAAGTTTACTAGAACTATTAGGTTCTTATTTGTTATGATAAATGTGTATGCTGTAATTATAATTATACCGAAATTAAAATAAAAGAATTAAATTATTAAAGAAAAAAAACGTGTATAACTTGGTAAAATTAGCATATTTGTACGAGAACCTGGGAAAAAAAAGAGGCCCTACAGAGGGTTGTAAATATTCACTTT
>NC_061093.1:19109715-19125438 GCF_015104395.2 Macrobrachium nipponense | reverse complement strand
GTAAATATTCACTTTCAACTTCTGTGGAAGGTACAGAATTATTTTTTTTAAATGTCTTACGACCATATCTTGTCTCTTTCATTGATGTGTGTGTTCGTGGTGGGGCGTATTCTTTTAAAATTACCCAACCTTAAATTTAAGTTTTGCCTGGGCTGCAGGTTGTTGATTATATATATATATATATATATATATACTAAATAATATATATATATATAATAAATATATGTGTGTGGTGTGTGTGTGTGTGTGTGTGGGGGGTGTGTGTGTGTGTGTGTGTGTGTGTATGTATCCCGTTATGTAAGGGATAAATATCGGAAATTTTGCAGTAAAATTGTCTACAAGTCTATCATACTTAAGAAGAAGAAGAAAAAAATGCAGAATACAAGATAAACTGTTGAAGAGAAGTAGTATGGTTCAAATGAGTAATTAATAACCCCTGGATCCCAACCTTGACTAGAAAATTAGGCTCTGGCAATCGATTCATTTTCATGCTAACTTAACCTTACTAAGCTAGTCGAATAAAGGTGCATATGCGTCAGATACATCTTAATACTGGGGCATTCCTTGCCTAGGCTAGCCTATTAGCCTACCCAACGCACTTAAGCCTTGTTTTATCCTTCACATGACAGCTTTGCCTGTCTTCAGGTTTCTATATCCTTTCTTCCTATCACCTATCTTTCAACAATACAGCATCACTAAATTTCATCTTGGAGTAATACTTTGTCAGTTTTGTTATAAAAACAATTTCAAACGAATAATTTGTTCTGCTTGAAATTATTGAATTCGGACCATTTACTAGGCTTGATTCGGACCTATACAAATCATTTTATATTATAGCAATAATATTAGGGAAACCTTTGATGAACTTTCAGGCAAGGTACCCGGGTGTCATTGGTCAGTTAGAGTTTATGGATTATGCTGACCTAACGTGGTTGCAGAGTCAGGTGTGGAAAACGGAAAACTGGAGTGTTTGGGCGCAGTATCATAAGCTGAACAAAAAAGCCAAAAAAGTAACATCGTATCTTTTTCACTTATATTTTTAATATACTTAGAGACAAAGGAAATACCGAATCGGGTGAATTCAGCTTGTCAAAGAGGGCAAATTAAAAGAGACATCAGAGAAAGCTGGTCAAGGAACTACAAGGACGTGTCATGAAATTGTGGGAGGACTATAATGAAAAGAAAATAACAGGTCAGCTACTGAAGAAATGTGCACGTATATACTATGCGCCAGTGTAAACCAAGGGGCTATTTCGGCTGAATTAAGGTCAATTTGGACTTTATTTTTAGCTTTCTTTTTACATGAATTATTTTTAAAATGAGAGCATTATGTAACTGTATGGTCCTAGAAACGTGAGAGGAGTGGATTTCCATTGCTTCCCCAATATATTTTCATAACAGACTTTGGATTGATTATGGATTACAAACATTGAAACATATTATTTTAAAACAATGTCACCATATGTTACATCTATATGTAAATACATATTAGCAGTGGCGGCTCGTCAGCAAGGCACATGGGTGGAAACTGCAGACACCCCCTACAGATTTCATAATATATAAACACAAAATTATGAATATATACATGAATATGAGAAATTAAGTATAGAGTATCAATAATCTTTTTAAAATTATTACCATTCTCTTGTTTTTGGAAAAAAAAATTAATTGAAACAATATGAGGAACAGCTGGTTGCTCAGCAGTTCTTATTTTGCCAGTAGGGGGATAATGTAGCCAGTTCGCACGTAAGGGATGGGACAGGGCGCAGCACTGCGCCACTCCCTCTCGTGCAGTGTTAGCCTAGCTGTTGGAGGGGGGGGGGGGGGGGGGGGGGGGGGGGGGGGGGGGGGGGGGGGGGGGGGGGGGGGGGATGGGGGGGGGGGGGGGGGGAGGTGTGATTTGAAATTCGTCAGTAGCATAATCAATATGTAGTATTAGTGATAGTGATCAAATTAATGACGATACTAATGATATGTAATGTAATGCAGAATAATCCACTCAGTGGTGAGTTGCAATAAGTGGGAAAAAATTATAACCACAATAATGTCAATAATAATAAAATTCAAAATAGCTTTCGCAGCGATTCTGCTGCCTTCCTCAGTGAGAGAGAGAGAGAGAGAGAGAGTGTGTGTGTGTGTGTGTGTGTATGTTATGCATGTGTCTGTGTTTTAGGTGGGTGTTCTTTAGTCCTTTTGTTTTATATAGGACTATGTTATTTTATTTTACTGTCATACTCAGTTTTGTATCTTAATGTTTTTGTTTTCGAATTTTTATTCTTTTTAATGATTTAACTATTTTTATTTTGCTACGCTTAGTTTACATAAACTTGATATTTTTATGTAACCTCATATTCTCAATTTTTTGTCAGCCCGTCCGTCAGTCTCTCCGCTGCCGAAAGTTACTGCTTTGAATTTTAGTATTTTAATACTTTTTCAGTTTTGTATAGTTTCAAATTTGATTAGGGTAATCATCCATTAGTAATCAGTCATAGCCCAAGAAAAACAGACAATTAGTAAAATTGAAGAAATTAAGTTTTCGCCATTGTTTATAGTGCCATAGACACTATATAATGTGTGTTTATACAGTTAATATCAAGGAATTAAAAAAAAAAAAAAAAAAAAAAAAAAAAAAAAAAAAATGATGTAACAGCACCCCTATGAATGATAGGAGGAGACGCCACTGCATTATCAGGTCCGAATTGGCCAATCATATGAAGATCCGAATAAGCCTGGATGAAGGTCCGAATGAGCCAGTACCTGGCGCGAATCGGCTAAGGTCCGGATAAGCCTTCCCCCCACATTAGTACCCTCCCTCACCTCCCTTCAAAAAAGGGTATTGTGCTGACCGTGAAATCAGTTTGTTTATAAACATTGAAGTGTTGAGTGCTGACTTACTTCCTCGAACAATATGGAAATCCCAGCCGATGTTGTGGTAAGTGCTAAATTAGTGTTTGTTAAAACTTTTTCAATTAAAATTTATAATGAATTCCATTGTTGTGGTCGCTGCTAATTATGCCTCGAATTCTTGACTAAACCGAAACAGTTGCATTCAAATATAGGAAATAAGAGTATTCTCTGTGGTGTTTGCTTGTTTGCATAGTACAAACAAACAAAACACCACAGAGAATACTCTTATTTCCTATATTGGAATGCAACTGTTTCGGTTTAGTCAAGAATTCGAGGCATAATTAGAGATGTTCGTTAGGTTGTTCCCTCCTTTAGGCCAGAAACATCGAGAAAAAGAAGTTTGACCTAGGCTAGGCTCCCAAGTGAGTAGGCTAAGCGTAGGCCTACTAACGGCTCATTCAAGCAGTCTTTACCGATGTCATCCCTTTACACGTTTCTGCAACAATTCGTCCTTTTATTTCAAGCTTCTCTTTTCTATTCACTAATTTACAGTGCTTTATTTCTATCAGACTAGAGTATTTACAAAGCCACTTTTAAGCACATGCAGAAATCGAGAATCTACAGCTAAAGCAATCGGAGACCTCGGAGAAAAATGCCCGAGGTCTCCGATTGCTTTAGCTGTAGATTCTCGATTTCGTCCAATGTTTGGTACCTAGCCTCATCATTCCTTTCACAACTGCCAAAGATCTAATATATTCTAGGCATTCCTTCTCCAGAGGTTCATACCGCTGACAGGAGAGACCGGTCAACACAAAGCCTACTTGTCAACTACGCTATACGTTAATCTTTCCGGTCTGTTTCACCGTTTTTATGTTCACAATTTCCCATTTTACAACAATTCGAGTTGTCTACGTGTGGTAGGTTTCTCCAACAACCGCTTATCCTCTATAACTCCATAACATTTGAAATCATTGGGCTATTTTTGGTTAGTTTCCCCTCTATCATAACTTATTCTGGTTACTGCCACATCTGTGCTGCATGTGTTAGCAAAATTGACGATCACATTCCCTTTCAAAGATTTATGGGCACTAGCAATATACGTTTTCTTCAAAATGGTACTTCCTGATGAATGTGAAGACTTATCACTACCAAATCCTTTTCATTAACTGTATGAGAATATGCCCTTCGTCTAAATATTAGGAGTTTTCATCGCCATTTCAAATTCTAATATTTCCATTCTCTGTATGATTTTATCAAACCTAGAGAGAAACAGCCTGTTTCTAAGTACATGATAAAGTAAGTCTTCCTAGCAGCTATTTGCCTTTTCAGCTATTTGCCTTTTCAGGCAGACATTGTATAGATAATGGAAATACATTAAGGCATCAATGATCCATCCTGTACATATGTTATACATTTCATATATATCCTGTATACACTGTCTGAACATACCTTTGTATGAGACGCAAAGACGACTTTGCTATGCAGTGGGAAGCAGGCCATTTGATTATAGGAAGATTATGGTAATAATATAAACTGAAGTAAAGATGACAACTCCTAATACAGAGAGGAAAACATGTATACTACAGTTATAGTTAAGGAAGAGTTTGTGAATGATAAAGGCTCCTCAGCCTTCATCACTCACAAACTCTTTTCATTAACTATATTTCTGAACATGTTTTCCTCTCTGTATTAGGCGTTGTTATCTTTACTTCAGTTTTATATATTACCATCCCCTGCCTATAATCAAATGGCCTGCTTCCCACTGCATAGCAAAGTCTTCTTTGCAACTCGTACAAAGGTATGTTTGAACGGTGTATACACAAATACAATGTGCATATAACATAGATGCAGTACAGAACTATTTATATGTACAGCACACACACACACACACACAAACATATATATATATATATATATATATATATATATATATATATATATATATGTGTGTGTGTGTGTGTGTGTGTGTGTGTGTGTGTGTGTACCTTTTTAAATTTATCAGTGGGTTATGTAGGCCTATGTGTTCCCTAGCCTATAAGCTTTTTTTTATTATCTAGCTTAAGACAATTAATAGTGTATATATATATATATATATATATATATATATATATATATATATACAATATAGATACAGAACAGAACTGTATTTATATGTACAGCACACATACAGTAAAAATATATGTAAATATATATTTATATATATATATATATATATATATATATATACCTTTTAAATTTATCCAAAATCAGTGGGTTATGTAGGGCCTATGTGTTCCCTAGCCTATAGCTTTTTTGTTTCTCTAATTTCTAGCCTTTAAGACAATTAATTTTCACCAAAGGATCGTTATTTTAAAGTTTGAATAAATCAAACCCAACATCAGAAAGATTCCAATGCTTTCAAAATTAAATTTTACATTAAAAGCAGGCTACAGTTATACATTTACAGTCTCGTGTGCAGAAGGTTTCATAACATCAAGCTTATCATTTCAAACTCAGAAAATGGCTATAGAAAATTATTTCTATCAATTATACAACGTCCACATCAACTTCTTAGTATAAAGCGTTCTAATTATTATTACTTTTTAAAATTTAAATTACCCAACTTCTTTGTTAACAACAGTACCTTTTGAGATAGAGCTCGATCCTTCATGAGAGCTGTGTAGATTACAACAAAAAGTGGTTCCTTAACTATTTCTGTATATTTTTTCTTTTCTTTATTTAGAATGCTCATCTTCAGTTCAGTTTTTAATATGTCCATCCTGTGCATGTTTTCCAATAGCCTGCTTCTAACACTATAGCAAAGTAAGTCTACTTTCCAGCCTCAATCAAAGGTCACTAATACTCTACTGGGCTGCTAGACACCCCCCCCCCCTTCTCTCTCTCTCTCTCTCTCTCTCTCTCTCTCTCTCTCTCTCTCTCTCTCTCTTTATATATATATATATATATATATATATATATATATATATATATATACATGCATGTATGTATATGTGTGTGTACAGTATATATGATAAAACAATACAATATAATTTCATACTTTCTGTATACTGTTATATTATACGTACTATACTTTAAATTTAAGTTCCGTACCGCTACTGTGGCTAGGTAAATGAGTCAAGGCTATAAAAAAATTAATTAATTTTTGTATATATTGTAGGCAATTTCCTTATATGAGGCTATATAAACAAAGTTTCACGGACCTTTAAACCTACATGTAACCTAGGCTAGAAGACCATATATTATATATAATATATATATATATATATATATATATATATATATATATATATAATAAATATGTTTGCACGTGTCATTACAACCAACAATTGATATATATATATATATATATATATATATATAGTATATATAGGTATATATATATATATATATATATATATATATATATATATATATATATATATATATATAGGGATATATTTGATATATAATTATATATATATATATATATATATAAAATATATATATATATATATATATATATATATATATATAAATATATATATATATATATATAGTATATATATATCATGTACTTATGATATTTGCGAAAATAGATGTATACAAAGATAAATAGAACTGTATATGAGGTTAAAATCTTAGTGAGAGGAAGAGAGACAGGAGTCTTTACTGACTGTTTATGAGACTATGGCTCCTGCCAGCCCTAGGTTGGTGTGCTCCAATAACAAAGTATAGGAGGGTATACTGTGCTAGTCTGCACTGCGCGCGTGAGAAATTAAGAATCTTAAATACTGTATGTATGTAAACGCGCGCGAGACCACACACAATTATATATATATATATATATATATATATATATATATATATATATATATATATATATATATATAAAAGGAGAATCGTTATGGTTGACATTATTACTGATTTCATTATTAAGACAAACCCTACACCTGACGTTCTTATTTCAGTTGACTAAACTCCCCCCTTCTTTCCCTTGCAGGCCCTTCGCCAAGAGGCCGACAGGCTTAGACGTCAGACGAGGTTCCTGGACGGCCACGTTCTCAGACGACTCTCCGAACTCGAGCGAAAATCAGGTGAGCTCATGTTTGGTAGCATCCCCGGAACAGACACTTGCGGTTGACTAAGGTAGGATGCACCGTTGATTTCCACGGCTTGATCAGGGGGAATGCATGCAGGTCTTGCACTCTTTTCTCAGGGACTGCGTGGCACAGGACGTGGAGGAGGTCGTCATCATTACGGGCAAAGGGCTCCACTCGCTCCGTGGAGAACCCGTGCTGAAGGGCGTCGTCGAGGATTACTGCAGAGAGCGTTGCTTTCGCTGCACCCCCGACCCGTGGAATGAAGGCCGGCTCTTCATTAGAATAAAAAAATGATTCTGCAACGTCGTCCCGCTATTCCGGGATTCCATGAGGTGATGTCATTAGCAATTACTCGTTTCTTAACGCAATTTCTTTGTATATAATACTATACGAAATTTGTTTTTATGGATATAATGATTAAGGTAGTATAATACTATTATTTTTTGACTGACCTTTCTCCTGTCATCATTATTACCTTATCTTTACAGGCATTTAAATCTTGTTTACATGTCTCATCACGTGATATTTTCTTATATTCAGGTTTCTCTTAATTGCTGTAATTTTCTAGTCTCATTAGTTTCTCTTAATGCTTTACATTTTTTTCTAGTCTTATTAGTATATAAGCTTCTGTTATTTGCTTTTCTTGGTTAGGATTTGATATTTTCTAGTGTTATTTTATCGGTATTTGAACTTGAATCTGCATTTTATGACTTTCGAGTTTAATCTTGTCAGTATTTTAAGCTGAAGCTTTTTATTTTCCAAGCTTAAAATCTTTTAATTGTATTCATGTTTTAAATTTAAGCTTTGGGAATATTCTAATTTCATAAGTATTTTAAATTTAATTTAAACTTTGCATTTTATCATTCGTATTTTAAATTTAAGCTTTATTTGCTTTTTTAATTAAATTTAAGGAAACATTTATGTGTAATGTTATGACGCGATCAAGTTAAACTTGATCAAGAGTCGTGGATTAGGCCTATTGGGGACACCACGTAAAAAAAACGCGCCTTCATACTCGACCTCATGGGTGGTGTGGAAGAGAGTATGTCTTCTCCGAAGACTATGAACATAGCTATGATACATTCTACTTGAGAGAGAGAGAGAGAGAGAGAGATTTGGTGAATGATTAAGCAAACGATTAATGAAGTGATTAAGCAAACGATTAATGAAGGCCATATCGTGATAAAAAGCACCCCCGCCCCCCTCTCATCTTTCCAAGCCCCCGACGCCCTCTCCCGCCACCCAGTTGGACAGTCGATTTTCCCACTCGAATAGAACGCACTGTGATCTTATATACTTTTAAATTGTTTATATTATTAAAATAACGCTGAAGTAGATAACTTCAGTTCAACGTAGCCATCAGTGACTGTACACAAGATCAAATGATTATTAAACTAACTCGTGTTAATCTCAGTCAAAGCCGAATTTAGCACGGAAATGAAAGGAAACAAAACTAGGATGATTGATAAGAGGGGCGTTCGAGGTTTCATCACCCGAGTGAAACGTGAGGCTAAAAATGAAGTTTTATAATTATTATTATTTTTTTTTTTTGGTCTATCACAGTCCTCCAATTCGACTGGGTGGTATTTATAGTGTGGGATTCCGAGCTGCATCCTACCTCCTTAGGAGTCCATCAGTTTTCCCACTATGTGCGTCGTTTCTAGGATCACACTCTTCGGCATGAGTCCTGGAGCTACTTCAGCCTCTAGTTTTTCTAGATTCCTTTTCAGGGGTCTTGGGATCGTGCCTAGTGTTCCTATGATTATGGATACAATTTCCACTGGCATATCCCATATCCTTCTTATTTCAATGAAGGTCTTGATACTTATCCATTTTTTCCCTTTATTATATTATTATTATTATTATTATTATTATTATTATTATTATTGGCTTGAAATTCAAGCTTCCAAAGAATACGGTGTTCATCAGGAAGAAGTAAGAGGAGATAAATGGTAATACAGAAAGAAGAGACGCCACTTATTAATAAAGTAAAAATTATAATGAAACGTAAAACCACTAAAAAAACTTTGAAATTCCTATTTTATAAGTTAATGTGCAAAATGTTCTATTAAGTACCAACAAGGCGTGATCCGACCTCCAGTTTACTCGGGGGCACATGCTAAATTCTACAGCCAAATAGAACATTGTTTCACCAACGAAAATTAAAAGGAATATACTATATTTTATGAGAAATATTTTTCCTGTGCTGTTTAACATTATTTATTTTTTACATTTTCATTCTAATAAATAAATCATAAATATCTTTAACTCAACGCCAAACACCTTTTTTCAGACCTTTTTAGGCTTTTCCATAGACCTTTCCTACACCCCCTCCCGCACAACAACAAAGTAGTTTGTAGGCTTACTTCCAAGTAAGTGAAAAGAATGCATTTTTTACGTCTCTCTAATAGAGATAAGTCAAGTAACTTATGCTTCTGTATTAGTTTTCTGAAACCGATTCCAACCCACTGATATCACGTTTGTGGGAGACTGAACTAAATGCTTCTAAAAGCACAGATGTTGATTTCCTGCTGAAATTTTGGGGATTTTCAGCTACTGAATTCCAGATTCCATTCCGTTAATCTTAAACCCATCACCCTGGGGAAGGGGGGGGGGGTCGTCAGAGCCCCCTCCCCCCGCCCACGGTGCATTGCAGGCCCCTAGCTGAATCTTCTTTCATTCCTTTCACTGTACCTCCGTTCATGTTCTCTTTCTTACATCATACTTTCCATCCTCTCTAACAATTGTTTCAAAGTGCAACTGCGAGGCTTTCCTCCTGTTACATTTTTCAAACTTTTTTTAGCGCTTCCCTTTCAGCGATGAATGACCTTATAGGTCCCAGAACTTGGGCTTTGCCCTATCTTTCGTATTCCATTCCATTCTTAAACATATACTTATAGTTCACAATGACATCAGTTGCTTTAAAGAATGCGTTCGTAAATAATTTCAGATTTTAAGGAAAGCCCTTATAAAACAAGAATTTGAACTTTTGAGAAACTAGCATAGAAAAATCGCAATTTGGAATAAATATTTTAGTAAACCGAACTTTATTTTTATTTTCAATTGAATATCTCACAAAAATAAAATTAAAAGACACTACTGGGCGAGAAGCCAGTAAAATTATCTTGAAGCTTTATACGATGAAAAATCACTACAATTCGATAAGCCAATTAAATCATGTTCAACATTCACCAACAGACACTAACTTAGTCAGACAGCGAAACTGACATTCATGCACCCTAGACTCGTGGATCTAACCACCGCTCCAGTCCCGAGCAAAAATTGGAAGGCTGGCGCGCACAAAATCTCCCTAGACGGGCAATATTCTTTTTTCGCGCGTAAAATCGCGTTGGTTTACTCGAGAGAGAAAATGACAAGCCATTTTCGTTTTAAACCTGGCCGTGATGCAAGGGGATTAGAGGAAAGTGCATTTTCTGACGGTTATCCAGGGAGAAGAGTTAAAATGATCGTCTCTCTCTCTCTCTCTCTCTCTCTCTCTCTCTCTCTCGGTCCTTCTTCCGGAGACTTGACAGAGGCGTCAGGGGAAAAGTTCTCTGAGTGACTTACTTGTCCTTTCCTCCATCCTTCCTCCTCCTCCTCCTCCTCCTCTCCTCCTCCTCCTCCTCCTCCTCCTCCTCCTCATGAGCTGCTCGAGTTATAAGGAAAGTTTGGGCTTGTCTCAGGAATGACCCTTAGGGGGGAAAGACAGGTATGATATGAAAAGGGGATAATTTTATTCTTTGGCTCTCAACTTCTGTTATGTCTATCTTTGCAAGGATATGTATATACGTGTAAACACCATGCATTACATACACCCAACCACCAAAAACACGACACATAAACATACCTATATCACTCCACTATAATATATATATAATACACACACACATACACACACACACACACACATTATATATATATATATATATATATATATAATATATATATATATATAATATAATATATATTGTGGAAGTTATAAATTACACAAGGGCGGCCTGACACCCCCAACATGGATTAGAAATTTATATTTAATTAAGCATGAGATCATATGAACTGTCACCCCCTTAAACACAGTATTTGTTTGTGGGGTAAAATTTTTGTAATGTAAAAATTCCTGTAACAAAAGAATTCTACTTTTCTTTAATGACACGAGGGGTGACTTTCCCATTAAGTTTGATCTAAATAGCTCCTCCCCCCTGGAACAGATTTGTGACCCATGGAATACTTGCACTCATTCCTGGCGTAAGATCTGGAAATGCAGTATCATTATAAAACATCCTCATCTCTCCTAAAAAAAACATTTACTTTGACGTTCAATATATTAAAATAGGATTCAGTTCGTATCCCTACCGCTTATGCTGTAACGTACTTTATAATATTATTAAGTAAATGGTATTAGTAACCAAATAAGGACGAACTCCACGTGGGTATACCATCCAAGACCGATACGATCTATGGCTGGGGTGTCCTACGCATGGACGAATTCCTTATTGATCTGGGGACACGAGTGTAGGCATCACAAATGCAATGTTTTCTAAATGGAATACCGGTTACGACTCCGTTTAACAAGGCGTGATTCGACATCCAACTTACTCGGGGGCATATGCTAATATCTACGGTCAAATAGAGCGTGTTTCACCAATGAAAATTAACATAACTGAGCTATATTTTATTAGAAATAATTGTTCTGTACTGTTTAACACACATTACTTATTTTCTACATTTTCATTCTAATAAATAAATCATAAAAACATTATCCTAAAATGCCTGTATCTTTAACTCAACGCGAAACACCTTTTTCAGACCTTTTTAGGCTTTCCTACCCCCACAACAATCACAACAAAGAAGTTTGCAGGCTTACTCCCCAATTAAGCGAAAATAGAATTAATATATACATAATCTGTACCTGACTTATGATTTACTAGCTTAAGTCTGAACTGGCCAATAAAATTGGAGAGAAAAGTACTTGCTAACTTAAACAAGTTACTACGCAAAAATACATAAATACAGCAGATCATTCTCTACAAAAACATTCAACGCACATATCCTACAACGAAATAAGCAATGTACATCAAGAGACAAAAAATGGTAAACGGACCTACATATCATTTTGAGTTTATGATATACTGACAGTCTTTCAATACGAATAACAGCCAAAGGTTACACAGCTGGAAAATGTTTAAAGTGTTGAGAACGAGACAGAAAATGCTGTCGATAACTGGCCCTGTCCCTCAAGTTTATTTGTTTGTTTGTTTGTTTGTATTGTGTTTTTACGTTGCATGGAACCAGTGGTTATTCAGCAATGGGACCAACGGCTTTACGTGACTTCCGAACCACGCCGAGAGTGAACTTTTATCACCAGAGATACACATATCTAACCCCTCAGTGGAATGCCCGAGAATCGAATTTGTCCCTCAAGGGAAATAGCGTCTACGGACTTCATCCTCGGAGCAATGACAACCCGTTCTTGAAAAAGAGGCAAGTTATATGATTCAAAATATATAGTAGACAAGACAGGAAATTCCAACTTCTGAAATTCTGGACTTGAACCCAATAATACGATGCACAGACCAAGGTGGTCGAGATTTCAGTCTGTCACATTCATACAATACCTGTAGCATTGCGAAGGATCATGTGAATATCGAGAGTGAAAGATTGGTGGGGGACGCAAAGTCACAGTCAATCAGTTTTCGGGAACACTGGCCAAAACAGTTCACGTACAACAGTTAACTATGCCAAGGGATGCGACCTTACGTCAGAAAAATTACATAATCCACATTTGAAGGGATTCCCGATTATTTTTTTTATTGAAAGGGAATTCTACAGCTACATAACGTCGTTGGCCGCAGTTAATACATAAAAAATAACCGTAGGAGGGTAGTGCTGCCACTGCACCTTACGGGGTGCACTGTGGGCATTACTAAAGGTCTTTGCAGCGTCCCTTCGGCCCCTAGGCTGCCTGCTACCCCTTTCTTGGTTTTACTGTGCCTTTTCATATTTAGCATGTGGCTATCCACCACCTCATACCAATTGTTTCATAGCGCAATTGTGAGGCTTTCTCCTGTTACGCCTTTCGGACCTGCCTACCCTCAATTTCCCTCGCAGTCCTGAATGACCTCGTAGGTCCCAGCGCTTGGCCTTTGGCCCCAACCCTGCATTCGATTCCATTCCAACATCTGCTGATTCAATCTTTCTTAAAGCGATCACGCTAGGCAAAAAAAAAAAAAAAATGATGGAAGGAAAATACGTTCAAGAGTTGGTTGAGAATTTCAGATTAAGCCTGCCTTTAGCCAGCATGGGACACCTGTTCAGTGGCGGTCCATAAGTGTAAGTGTAGTTAGTAAGTTGTTAAACGGGTACAAGGGGCCTGGTGTAGACCTTTCAACTCGTTCTACCAACCGAGACGGGAAATATTTTTGTTGAAAAGTACAAGATGTGCAATGTTCAATAACTTCATCTTTTATGTAGAGGGAATTTTTTGAAATTTTACAACAGAATTAAGTGAGATATTAACAATTGTTAATTAAATTGTTAATTACTTTACGCGACATCGATGCCTGAATTCTGAAAACTATTAAAAGCGCGAGTTCTCTCTCTCTCTCTCTCTCTCTCTCTCTCTCTCTCTCTCTCTCTCTCTCTCTCCAAGTCGAAGAGAAGTCTCCCAAATCCCGTCAATTCACTTCGAAGTGATGTGATCTACATAAAATTTGTCCTAAAGAATTACTCTTAACGACTGCGACAGTGTAGGCATCGCCTTCTGGGAGCCTGGAGGAGTAAGTCCGTCTAAAGGACCTTAGTCCTTCCGCCGACATCTGTCAATCACTTCTCTTATTTCGTTGTCAGTTAATGTATCCGCTAGTCGCCCTGGAAGCCTTTTCCAGAGATGTAACCGAGTGCCGGACCCTTCCCAGAAAAAAGCTGGACGCCATTATCTCAAAAACTAACAGTAGAATTTTCTTGAAAATGGTTTCACTATGTTTCCCACACCCAAATTACCGATCACTACTGAACTAACATAACCTACCCTAGGGGCAAGGCAACAAAACCGGGGCAGGTGCAATACAAGTATACATCTCGGGAATTGCGTCGGGAAGGAGGAGGTGGTTGTCAGTTAGATTTTTTATCTTGGTCTTTCCGATTAATTCAATCCCTTATTGTTATTAATCTTATCACCCTCAAAATGATGAACTTAAGAATGATAAATAGACAAACGATAAAATTGGTAACTGTAAATAAAATTCTAGGACTAAAGAATATTAATTTATCGTACTTTTCAATGTATAAAGAATTGGAAATTGTCTAATGAAATGACATAGCTCGCTCTCTCCCTCTCCCTCCCTCTGACTAGACGAAAAAAGTAGAAAATGCCTATCCCCATTATCAATGTATAAAATAAAAATGATAAAAAATGTCTCATGACTTTACTACAGCTCTCTCTCTCTCTCTCTCTCTCTCTCTGACAATGACGCAAAAAAAGAAAAGGGTCGCTATTATCAATGCATAAAAATTTCTTCTCTAAATATCTTATGACTTATCTATTGCTATTTCTCCTCTCCCTCTCATTCCGTCTGTCTGTCTGTCTATCTCTCTTTGTTCCTCTGATACTGACGCAAAGGGTTAAAAAAATACAGATAAAAAAGGGACAAAAATATTGAAAGCTCATTTCAACCTCTAACTTGTCCTTCTCTACCTAATGAATCCAAGCACTCCTGGCTTCAAATTCAAAGCAATTATGAAAAAGGGAACCCAGAACGACAATGAGAGAGAGAGAGAGAGAGAGAGAGAGAGAGAGAGAGAGAGAGAGAAGGGGCGTTGAAGTAAGAGACAAAAAGACACTCTCCGAAATGGGAGTGGGAACACCTCCCCCTCCCCCTCCCCCTCCCACCCAACCCGCCAAAAGCCACTTTCCGCCAAACTATTTGTTTTTAGAGTTCCGTGGAAAGACAACGGTTCCTCAAATGGTGTTCCGCTGTTGGCTCCTTTGCCGTCAGGTCAAGCCTTTGTTCCGCGTTGCTTTTGTTTCCCATACTACGTCCCGGGGATGCCCCAGGATACGACGTTGCAGATGGAGTGAGTTCAGAGGGGTGGCGGTCGGGGGGGGGGGGGGTGCGACCAAGGAGTGTTAAGGAGGAAAAGAAATATTTTGATAATATTTAAGCCATTCCCGCCCCCGTCTTCTCCGCTCCCCGCCCGGACACAACCCCGCCCCCCCCCCCCTCCCCCCCCCCACCCCCCCCCCAAAAAAAAAAAAAAAAAAAAAAAAAAAAAAAATTTAAAAGCTCTCTGTTGGTTTTAAGCAGAGTGAAATGCGGAGATGATGTTTGTGTGGAAATTCAAGAAGAAGAAAGGACAGCTAGGGAGAGAGTTGTTTTACGAAGTGGATTATCTCTCTCTCTCTCTCTCTCTCTCTCTCTCTCTCTCTCTCTCTCTCTCTCTCTCTCTCTCCATTGTAAAAATATTTTTTGATCCAGACATCGGTGCCAAATCCTTTGAATAAACACAAATGGCAGCGATCGAAGATGAGCTCCAACCTTCAACTAACATACACGCACTTATGCATTATCCCATTCATACATATATTTGAAATATTTTCAGAATTAACTCATTCATATATATCAGCTCAGTCACAATATACATCTGAAATTTAATGAGAATGAACTAATTTGGACATATGATCTCAGCCATACACATAACCCGGATGTATTCAAAATTAATTATATTTCACAGCGCACTCGCTGGGTAGTACGACATACATCAGAGAGAGAGAGAGAGAGAGAGTGAGAAGAAAGACGAG
>NC_061093.1:19099715-19104715 GCF_015104395.2 Macrobrachium nipponense | reverse complement strand
TTTCTGTATTATCTTTTGTTTTGAGGTGGTGGTGGTCCTCATGAAAGTTAGCTCTAGAACCTTCAGAGGAAGTTTTGGTAAGATTGGGCCTACTGGAGCAAGAAGCAGTTGAGATGTTTCCGATATTTTTCAGGATATATTGTACTAATCAAAGAATTATGAAAGTGTAAAAGAATTAAATGGAAATGTAAGGGTAATAGTTGACAGCATGGTAACCATGACTGATATGCCTAAGAGACATTATGCATAATAGTATAAAGTGGTAGTACTTTTAATATAGTCTATACAGTAGTAAAATTTTTTTTTTTTTCTCTACCATGCCTTATATGTTCCTATACCAAGGGTGCCCATAATGTGATAAATGTCATATACCTCTTCATTATTGAGATTAGTTTTTTGTAAGTTTTTTTTTTGTTTGTTAAGAGTAATGTGATATACTACCTCATTGTCTTATGCTAATCACTCCATTATTTAATGAGGTTTATTTTTATTTTTCCTCCATTTACTCTTATTATATCGTGCTTCTTGTGATCTCGTGTTATTGTGATGAAGTTTAGTACAGCATTTGTTTCTTTACAATGCTATTTCATGTTATTTCTCTATTTTGTCTATAAAGCATGTTTTCTTATTTATAATATAAAATGATACCTCTGTGATCTCAGTTACCTCTACCTTATTGTAAGTTTTTATTTTTATTTACTTTAGTATGTTATTTCTTTCCTGGAGATAATGTTCTATGTGATACACTGATATTGCTATTATTAAGGGTCATTCAGTGATACAGTAACCTATTTATATCTAGGTACTATGAACATCAAATTCATTATTTCGTAACTTATTTGTATCTAGATGGCATTTATTTCATAATGTGAGTCACTGTATGTAGTTACTGTACTTATCTCTGACCACTTTAACCTAAGTTTAATGTGCCTTATGAGTACCCATGAGAAGTGATGAGGCAGGGAAATTGCATACATATTTGTCACCTTTGCCATATTAGTACATAGTTATCAAAGATATATTTTCTGTATTGAAATTTATTTAAACAAGACAACAAAATATATTGTTTTTCTAGCATTGATTATACATGAACCCATTTTATAAGATATACGATAACTAAAGGTCAAAACAATCAGATTATAATATAGGAATTTAGATTTGTATATATGAAATCATTTTAAATAATACACATCCAATAACTTTAAATCTAACGTCTGCAGAGGAATATCACACTATTACAAAGCAATTAGAGTAACTTGCAAAATAAAACTATGTATAATGGCGTTCATTGACGTATACAAGAGGTAGGAGACATCCTCTTCTTACTTGTTGTCAATCCCAAAGTTGCCTTTCCTACCTCAAAGGCTGCTCTAACCAGCCCTAGCGCAAAGGCTCTCACGGCGCCATATTTCCAAGATGGCGGGCCGCACTCAGTGTTTTGAGTATGCGGCCCGGTTAGGTTGCTAGTAGTTTTGGATTTTAAGGTTGTTCAAAGGATTAGCTTGGTTTAGGGTTAGAGAAATATCTAGAACCTGTAAATTAGGAAAGTCATGGAGCCATTGCATAAAGAAATCTTTACTGCTTATACTATACTAATTTGCAATAGAGATCATCAATGGGCCAATGACAAAACACTTAAAAGCCAACCTGTGATTCTGAGATCGATTCCAGAGTTCCATTGAAGAGTTAGAGAATTGTCTTTCTGGTTTTGGAAATTCACTTCTTGTTACTCATCCATAAATGAAATTCTCAAATGAAACTAAAAACGAGACTATACGAATGCTGCATCTAATGATTGGAATACTGCTCGCAGGTTTTTCAAGAATGCAGAAATTGAATTCGAAATTATTGGCCCTTGATCAATCCTTTGTTTATAAACTTTATTGAATTTTACCAACAATGTCATCTGGTCTTGATATCGATGCAGATAAATTTGAAAGGTTTTGCCTGGACACTGACAAATGTTTTGTAGAAAAATATAACTTGTACTACATGCCTTGCATCGGTTGTTAATTCATGGTGCTTCAGTGATATGCAACTTCAATCTACCAATTGGCATATTATCTGAGGAGGCACAAGATGCAAAGGATAAAGAATTCAATAAGTTTAGAGAATCTTTCACAATAAAAACATCACGAATAAAGACAAATGAAGATTTAAAGAGGAGATTACTTTGTCCAATCTGATCCTTCTAGTACGTTCTCTTAGAAAAGTAGACAGACCTGTCAAAACTGAACTACCCGAAGAAAGCAAAAATTTAATCGACCAAAATACGAGATAAAAATACGAGATAAAAGTCCTTGGTTATTTAATTTTTTAATTGATTAACTGCTTTTTTTATTTCTATATTCATATTACTGTCGTATAATAGTACAACCAAAATGTTAATTCTTTACGTTCATTAAAATAAATTGTATTCTATAATCTTTGAAGACAGCATTTGATAGAAATAATATATATATATATATATATATATTTTATAATTTTACTCTTATCTTATCTGCATTGAATAAAGGTATCAAATATAAAGGTTATATAGTTCCAACTATATTTTACCAAATACACAAAAATGGGTAAACGTATCACTCATATTATTACATATGCTTGTAAATACAATACTCTAAACTTTCATAAAAGAAAATGGTAAATAATACTTGGATGTGAAAGCAAAAAATAATTTTGTCCAAAAATTATGTTCTGGCCCACTGTGCGGTGAAGGGCGGGCTGACAAGGCTATATGAGTGCAGATTGTTGTAAGAATATTTTGCTTTGTGTTATGATGATAAAAACGTTACTGGATAATTCTTGCATTACGATGTTGTTGTTAGAACGTACGTATCACGTTGTTATAACGTCTTGTTTCGCTATCAACTTCTCTACTTTTGTTAGGCAAGAATGATTGAATCTAGAGCATATGAAGAATTTTTCATAACATGTTGATAAGTTTGTTCTATTCTGTTGCTCTTCACTTGAACAACCAAGGAGCAATCAAAAGATTGTGTCAGCTTGAAATTCATGCTATTTCTATTTGTCTAAAATCTTTTTTTATTATTAGCACATTTCTTTTTTGGGATGCTAGTTTATCAATATTACAGAGACAAAATATTTCACCTCAATCTCTTTGGTTACGAGTAAACTTGAAATGAAATCTTGAAAAAACATATCCACACAGGTTCGTTTTCTATATTCGCAAACGATTATTTCTAAGAGGCGCCGTTGCAAAGACTGATACCCGAGATCAAATTCAAATTGAGCTGCTGCCCTCGATAGTCGATATGTCATCCGTTCCCAGATCTGATCCGGGCCCCGCGTTACCAAACGGTTGCGGTGTTTCCAAAGTACGTTACCGTCCTAAAGTGCCTTTCTTAAGGAAATTAAGGTGTATATATATACATATATAACATATATATATATATATATATAAATATATATATATATATATTGGTTTTTGTTAGTGGTAGTATGAATTTTTGTGCTTTATAACAGCATGTAAAGCAATAACGTGGTTAAATGTTGCACAATGCACATACATTTTAGTAGATACAAGAACTGAAGTAGAGTGAAGCTACTTGTAGCTTGGTTAATCTTAAGAACGTAGTCGAGACACGGCGGGTATTTCCTGAGAAATTGGAAATTGCAGTTTCCTAAAGTATTTTGGTTGCTCATTAACAATTTAACGTTAGTTTTTAGGGGTCAGCTGTAATTAACTTAGACTTTACCTTTGAACTCTATCCTGCAGTAAGGGGGACCCGATGGGAATGCGCGTCTCTTCTATGGAAACAAACACGGGGTTGAGACTTAGGCTAATTTAAAGGCATGGCAGTCTAAAGGTGGGACACAGGGATGGCGTAGACCCCTCCTACCGTAGGTAAATAGGTAAGGATATGACTCCCAGGTCAAGTTAAGCGGGGAACCTTACGTTAGCTGGTGTTCTTGTTTGTTTTCCTTTATTAATTTTAATACTGTTAAAATGTTAAAAATATGGGTTTCTTCAATCATTTGCATCAGAACAATTCAAAGTAAGGGAAACAATCCGAGTGGACTCGCTGATCCAGTCTTGCCCTCTTGTTTGATCCACTCTCCGTAAAAGTACTTTTAACACGTTCCTCCTGACACCGGAGATGGGCCCCAGTCATGAGTCATCGGTGGTGGGAGCAACACCTCGAGACCTCTACTCTCCTTTTTAAGTAAGCAAAAGTACTTTTTCGGAGGGTGGATCAACAAGCGGGCAAGACTGGATCAGCAAGTCCACTCGGTTGTTTCCCCTTGTACCTATAAATACACCAGTAATAATTCCTAAGTTATTCATTACAAATTAATATTAAATTGATTAATCAATACAACATGGTCAGTTAAATATTCTACACATCAGTATAGATAAGGTAATAAACATCCTTCTTAGGTTACAAATTTCTGTGATGGTTTATTCAATTGCATCATTTAATATATGAAGTTGGACCACGCCAACTACCTTCACTCAAAAGTATTTTTTAATAGGCAGTGTTTTGATTTTTGTTGTGGGGGGGGGGGGGGGCGCCTTGTTTTGGAGGCTTGGGGGAGCTCTGTCTAAATATAAGTTGTCAACTTGCTGCTAGTGCCATAGGCAGCACTGAGCAGTGCCAAGCTTCCGCCCAGACCTCGGACGTAGAGGCCACCACAAAACCTTGACCCTTTGCGCCTGGTTTCCCCGAGCTAGCGCCCGGCTCCTAACCTAATCAAGGATACTCCTATAGGAGATCCTCCAAAAGGCATGGAGCTCAACGCAGCCCATTGCCCAGATCCAGTCCATGAGTCTTCTTCGACATCACCTCTGCCGGCCGAGGATGAACCTCCGGCAGACCTCACCATTACACCTTCTCTGGATGACCAGGAGTCAGCCTGGGGTCTTACCCTTACGACGGCTGTTGCAGCAGCCGAAGTGAGGGCCTCCCCTGCAGTAGGTTCCACCTACATGACGGTTTGCTGCAGATACCGAAGTAGGGTGTTTGCCTGTAATCCCT
>NC_061093.1:19092215-19094715 GCF_015104395.2 Macrobrachium nipponense | reverse complement strand
ATGGCCGCTAGTGCTGTACTATAATGAACGTTTCTCCCAGTCGTGAGTAATTCGGTTTTATTTACCCTATTTCTGGTGCCGTGTCTGTAATATTGTCGACCTTAATAAATTCTTCTCTTGTGGTCTTCTCCGTTGTTGATAATTGTAAGCATTCATACAACTAGCAAGGGAATTCGTGCACGACTAATTCTCTACGGATTTGTCTCCATGGGTGCGTTTTATTTATTTATCTATTTTTTGTATGAACTGTTTGGTTTTCATATTTCTATAATAAATAACCAGTTAGATATTTCCCCTTCTATTAGCCTTTATCTAAGGTCTTCTCACTTCCAGGTGTTATTAGTGTGCACCGTTTGGGAAAGGCAGTTTTATTGCCCCATTTTCACATGAGAGGCGAATATGATTATAAGTGCCTTAAGGAAAATATAATTTCTTGGAATAAAGAAAAGAATGGATACCCAGAATCTCTTCCATCTTAAATACAAGTTCATTGCCTAGTCTAGGAAAAAAACCCTGACCCAATGGTTCCGAACTTCCGACTAGCTCGGGAATGCCAAGGTCGAGAGCCGATGTTATTTTTTACCATATAATATAAAATTATTATCAGTACTACTACAACATATTCACCGAAATATATGGAATTACTATAAAATTTCACTTTTGTTCTATTATGTTGGATTTTTTTTTCGTTAATCCTACAATGCGTTAGTACCCTCCCTCAACCCCCTTCAAAAAAGGGTATTTTGTTGACCCGCGAAATCAGTTCGTCTATTGACACCAACTGACGTGAACGTAGTGTATTGTGACTTCTACTTAATCACATAATGCTGCATATTCCAGAGGAGGTTGTGGTAAGTTATTAGTTATTACATTGTTAAATCCTTTCCAAATTAAGCGTATTCGTGTTATAATTAAATTCCATAATGGACGATATAACGAGGAAATTTCCTTGTTCGAAACATCCTATGTTCGTACGAAACAGGCCGTTGAAGTGGCGACTGCTGGTGCCACCAAAACACACAACAGAGAATACTCATATTTCCTATATTAGAGTTTCGGTTTGTCAAGAATTTGTTCATTAGCTTATTTCCTCTTTAGGCCAGAAATATCGTGAACAAGAAGTTTGGTAGGCTAGGCTCCCACGTGAGTAGGCTAAGCGTAGGGCCTACTAACGGCTCAGTCTTTACCGATGTCATACCTTTACACGGCATTTCTTGCAACAATTCGTCCTTTTATTTCAAGCTTCCCTTTTCTATTCACTAATTTACAGTGCTTTATTTCTATCAGACTAGAGTATTTACAAAGCCACATTTCAGCACATGCAGAAATCGAGAATCTACAGCTAAGCAATGGAGACGTCCGAGGTCTCCGATTGCTTTAGCTGTAGATTCTCGATTTCGCCACCTACCATCTTCCTTTCACAACTGCCAAAGATCTAATATATTCTAGGCATCCTTCTCCAGAGGCTACCGCTACAGGAGAAATCACACATAGCCTACTGTCAGCTATAGCATTAATCTTTCCGATCTGTTTCACCGTTTTTATGTTCACAATTTCCCACTTTACAACAATTCGAGTTGTCTACGTGTGGTAGGTTTCTCCAACAACCGCTTATCCTCTATAACTCCATAACATTTGAAATCATTGGGCTATTTTTGGTTAGTTTCCCCTCTATCATAACTTATTCTGGTTACTGCCATCATCGTGCTGCATGTGTTAGCAAAATTGACGATCACATTCCCTTTCAAAGATTATCCTATAAATTTATGGGCACTAGCAATATACGTTTTCTTCAAAATGGTACTTCCTGATGAATGTGAAGACTTATCACTACCAAATCCTTTTCATTAACTGTATGAGAATATGCCCTTCGTCTAAATATTAGGAGTTTTCATCGCCATTTCAAATTCTAATATTTCCATTCTCTATGATTTTATCAAACCAAGAGAGAAACAGCCTGTTTCTAAGTACATGATAAAGTAAGTCTTCCTCGCAGTTATTTGCCTTTTGAGGCAGACCTTGTATTGATAATGGAAAAATACTACTTTAAGGGCATGAATAATCCCTCCTGTATATATTTATACATTTCATATATATATATATATATATATATATATATATATATATATATATATAGTAATGCATCTATGTTATATACACACTGTACTTGTGTACACACTGTTTGAACATACCTTTGTATGAGACGCAAACACGACTTTGCTATGCAGTGGAAGCAGGCCCTTTGATTATAGGAAGATTATGGTAATAAAATAAACTGAATTAAAGATGACAACTCCTAATACAGAAAAGAAAACATGTACTAGATTATAGGAAGGAGAGTTTGTGATGATAAAGGCTCCTCAGCCTCATCACTCACAAACTCTTTTCATTAACTATATCTGCACATGTTTTCCTCTCTGTATTAGGAGTTGTTATCTTTACTTCAGTTTATAATATTACCATTCCCCTTTGCCTATAATCGAATGGCCTGCTTCCCACT
>NC_061093.1:19072215-19089715 GCF_015104395.2 Macrobrachium nipponense | reverse complement strand
ACCACCCCCCCCCTTGAGGGGGGGGGGGGGGGGGGGGGGGGGCCGGCGGCAGAAGTTCAATTTTTGGTTCTGTCTCCGTGGCGGATAACTGATGTTTTCTTCGGATCGAAGGCTGCGAAGCCCACTTGTGTGGCGACAATGAAGTAGACGCTGTAGCAGAGTTCGTTTTCAATCGGTACATCGAGCACTTGACATTGAGAGAGCATAATGCAAACGCTGCCCAAGAGAATTCTTGTCTACGGAAACAAGGCTTTATTTTCATGTTCCTTTATCGCTGTTTCTAAAACCAGGGAGCATCGGTTCGAATGGGGGGGGGGGGGGGCGGTGCGGGGGGGGGGGGTGGGGGGGTTGACGAAGAACTTATCGGTTTTATACTTTCATGGGTGTGCGTAGTTTCTCAGGTATAGTGAACTAGTTAATAAATGATATTTGTGATCTAATACTTGACGAATATAATCAGCAGGCGTATCTTGTGAACCTTCGCGTACCAGTAATTGCTTGGTTAATGAGTTTTATTCCTATTCCCTGTTTTTAATTTCTGACTTTTAATTGCATAAGTCACGTTGTGGTTTGGGATGATCAAGGTCTTGAAGTCTATTGTGTCAGGGTTGCCTTACCAGGCTACGATGAGTCGTCTGTAATGACACACGTGCAAACATATATATATACATCATGTACTTATGATATTTGCGAAAATAGATGTATACAAAGATAAATAGAACTATATATGAGGTTAAAATCTTAGTGAGAGGAAGAGAGACAGGAGTCTTTACTGACTGTTCATGAGACTACGGCTCCTGCCAGCCCTAGGTTGGTGTGCTCCAATAACAAAGTATAGGAGGGTATACTGTGCTAGTCTGCACTGCGCGCGTGAGAAATTAAGAATCTTAAATACTGTATGTATGTAAACGCGCTCGAGACCACACACAATTATATATATATATATATATATATATATATATATTAATATATATATATATATATATATATATGGGACAATCGTATGGTTGGACATTATTCTGATTTCATTATTAAAACAAACCCACACCTGACGTTCTTATTTCAGTTGGACTAAACTCCCCCCTTCTTTCCCTTTGCAGGCCCTTCGCCAGGAGGCCGCAGGCTTAGACGTCAGACGAGGTTCTGGACGCCACTCTCAGACGACTCTCCGAACTCGAGCGAAAATCAGGTGAGCTCATGTTTCGTAGCATCCCCCGGAACAGACACTTGCGGTTGACTAAGGTAGGATGCACCGTTGATTTCCACGGCTTGATCAGGGGGGAATGCATGCAGGTCTTGCACTCTTTTCTCAGGGACTGCGTGGCACAGGACGTGGAGGAGGTCGTCATTCATTACAGGCAAAGGGCTCCACTCGCTCCGTGGAGAACCCGTGCTGAAAGGGCGTCGTCGAGGATTACTGCAGAGAGCGTTGCTTTCGCTGCACCCCCGACCCGTGGAATGAAGGCCGGCTCACCATTAGAATAAAAAAATGATTCGCAACGTCGTCCCGCTATTCCGGGATTCCATGAGGTGATGTCATTAGCAATTACTCGTTCTCTTTTCCCGTCGTCAACAAAGATTTCTTAACGCAATTTCTTTGTATATAATACTTTACGAAATTTGTTTTTTATGGATATAATGATTAAGGTAGTATAATACTATTATTTTTGACTTACCTTTCCTATCATCATTATTACCTTATTCTTTACAGGAATTTAAATCTTGTTTACGTCTCATCACGTGATATTTTCTTATATTTCAGGTTTCTCTTAATTGCTGTAATTTTCTAGTCTCATTAGTTCTCTTCTTAATTGCTTTAAATTTTCTAGTCTTATTAGTATATAAGCTTGTTATGTTTATTTGCTTTTCTTGGTTAGGATTTGATATTTTCTAGTGTTATTTTATCGGTATTTTGAACTTGAATCTGCATTTTATGACTTTCGAGTTTAATCTTGTCAGTATTTTAAGCTGAAGCTTTTTATTTTCCAAGCTTAAAATCTCTTTTAATGTTATTCAGTTTTAAATTTAAGCTTTGAATATTCTAATTTCATAGGTATTTTAAATTTAAGCTTTGCATTTTATCATTCGTATTTTAAATTTAATCTTTATTTGCTTTTTAATTAAATTAAGGAAACATTTATGTGTAATGTTATGACGCGATCAAGTTAAACTTGATCAAGAGTCGTGGATTAGGCCTATTGGGGACACCACGTAAAAAAAACGCGCCTTCATACTCGACCTCATGGGTGGTGGTGTGGAGAGAGTCATTCTATGAAGACAGAACATAGCTATGATACATTCTACTTGAGAGAGAAGAGAGAGAGATTGGTGAATGAAATGATATGGCATTTACTATTAATCAGTAGTTGTGTAGGTTCTGGACTCATCAACAACCTTTAGTTCTTCGTAGTCCGTAAGCGTTTGTGTGTGTGAGAGAGAGGTTAGTCAAGTTTTCTCTCTCTCTCTACCTGGAAAGGCGGTGGTCCGGCCTCCCTGGTCTGCCAGCCCCCCCCCCCCCCCCCCCCCCCTTCTAGCCCACCTCACGGACCCTCTAAAAAATCGTCTCTTCTCCCTGATATTGCGTGACGTCTCCACAGACTCTTTCGCCTAACTTAGGTTAAGTCTTCATTTTCATGTGAATCGAGACTAAACGAAATACCCACTTACGGAATGTTGCAAAATCAAACCCCTGGATTCTAATTAGATATAATCACATAACTTGAACATATTTGCATAAATTACACATATGCAGAATTTAAAGAAGAAAGGCTGGAGAAATATCAATAATGTATCGAATATTTACTGCATATTAAGGAGACCTCAGTAGGTAGCCAATTTTTCAATAAAAGCCAAAGCGCTCGTGTGGTAGTGGCCACTCGGTCTTTAAGGCTTCAAATATTCATTCATACAGCGCAGTCGACCTCAGCCAAGTTCCTTTACAGGTGAAAAATGAAAGAAGTAAAAAAAGAGCTTCGACAGCACTACAGATAGTCTTCCATATTAGTAAACGGTCAATATCGATATAAGTAAATTATCATGAACACGAGAGAGAGAGCCCTGGTGTTGATCGTAAAAATTTAGGTTCTGAAATTGAGATTTCAAACGTTTAGCCATTTTTGTTGTATTTCGTGTAATAAAATAGTCTGATAGTGCGATTTAAAGGGAAAATCGTATCTATGCAAGGCGTGCGTATCTAGACACTGCTTTCTTTGTTATAAAGCGACAAGCAACCGGTTCTGTAATAATGATAATCAGGTTACTACTATGCATTAACAACGCTAGACTGACTTTCCTCCCTACCAATATGGTATCTTCTTTTTTTCTTTTAATCATATTGAAACATGAACCTATAATAATTAATGCAAATAATGACCCATTGTTCTTAGTACCATGACATTTTTTATGGAAAGTAGATACGAAGGAATTATACATTATATTCATTCCCGTAAGGGGGTAGTGCCGACAGCGTACCTCACGCGGTGCACTGTAGGCATAACATAGGGTTCTTTAAAGCATCCCTTCGGTCCCTAGCCGAAACCCTTTTCATTCCTTTTACTGTACCTTCGCTCATATTCTCATTCTTCCATCTTACTTTCCACCCTTTCTAACTTGTTTCAAAGTGCAACAGCGAAGTTTTCCTCCTGTCACACCTCACACCTTTTCTCTCAACTTCCCTTTCGGCGCTGAATGACCTCATAGGACCCAGTGCTTGGCTTTCGGCCTAATTTTATGTTAAATTTCCATCACTACAATCAATCTTACGATTTTTATTTTTTTATTTATTTATTTATTTATTTATTTATTTTTTTTGCAATCGCTTCAGATTTAGCTATTGAATTTCCCATGAGATAATTGCGGAACCTACACAGGACTGCAGTGATTAAGCAGACGATTAATGAAGGCCATATCGTGATAAAAAGCACCCCCGCCCCCCTCTCATCTTTCCAAGCCCCCTACGCCCTCTCCCGCCACCCAGTTGGACAGTCGATTTTCCCACTCGAATAGAACGCACTGTGATCTTATATACTTTGAAATTGTTTATATTATTAAAAATAACGCTGAAGTAAAGATAACTTCAATTCAACGTAGCCATCAGTGACTGTACACAAGATCAAATGATTGTAACTAACTCGTGTTATCTCACTCAAAGCCGAATTTAGCACTTGAAATGAAAGGGAAACAAAACTAGGATGATTGAAAAGTAAGAGGGGCGTTCGAGGTTCATCTCCCGCGTGAAACGTGATGCTGAAAACTAAAAGAATTATTATTATTATTATTATTATTATTATTATTATTATTATTATTATCATGGGGGGTTTTGGGGGGGGGGTCTATCACAGTCCTCCAATTCGACTGGGTGGTATTTATAGTGTGGGGTTCCGAGCTGCATCCTACCTCCTTAGGAGTCCATCACTTTTCCCACTATGTGCGTCGTTTCTAGGATCACACTCTTCTGCATGAGTCCTGGAGCTACTTCAGCCTCTAGTTTTTCTAGATTCCTTTTCAGGGATCTTTGGATCGTGCCTAGTGTTCCTATGATTATGGGTACAATTTCCACTGGCATATCCCATATCCTTCTTATTTCAATGAAGGTCTTGATACTTATCCATTTTTCCCTTTATTATTATTATATTATTATTATTATTATTATTATTATTATTATTATTATTATTATTATTATTTTATTATTGGCCTTGAAATTCAAGCTTCCAAAGAATACGGTGTTCATCAGGAGGAAGTAGAGGAGGATAATGGTAACAGAAAGAAGAGACCCCACTTATTAATAAAGTAACAAATTATAATGAACGTAAAACACTAAAAAACTTTGAAATTCCCATTTTATGAGTTAATGTGCAAAATGTTCTATTAAGTACCAACAAGGCGTGATCCGACCTCCAGTTACTCGGGGCACATGCTAAAATCTACAGCCAAATAGAACATTGTTTCACCAACGAAAATTAAAAGGAATATACAATATTTTATGAGAAGTATTTTTTTCCTGTACTGTTTAACATTATTTATTTTTTACAATTTTCATTCTAATAAATAAATCATAAATACTTTAACTCAACGCCAAGCACCTTTTTTCAGACCTTTTTAGGCTTTCATAGACCTTTCCTACACCCCCTCCCGCACAACAACAAAGTAGTTTTGTAGACTTATTCCCAAGTAAGTGAAAGAATCATTTTTTTACGTCTCTCTCATAGAGACTCACGTCAAATAACTTATGCTTCTGTATTTAGTTTTCTGAAGCCGATTTCAACCCTACTGATATCATGTTTGTGGGAGACTGAACTAAATGCTTTCTAAAAGCACAGATGTTTGATTTCCTGCTGAAATTTTGGGGATTTTCAGCTACTGAATTCCAGATTCCATTCCGTTAATCTTAAACCCCATCACCCTGGGGAATGGTGTTGTAAAGAGCCCCCTCCCCCCGCCCCGGTGCATTGGCAGGCCCCTAGCTGCATCCTCTTTCATTCCTTTCACTGTACCTCCGTTCATGTTCTCTTTCTTACATCTAGTTCTCATCCTCTCTAACAATTGTTTCGAAGTGCAACTGTGAGGCTTTCCTTCCTCTGACATTTTTCAAACTTTTTTGTTTAGCGCTTCCTTTCAGCGATGAATGACCTTATAGGTCCGAGAACTTGGGCTTTGTCCCTATCTTTCGTATTCTATTCCATTCTTAAACATATACTTATAGTTCACAATGACATCAAGTTGCTTTAAAGAATGCGTTCGTAAATAATTTCAGATTTTAAGGAAAGCCTTATAAAACAAGAATTTGAACTTTTGAGAAACTAGCATAGAAAAATCGCAATTTGGAATAAATATTTAGTAAACCGAACTTTTTTTTTATTTTACTTTGCAATATCTCACTAAATAAAATTAAAAGACACTACAGGGCGAGAAGCCAATAAAATTACTTGAAGCTTTATACGATGAAAAATCACTACAATTCGATAAGCCAATTAAATCATGTTCAACATTCACCAACAGACACTAACTTAGTCAGACATGCGAAACTGAACATTCACGCACCCTAGACCGTGGATCTAAACCACCGCTCCAGTCCCCGAGCAAAGTTGGAACGCTGGCGCGCACAAAATCTCCCTAGACGGCAATATTCTTTTCGTGCGTAAAATCCGCGTTGGTTTTACTCGAGAGAGGAAATGACAAGTCCTTTCCGTTTTAACCTGGCCGTGATGCAAGGTGATTAGAAGAAGTGCATTTTCTGACGGTTATCCAGGGAGAAGATTAAAATGATCCGTCTCTCTCTGCTCTCTCTCTCTCTGTCTCTCTCTCTCTCTGTCGTTCTTCCGAGACTTGGCAGAGTCGTCAAGGGAAAAGTTCTCTGACTGATTACTTGTGCTTTTCCTCCTCCTCCTCCTCCTCCTCCTCCTCCTCCTCCTCCTCCTCCTCCTCCCTCCTCCTCATGACTGCTGGAGTTATAAGGAAAGTTTGGGCTTGTCTCAGGAATGACCCTTTGGGAGACAGGTATGATATGAAAAGGGGATAATTTTATTCTTTGGCCTCTTAACTTCTGTTATGTCTATCTTTGCAAGGATATGTATATACGTGTAAACACATGCATTACATACACCCAACCACCACAACACGCACATAAACATACATATATGCACTACACTATAATATATATTATATATATATATTGCAAGTACAAATTTTACAGAAGGGCGGCTAGACACCCCAAAATGGATTATAAATTTATATTTAATTAAGCATGAGATCATATGAACTGTCACCCCCTTAAACACAGTATTTGTTTGTGGGGTAAAATTTTTGTAATGTAAAAATTCCTGTAACGAGAGAATTCTACTTTTCTTTAATGACACGAGGGGTGACTTTCCCATTAAGTTTGATCTAAATAGCTCCTCCCCCCTGGAACAGATTTGTGACCCATGGAATACTTGCACTCATTTCTGGCGTACGATCTGGAAGTCCAGTATCATTATAAAACATCCTCATCTCTCCTAGAAAAACATTTACTTTGACGTTCAATATATTCAAATAGGATTCAGTCCTTGTATCCTACCGCTTAAATACTGTAACGTACTTTATAATATTATTATGTAATGGTATTAGTAACCAAATAAGGACGAACTCCACGTGGGTATACCATCCAAGACCGATACGATCTATGGCTGGGTCCTACGCATGGACGAATTCCTCATTGATCTGGGACACGAGTGGGTAGGCATCACAAATGCAATGTTTTCTAAATGGAATACCGGTTACGACTCCTCGTTTGAAACGGCGTCATCGACCTCCAACTTACTCGGGTCATATGCTAATATCTACGGTCAAATAGAGCGCGTATATTTTCATTAGAAAATAATTTTTCTGTACTGTTTAACACACATTACTTATTTTTACATTTTCATTCAAATAAATAAATCATAAAAACATTATCCTAAAATGCCTGTATCTTTAACTCAACAACGCGAAACACCTTTTTCAGACCCTTTAGCTTTCCTACCCCACAACAATCACAACAAAGAAGTTTGCAGGCTTACTCCCCAAGTAAGCGAAAATGGAATTAATATATACATGATCTGTACCTGACTTATGATTTACTAGCTTAAGTCTGACCTGGCCAATAAAATTGGAGAGAAAAGTACTTGCTAACTTAAACAAGTTACTACGCGAAAATACATAAATACAGCAGATCATTCTGTACATCAAGAGACAAAAAATGGTAAGCGGACCTACATATCATTTTGAGTTTATGATATACTGACAGTCTTTCATTACGAATAACAATCAAAGGTACATAGATGGAAAATGTTTAAAGTGTTGAGAACGAGACAGAAAATGCTGTCGAAAACTGGCCCTGTCCCTCAAGTTTGTTTGTTTGTTGTTTGTTTGTTTGTATGGTGTTTTTACGTTGCATGGAACCAGTGGTTATTCAGCAACGGGACCAACGGCTTTACGTGACTTTCGAACCACGCCGAGAGTGAACTTTTATCACCAGAAATACACATATCTAACCCCTCAGTGGAATGCCCGAGAATCGGACTTCTCCCTCATAGAAAATAGCGTCTAAGGACTTCATCCTCGGAGTAATGACAACCGTTCTTGCAAAAGAGGCAAGTTATATGATTCAAAATATATAGTAGACAAGACAGGAAATTCCAACTTCTGAAATTCTGGACTTGAACCCAATAATATGATGTACAGACCAAGGTGGTCGAGATTTTAGTCTGTCACATCCATGCAATACCTGTAGCATTGCGAAGGATCATGTGTATATCGAAAGTGAGAGATTGGTGGAGGACGCAAAGTCACAGTTAATCAGTTTTTGAGAGCACTGTCCAAAACAGTTCACGTACAACAGTTAACTATGCCAAGGGATGCGACCTTACGTCGGAAACAATTATATAATCCACATTTGAAGGGATACCCGATTATTTTTTTATTGAAAGGGAATTCTATAGCTACATAACGTCGTTAGCCGCAGTTAATACATAAAAAAAAAAACCGTAGGAGGGTAGTGCTGCCACTGCACCTTACGGGGTGCACTGTGGGCATTACTAAAGGTTCTTTGCAGCGTCCCTTCGGCCCCTAGCTGCCTGCAACCCCTTTCATTCCTTTTACTGTGCCTCCTTTCATATATTTTAGCATCTAGCTATCCACCTCCTCATACCAATTGTTTCATAGCGCAACTGTGAGGCTTTCTCCTGTTACGCCTTTCGGACCTGCCTACCCTCAATTTCCCTCGCAGTGCTGAATGACCACGTAGGTCCCAGCGCCTGGCCTTTGGCCTCAACCCTGCATTCGATTCCATTCCAACATCTGCTGATTCAATCTTCCTTACAGTGATTACGCTAGGCAAAAAACATTATCACCTGCGTACTGCGAACTTTAAAATTTAATATCTTTATGGTTAGCGGATTAGCGGGTGTGAAGCGGAATTTGATCTAAATTACGATCCCTAATAAATTAAAGAAGAAAACAAATTTCTCGTATTCCATCCTTTGTCACACAAGTACAAAATACTGCGACGATAGGAGAAGAGGTTTGATGATGGTTGAATATTTCGCTAGACTGCCTAGGCGAGGGTGTTTGAGTCACCTGATGAGGTGACAAGTCACCATTGGGCCAAACTGACGGCAGGCCAATAAACACGTACCTGTCTAAGTTTGAAGAGCTAGGCCTGTGGTGGTGGCCAGAAGGTAGACGAAAATGATACAAAATGATGATAATGACGAATGGTAGGAGGAAGGGAAGGGGTTAACACTAGTAATTTTTGTAGCTACATTTCTGAACGTTTGTCTTTCTGTAATAATTTAATTTTGATCAATTATTGTCTTCTTAACAAGCGAAAAATGATGGAGGGGCAAATACGTTCAAGAGTTGGTTTAGAATTTTAGATTAAGCCTGAACGGGCCACCTGTTCAATGGCGGTCCATAAGTGTAGTTAGTAAGGTGTTAAACGGGTACAAGGGGCCTGGTGTAGACCTTTCAACTCGTTTTACCAACCGAGACGGGAAATAATATTTTTGTTGGAAAGTACAAGATGTGCAATGTTCAATAACTTCATCTTTTTAATGTAAAAGGGAATTTTAACAACAGAATTAAGTGAGATATTAACAATTGTTAATTACTTTACGCGACATCGATGCCTGAATTCTGAAAACTATTAAAAGCGCGAGTTCTCTCTCTCTCTCTAATTCGCAGAGACGTCTCCCAAATCCCGTCAATCACTTCGAAGTGATGTGATCTACATAAAATTTGCATAATGATATTTGTCCTAGAGAATTACTCTTAACGACTGCGACAGTGTAGGCATCGCCTTATGGGAGCCTGGAGGAGTAAGTCCGTCTAAAGGACCTTAGTCCTTCCGCCGACATCTGTCAATCACTTCTCTTATTTCGTTGTCAGTTAATGTATCCGCTAGTCGCCCGGGAAGCCTTTTCCAGAGACGTAACCGAGTGCCGGACCCTTCCCTGAAAAAAGCTGGACGCCATTATCTCAAAAACTAACAGTAGAATTTTCTTGAAAATGGTCTCACTATGTTTCCCACACCCAAATACCGAGTGCTGCTACCGAACTAACTTAACCTACCCTAGGGGCAAGGCAACAAAACCGGGGCAGGTGCAATACAAGTATACATCTCGGGAATTTGCGTCCGGGAAGAAGAGGTGGTTGTCAGTTAGATTTTTTATCTTGGTCTTTCCGATTAATTCATTCCCTTATTGTTATTAATCTTATCACCCTCAAAATGATGAACTTAAGAATGATAAATAGACAAACGATAAAATTGGTAACTGTAAATAAAATTCTAGGACTAAAGAATATTAATTTATCGTACTTTTCAATGTATAAAAAATTGGAAATTGTCTAATGAAATGACCATAGCTCGCTCTCTCCCTCTCCCTCCCTTTGACTAGACGAAAAAAGTAGAAAAATGCCTTATCCCCATTATCAATGTATAAAATAAAAAATGATAAAAAATGTCTCATGACTTTACTACAGCTCTATCTCTCTCTCTCTCTCTCTCTCTGACAATAACGCAAAAAAAAAAAAAAAAAAGAAAAAAAAAAAAAAGGGTCGCTATTATCACTGCATAAAAATTTCTTTTCTAGATATCTAATGACTTATCTATTGCTATTTCTCCTCTCCCTCTCATTCCGCTGTCTGCCTGTCTCTCTTTACCCCTCTGATACTGACGCAAAGGGTTAAAAAATACAGAAAAAGAAAATGGACAAAAATATTAAAAGCTCATTCAACCTCTAAACTTCTCCTCTCTACTAATGAATCCAAGCACTCCTGGCTTCAAATTCAAAGCAATTATGAAAAAGGGAACCCCAGAACGACAATGAGAGAGAGAGAGAGATGAGAGAGAGAGAGAGAGAGAGAGAGAGAGAGGAGAGAGAGAGAGAGAAGAGTTAAGTTATAAGACATTTGAAAAAACTTTATACACTGATAATGGTTTTATTTTTTTACTTTTAACGTTATCGTCAGAGAGAGAGAGATAGAGAGAAGGGGCGTTGAAGTAAGAGACAAAAAGACACTCTCCGAAATGGGAGTGGGAACGCCTCCCCCTCCCCCTCAACCCGCCAAAAGCCACTTTCCGCCAAACTATTTGTTTTTAGAGTTCCGTGGAAAGACACGGTTCCTCAAATGGTGTTCCGCTGTTGGCTCCTTTGCCGTCAGGTCAAGCCTTTGTTCCGCGTTGCTTTTGTTTCCCATACTACGTCCCGGGGACGGGATGCCCCAGGATATGACGTGCAGATGGAGTGAGTGAGTGAAGGGGGGGGGGGGGGGGGGAAAGACCAAGGAGTGTTAGAGGAAAAGAAATATTTTGACAATATTTATGCCATTCCTACCGTCTTCTCCGCTCCCCGCCCCGGACGCCCCCCCGTCCCCAAAACACCCCCCCCCCAAAAGATAAAAAAAAAATCAAAGCTCTTTCTGTTGGTTGTTTTAAGCAGAGAGTGAAATGGCGATAATGATTTGTTGTGGAAATTCAAGAAGAAGGAGGACAGCGATGGGAGAGAGTTGTTTTACGAAGTGGATTCTCTCTCTCTCTCTCTCTCTCTCTCTCTCTCTCTCTCTCTCTCTCTCTCTTGTAAAAATACTTTTTGATCCAGACATCGGTGCCAATCCTTTGAATAAACCAAACAAATGAGCAGAGAGCGAAGATGAGCTCCAACCTTCAACTACAGAACATCTACATCATGTATATCCCATCATACATATATTTGAAATATATTCAGAATTAACCCATTCATATATATCAGATCAGACACAATTATTACATCTGAAATTTAATGAGAAAATGAACGTAATTTCGTAAATACTGCATATCAGCCAGACACATAACCCGGATGTATTCAAAATAATTATATTTCACAGCGCATCTCGATGGCCGTACCACATACCTCAGAGAGAGAGAGAGAGATGAGAGATGAGCGAGAGAGAGAGAGAGAGATGAGAGCGATAGAGCGTACAATAATCACACATCACATCACGACATTCAAGGTCGATGGTTTCGTTTTAAATAACTGTCACATTTGACAAAACGAAATCACAGAATCACGATCGACAAAAGTTTCGATACGCGTTCAACGATGCAATGCGATAATGACAAGCATGCGTAAATTAGACACCCAAATTTTAATTTATTAAATATCAAATAAAGCCGACCCCCGAGACCCAAGGGTCAAACCTGCGCAATTGCTGCAAATGGAGGCAAACCAAGAAAAAAACAAAAAAAGCGTCATATTGCACTGAACAAAAAGTCCATGTTTTGGTTGACCTATGTTAATAAATATTCACAAATTTAGTTGTTTAGGAAAATTAATTTGAGAAATAGATATATTAAAAAACATCCTGTGAGACTGGTTTTATACTTGCAGCAGAAATTCTCACGCACATTCCAAAAAATAAGCGATCCTATTAAAAGAAATATACCGAATGGAAAGAAAAACTAGTGATGAAAAATTAAAAAATAAAAACAAAAAATAAACAAGAAAGTGCTACCATTTCTTTCAAGTGAATCATGTGAGTTCTTATAATTAAAATTTAGAATTCTCTGAATCTTTGGGTATTAGGACTCTAAGTTCTAACAATTCTTCACACCGTCTCTTCTATATGCTTATCATGAATTCACAGCACGCTTCCATAACAGCCGAATTTTTCATCTTGGTACAAGGGATAACAACCCTGTTTTACGGGGCAGGAAATCCCATGCCCAGGGCATCTGATGTCTCACAGAGAGGCAACGATTCCTCTTCTACATTTCGATTAAGTGAGGAGACACCCTATAATTTCAAGAGAAAATTCCCTTTAATCTTAAATAATAAAAGAAACAGCCGATAACAAATGAGAAACGAGAACGAAAACTGAAAAAAAAAAAAAAAAATCCGTCCACGAAGGGCCCAGCCATGCAAGAATCCGGATACAGTCCGGATACCATTCATCAAGAAACAAGCCTTCTATTACTAGTGCCATACGCCCAGCGAAATGGAGGATAACCTGACATTACATAAACGGGGAAGGTTAAAAATAAAGATGACATAAGGAGCGATTGCATCGTGAAGCAGGTGGTGATGGCGGCGGTATATAGTATATACTACATACATATATAAGCGAATATCACAGGAACATGATAGTAAAGACGAGAGCGCTTGGATTTCTGACTATCATTTTCCTGTGGTATTCGCTTATTTAATGATGTCACGTGCATCTACGTAATTTTTTAAACCCACATACACACACACACACACATTTATATATATATATATATATATTATATATATATATATATATATATATATATACACATACCTATATATACATATATATATATACACGCATATGTGTGAAATCAAATATACTTTCTGATTAACCTCAATTCCAAATACAAAACATATACACACACGTATATATATATTTACGCGCACACACACACACACACACACACACACACACACACACACATATATATATATATATATATATATATATATATATATATATATATATAGTATATATATATGTAAGTACTCTCTCTCTCTCTCTCTCTCTCTCTCTCTGTGTGTGTGTGTGTGCCTGAGCTCTGGTGTTAAATGAGTACAACATCACAGCAAGGAATCTTACTTAATTTAAATGAAACCAAGTATATTTGTGTATGCATATCTTCTTTAAAGCCAGACAAAAGCTCCTTTTTTACCTCACCATATTCTATAAGTTTCCTACTCCCCAATATCGCCAACTTTCAATTTGATTTCATTTCTAAAATCCAAGGATGAGAGAGAGAGAGAGAGGAGGAGGGAGATGGGAGAGAGAGCGAGAGAGAGAGAAGGAGAGAGAGAGACGAGAGAGAGAGAGAGAGAGAGGAGAGAGAGGAATTGGTGGAGATTTTCATAACTGACTTAAATCGACAAAAAAGTGAAACATTGATTCTTTCCCCGAAAATTTTATCTTTCTTTCCTCTTCGTCAATTAATTACTTAACATTCTGTACTACCTCCTCCTCCCCCTTCCCTCCCCAGCCTTCCCCCTTCTTTCCTCCTACTACTCCCATCCTTTTCCTCCCCACCCTTCCCTTCCCCCTCCTCCTTCCTCTTCTCCTACTCCTTATATTTTTCCTCTTCCTCCTTCTCGTCTTGTCCACTTTCTCCTACTCCTCCTCCTCCTCAACTCCCTCATCCTAGTTCTACTTTTTTCCCTCATTCTCTTCTGGTGTGCCACAAGGTACGGTGTTAGCTGCATTGCTGTTTGTTGTTATGATTGCAGACATAGACGGTCATGTTAAGGACTCTGTAGTGAGTAGTTTCGCCGATGACACAAGAATAAGTAGAGAAATTACTTGTGATGAAGATACGAACTCGCTACACAGAGACCGTAACAAAATATATGAACGGGCAGAGGTAAATAGGATGGTATTTAACTCTGATAAATTTGAATCAATAAATTATGGAGATAAAGAAGGAATCCTATATGCATATAGGGGACCTAATAACGAGACAGTCACAAATAAGGAAGCAGTTAAAGCCCTTGGTGTGATGTTGAATAGGAACATGTTATGCAATGATCAAATAGCAATACTACTGGCAAAATGCAAAGCAAAAATGGGAATGTTGTCACGATACCCTTTCCCAGGGTATCGTAAGAAAAGTCGAACACATGATTATGCTTTATAAAACGGATGTAGGTAGTCCACTTGAATATTGCAATATGATATGGTACCCACATTACCAAAAGGATATTGCACAAATAGAGTGTACAAAGGTCCTTTGCAGATAGAATAGAAGTTATGGATCTTGACTACTAGGAAAGACTACAATTTTTAAAATTGTATAGTCTAGAAAGGAGAAGAGAACGCTACATGATAATACAGGCATGGAAACAGATAGAAGGAATTGTCGAAAAAATCATGGAGCTAAAAATATCAGGAAGAGCAAGCAGAGGTAGATTAATAGTGCCCAAAACTATGCCATGAAAACTAAGGAAAGTACACAGGACATTAATCCACCACGCAACAACATAAAAAATGCAGCGTCTATTCAATGCGTTGCCAGCTCATCTGAGGAACATGAGTGAGCGTAGTTGTGTTTAAGAATAAGCTTGACAAATATCTAAGCTGCATCCCAGACCATCCAAGATTGGAAGATGCAAAATATACCGGAAGATGCATTAGCAATTCTCTGGTAGACATTAGAGGTGCCTCAGACTGAGGGACCAGGGAAACCCGAACGAGCTGTAAGGTCTGTAAGGTTTCTTCCTCCACCTCATCCTACTCCTCCTCCTTTTGTTTCGTCACCCTCCTCCTCCTTTTTTTCGTCATCCTCTTCCTCCCTCTCATCCTCCCCATTTTTTTCGTCATCCTCTTCCTCCTCCTCCTCCTCCTCCTACACACTTGCGCCATGTTTATCACCGCTTCCTCACCGCGAAATCATTCGGCGGTGCCCTCCGCTTCATTCCTGAAGTCCTGAACATCTGCTCGGGACGCACTTGTAAAATCTGTTTCTTACGGGGAGCCAGGCTTTTAGCTGAAGAAGCCTAATGGTATCTCAGACTCTCTAGACTAGAGGGTGGAGAGGGCAAACTATCTCTCTCTCTCTCTCTCTCTCTCTCTCTCTCTCTCTCTCTCTCTCTCTCTCTCCACACGAAATAATGGACGGAACCTAGAACAGAAGAGATACAACACATCCTAGTAAGGGAACTTCTTCACATACAAGATATGTGACACGTGGAATAAACTACCACCAGAAGTTGTAAAGTCAGATATCAACAATAATTAAGAAATTTTGGAAACCGCAAATCTCCGCCAAAGCTGAACACTCCATGCCGAAAATAACTCCATTCGCCATCATACAAACAAACAAAGGATCTACGTACATTATTCGTATCTATCCCAAAATCTAATTACTTGTTGGAAGTCAAAATGTGCACTATTTGGCGACATTTCGCAAAAAAAATCAATGATAAGTTCTTGCGCAGTCCTGTTGACAGACACGCAGACAGACAAAGAAACAAATCTAAACAGAAAGCCACCTAGTTTTTGAAACGGAATAAACATCTTACTATGATACAAGAATTTCCTTCCCCCAATCATATACTAACCACATTTTCAGAGCCAGCGCACAGTGGGCCAGGAGGTGGACAAAAACTAAAATAAAAATATTGTCCAGTTTTATCAAAATCATATTAAAAACGTAAATTAGAATAGTTTTTAGAAAGGGAACCGTATATTGTATTATTATTTAAGGAGTATGGGGTAGACTGGCGTTATGGTTTTTAGACGCATCGGCTAAGTACATTATCTTCTCTCCCAGTATGCTAGTGATTAGTCTACATCAGAATTGTGTGCATGTAGCATCTGTGATATTAGGTCTGTGTTTCATTAGTTTATAAGAGAGTTTCAACAAGTTTACTACTTGTTATTTCTGTGACTAAACATTTCAAATATTGTGCATAACAAGTAATTAATTCATGTTATAGTGATACATACAAAAGTACTTCAAATATCTTTTAATAAAAACAAGTATGCGGCAATTTTTTCGCTTGCATTTACTCCGGATCTCTTGTGGATTTTATTATACTAGAACTCATGCAGAAAGGGAAAGCATTTATTTTCTTTGCACCAATTTGCTCTTCGAGCTTTTGTGGGCAATAATAACTGAAGCGCTACCTCCCCTATCATGGCGCCATTCAACCGGGGAGTCTGAGTAACCAAACCGCATAAGGTGACTAGAGCTGCCAACGAGTAGGTAATTCATCATCTTGATACTACATGGTGTTTTCTAGGGTTTATGGCAAATCCCAGCCTAAAAAGTTGGAGGGGTTTGGGTTGTTAGTAGTTTTGGATTTTAAGGTTGTTCAAAGGATTAGCTTGGTTTAGGGCAGGGAAATATCTAGAACCTGTAAATTAGGAAAGTCATGGAGCCATTGCATAAAGAAATCTTTACTGCTAATACAATACTAATTTGCAATAGAGATCATCAACGGGCCAATGACAAAACACTTAAAAGCCAACCCTGTGATTCTGAGATCGATTCCAGGGTTCCTTTCTGGTGTTGAAAATTCACTTCTCGTTACTCATCCATAAATGAAATTCTCAAATTAAACTTAAAATGAGACTATAAGAATGCTACATCTAATGATGGGAATACTGCTAGCAGGTTCATCAAGAATGCAGAAATTGAATTCGAAATTATTGGCCTTGGTCAATCCTTTGTTTATAAACTTTATAATATAACAATATAAACTGAAGTAACGATGACATCTCCTAATACAGAGAGGAAAACATGTACCACAGTTATAGTTAAGAAAAAGTTTGTGAGTGATAAAGACTACACAGCCTTCATCACTCACAAACTCTTTTCATTAACTATATCTGTACATGTTTTCCTCTCTGTATTAGGAGTTGTTATCTTTACTTCAGTTTATAATATTACCATCCCCTGCCTATAATCAAATGGCCTGCTTCCCACTGCATAGCAAAGTCTTCTTTGCAACTCGTACAAAGG
>NC_061093.1:19067215-19069715 GCF_015104395.2 Macrobrachium nipponense | reverse complement strand
AGAGACTGATGTGATGGGATTTTTACGCGCTTTTTTGAAACGTTCAATCCTTGTCCATGTGTGGATTTGGGACCTCGATGTTAATTTTTTTAAAGTTGATTTCCTTTTGTAAGTTGTCGTTTTGCGCGAGTCCACCTTTCAGTTCACTTATTTTGATAAATTTACATAGTTTAATTTCAAGTCAGATCATCATAGTTCCGCCCCATCCAGGGGCGTTGAACCTTCCCAGTAGGTGGGAAATTTTCGACAAAACTGGCCTTTTTTTTTTGCACTTTTGAGATTTAATATGAATTTTAACAAATACGTAATTCACTATCCACTACTTCAAGTTTTAAAGATTGCCCAAAATAACTTCTTAGCGGCTCTAAATCATCTATCATTTGACAGAGAAGGAAGTAGCTGTTAATGAATTATTTTGTAAATATTTATGCCCTAGGATTCTTTAATTATTCACCATTGTCATTAATTACACTTAACAATTAATAATACTCATCACTAATGATGTTATCTGATAAGAGTTTGGTTGTAGTTTTTCACGGCTGCTGAAAATGAGCCCTGTTTATCCTGGAAATTCATAGTGCAGTGCTCTCCTTTCACTCATCTTTTGAGTTTCATCTCCCAGACTTCTCGCAACAGCGGGGATTGAGTAATACTATGTGCCGTCTCTGTTTCAACTATTGTGGCATCCAAACACACTGCAAGTGTTTACCATATTTAAAGGATTAATAGGTACAATATCATTGCAAATTTCCGAAAAAACGTTCTTATCATGATTGCGTGCGTCGCCTTAGCTTACGACATCCGGGTCTCATTGATCGAAAACTATCGAATGCAAAACTAGGCTAGCCTAGGCCTGTTGCAAACCTTATGCAAAACCCAGGTTGGTACGAAGGAGGTGGAATTTTCATTTTTCCTGGGGGGTGGGGGGCGGTTGTTAATCAACTTTTACCGTGGAAGTTGAAAGAAATTACTAGTGAAGTTTAGGCCTGACTATTATTAAAAACTACACAGTTAGGCTAGTCCTGGGTAGCCTAGCCTAGTAGGACGACCTGCTCAGTCACCCTTGGCCTGTTTTCACAGTATGGCTTAGTCTAGTTGTATGCATAGGATTAATTTATTTACTTTTTTGGGGGTTAACAAAACCTTATTTGCAGTGCTGCAAAGTTAGTTGTTGTATATGAGTACCAGTGATAGATGGAATGCAAACATTTAGGTATTAAAAGGCTTAGAAAACTCGACCTTGTTACTCTCAGTAATAGTTGTAGTACAAGATTTAGTGAAATTATAATGGACCATGTTTCATATGCAATATTACTGCAGTAGTGTTTTGGGTCTTAAAACATCACTGCAATAATGTTAAACATGAACAAAGTCTAATATAATTACTGAATTTTGTGGTACATCCAGTGGCGTAGCTATGGGGTGGGGGGGAGATAAAGGTGCGGCCAGTCCCCCAAGTTGAAATTCACTCAATTAAAACCTGAGTTCAATAACTTCAAATAGAGATTTACTAATACTATTATTCTCCTTCATTCACATAAATTATATAATACATATCTTTATATATATATATATATATATATATAGATATATATATATATATATATATATATATATCTATATATATATATATATAACAAATATATATATATCTATATTTATATATAATATAATATTATCTATATATATATAATATCACTAATTACAGAACTGAGGGTACATTAGTTTTGTGTAATTTTCACTTTTCTTTGGCCCCAAAATATGTTGGTCCCACCTAAGTCTAACCCCCCAACCCCCGCAACTGATAGAATGCCAACTACAACACTGTGTACCATGTAGCTACTTCGGTTGTTAATTAGGGTATAAACAAGATGATTAAGATCCAGTATTCTGCTTTAACCTGTAATGGACGGGCATGATCATATGAAGATCTTATAACAGGGTTTGATCGATGGAAGGGCTAACACTCATAAGATGAGTATTAATGTTACGCACCAGACGATTGGGATAAATTTAGCGGAAAAGATGTTCATGTCACTTCAATGGTCCACAAATGGCAGGACAGAGCCATAGGGGATCAGTGTCACTCGAGACTTGATGGGCAATGGATTCCACCTGATCTATCCCATGACGTCTTTCTTGATTTATTCTGACTCAAAAATATCGCCCAAGGGATTGCTGTTGGTTTTTGACGTAGTTCTTATCTTTAATGACAGTATGTCAGCTAAAATAACTGTAATTTTACCAAAGGAACATTACAGGTGAAGTTACTGCATTCATCTTAGTAAATCTCGTCACAATTTTACAACAATATGCTAAGAATTTACTAGAACTATTAGTTCTTATTTGTTATGATAATGTGATGCTGTAATTTTAGTATACCAAAAAAATAAAGAAATTATTAGAAAAAAACGTGTAATAACTTGGTAAAATTAGCATATTTTTGTACGAGAACCTGAAAAAAAAAGAGGCCCTACAGAGGGTTGTAAATATTCACTTT